>NC_042617.1:445944527-446246983 GCF_901001135.1 Rhinatrema bivittatum
GGATATGATAGAGGTCTTTAAGAACATGAGAGGTCTTGAACGAGTAGATGTGAATCGGTTATTTACACTTTCGAATAATAGAAGGACTAGGGGGCACTCCATGAAGTTAGCAAGTAACACATTTAAGACTAATCGGAGAAAATTCTTTTTCACTCAACGCACAATAAAGTTCTGGAATTTGTTGCCAGAGGATGTAGTTGGTGCAGTTAGGGGCGGATTTTCAGAGCCCTGCTCGCGTAAATCCGCCCAAAACCGGGCGGATTTACGCGAGCAGGGCCCTGCGCGCCGGTGAGCCTATTTTACATAGGCTCACCGGCGCGCGCAGAACCCCGGGACTCACGTAAGTCCCGGGGTTTTCGGAGTGGGCGTGTCGGGAGGCGTGTCGGGGGGGGCGCCGGAGCGCGCGGCGTTGCGGGGGCGTGTCAGCAGCGTTTTGGGGGCGGGTACGGGGGCGTGGCCGCGCCCTCCATACCCGCCCCCAGGTCGCGGCCCGGCGCGCAGGAGGCCCGCTGGCGCGCGGGGATTTACGCCTCCCTCTGGGAGGCGTAAATCCCCCGACAAAGGTAGGATGGGGGTTTAGACAGGGCCGGGCGGGTGGGTTAGGTAGGGGAAGGGAGGGGAAGGTGAGGGGAGGGCAAAGGAAAGTTCCCTTCTAGGCCGCTCCAATTTCGGAGCGGCCTAGGAGGGAACGGGGGTAGGCAGCGCGGCTCGGCGCGCGCAGGCTATACGAAATCGATAGCCTTGCGCGCGCCGATCCAGGATTTTAGCCGATACGCGCGACTACGCGCGTATCTACTAAAATCCAGCGTACTTTTGTTTGCGCCTGGAGCGCAAACAAAAGTAGGCTGTTCGCGCTCGTCTGAAAATCTACCCCTTAGAGTAGCTGGGTTCAAAAAAGGTTTGGATAAGTTCTTGGAGGAGAAGTCCATTAACGGCTATTAATCAAGTTTACTTAGGGAATAGTCACTGCTATTAATTGCATCAGTAGCATGGGATCTTCTTGGTGTTTGGGTAATTGCCAGGTTCTTGTGGCCTGATTTGGCCTCTGTTGGAAACAGGATGCTGGGCTTGATGGACCTTTGGTCTGACCCAGCCTGGCAATTTCTTATGTTCTTATGAACCCAAAAGAGGAAAATAATAAATCAAGAAGCAGGAAGGGTGGAATAAAACTTCCTTGTCTTGAATAAAGGAGATAGTGCAAAAAGACAGTTACTTAAAAAATACGAGTCCTCTGCATCAGGTCACTGACAGGTCTATCCTCTAAAGGAGAGATACCACACCGCAGGTCTTCCTTACCCCAGATCCAACCTTGAACACAGGGATGCCCCAAACCACTGCAACAAGGGTGAACCGGCTCTCACAGAAGGATTCTCAAAAATTGGCTTAAAAGAGTCCAAAGCAAGCATAAAGGCTGGATAGTCAAGTTAACAGGAAACCTTCCTTACTCCTTTCCCCATGACTCAGGAAAAAATTAGCAAGCAGGAGATAGATGTAGAGCTTGAGCTGTAACTAAAAATCTGCAACGATGGATGGTGCTTTGGGATGATAAACAGCTAAGTCACACCATCTGCAGTTCCCACATGGGGGAGCAAAACCCAAACCTCTCTCACTAATTTCTACACAGAACCTCCCCAAGCAATTGATACACTCCTTCTAGTTAGGGAAACCAAAGCTCCCTACAATCAATATACAGCAATTTAAAATGTCATTCACATACAAATGTTAAGTTCCCTAGTGCAAGACGATTGGCACTTGTCAACTCTTGTTTTTCTTTGCAGCTGTTCCATGTGATCACTCATTTCAGTGCTGCTCATTGGGACACTAGAGATAATTATTCTAATAGTGGTATCTTTCCAAATTTCTTTCTGCTTGGTGAATCAGCAGTCTGCTCCTCCTTCTGGTGCTGCACTCGCTGGCTACAGATATGGTTTTCTTCATGTAAAAATGCATCTGGTGACCACTGCCAACTCTGTAAGGCTTATTATTTTGCCTGTCAAGCAGTATTTTTGTGTAACCAGCCTCCAATAATCCACTGGTTGTGTCAAACATAAATCAGTTCTGCACAATTAAACAAACAACCTAACAATCAGCATTAAGCAGCATTCATTGGAGATGGCAGGTGTTCAGCAACCATGATCTGTTCCCATGTGACCCATCTGGACTTCATGATTAAGACACGAGAGGTTGCAGTTTGTACTATAATACTTGCACCCTACAGTGAGCGTGCTCTGAGTTTTGAGTGCCTTCAAACACGTTTAAATTGCATTAGTATTAGAGCACATTTCATGAACCCTGTAGGATCTTATTCTACTGATATACTATTCTGTAACATACCAAGAGCACAATGTGTTTTACTTTTAGAACAAACCGATTTTTTCTATAGTGTGAGCACCTGCTTTAGTTGGAGATCTCTTCCCTTTCTGAGTACAAAATATTAGAAAATGCTAACAGGAACAAGAAAAGCTATATGATACCACAAAGCCATAAACACATAATGCCAAACAGCAGTACCTACCAGAAGGAAATGGTGAAATGTATGCTGATTTGATTGTAATGCCTTATTTTGGCTGTTTGTATCTTTTTGAATATGGACTTTTTTTTTTTTTTTTTTACTGTGAGCCCACTTAGAATATTAGATAATGCAGCATATAAATGTTTAAATAAATAAACATGGCAGGTTATTCATAAGAGCACAAAACAATCCAAAAAGGCTAAAGGTAGTAAGACCCCTATAATATACTTGTACAAGCCGTTAAGCCCTTTAAACGGGCTACATTAACATTTTTTTTGGTTCATTTCCTTCCCCCTCATGCTCCCTCCCACCTCCCCCCACTCTCTCCTCTCTCCCCTCAGTCACTCCTCTCTCTCTCCCCCCTCCCTCCTCCCCTCAGTCACTCCTCTCTCCCCCTCCCCCAGTCACTCCTCCCTCCCCTCTCCCTCCTCCCCTCAGTCACTCCTCTCTCCCTCCTCCCCTATCACTCCTCTCTCCCCCTCCCTCCTCCCCCTCCCCTGTCACTCCTCTCTCCCGCCCCTGTCACTCCTCTATCCCCCTCCCTCCTCCCCCTCCTCTCTCCCCTCTCCCTCCTCCCGTCACTCCTCTCTCCCCCCTCCCTCCTCCCCTCAGTCACTCTTCCCTCCCCTCAGTCACTCCTCCCTCCCCTCAGTCACTCCTCTCTCCCCCCTCCCCTCAGTCACTCCTCTCTCCCCCCCTCGGAAGATCTCCGGGGTGTTCCTTCCGTCCGTCCGTCGCTCCCTCCCTTGCGCGCATGCCGCCGCCGCTCCTGCTCTTTGGGCCGCTGCCGCCGCTCCTGCTCTTCGGGCCGCCGCTCCTGCCGCTCCTGCTCTTCGGGCCGCCACCGCTCCTGCTCTTCGGTCTGCCGCCGCCGCTCCTGCCGCTCCTGCTCTTCGGGCCGCCGCCGCTCCTGCTCTTCGGTCTGCCGCCACCGCTCCTGCCGCTCCTGCTCTTCGGGCCGCCGCCGCTCTTGCTCTTCGGGCCGCTGCCGCCGCTGCTCTTCGGTCTGCCGCCGCTCCTGCCGCTCCAGCTCTTCGGGCCGGTGCCGCCGCCGCTCCTGCTCTTCGGGCCGCCGCCGCTCCTGCAGCGCCATTTTTAAAAGGCACACTCTGACCGACGTGCTCGCATGCGCAGTAGAGCTGCTCTCTACTGCGCATTTGCGGCACATCGGTCAACCTTCATTTATTATACTTGTATATTATCTCGGCCACCACTATGACCAATATTTTTAACAATTACATTTTCATTTTTCAAACTGAAGCTGACACTAACTTCTAATAATTTACTTTTCTTATCACATTATTTTTTTTAAAATGTTTTTTTCTTTCTTATGTAATTGATGTATTTATCAATTTATCAAATTTGGTCTAAAAGTGTATTCATAAATCTCTCTTATTTGGCACTAAGTACTTCTATCTGTTTGTGAACTGCCAGAAAAGATGTAATTATAACACACTGCTATATATTTTTATCTATCTCACCAAACACCATTGTTTTATATCATTGCCCCAGTAAAAATATAAACTGCATCAGTGGAAGCATCTCTTCTATCACATAATATTCTTGGCAATCAGGTTCACTGCAATAAGCACATATATCTTATTTCTTATACAGCTGCAATAATTTATAGCAAATGATCAAATGGATTTTTTATACAACAGTGCTCATCAATAACCAATAAACATTCCTTTTTATTACAAACTAATAACCCTGAATGGCATGTTGATCAAAGTGTCCCACAATGATATTGTTCTTACTGCAATTCATTTTCTAAGAGCACAGCTCGACTATCGGTACCGAGGTTGGTGTTTTTCGCCTGTTAGGTATAGAGTCATCTGAACTCATATCACCAATCAGAATCCCTACACTTACATAGCCAAAATGTTTTTTAAGGAACCCAATTCGCCACTGAACCTGCCGGTCTTCAAATCCATGATAATATCTCACTGTCAAATTTATAAGAAGGTTCGCCTCTTATTCCTCCTGAACATAAACTTCTAGCATGAAGAGCCAACATTATTCATTATGTAATAAATCAGTGACAAAATTTCCACCTCTGCCTCTTGGGAATATCTGATCAATCACAAAATACTTTAGGCTGTTTGCTGAATGCTGTTCTGCTTCTCAATGTGCTTCTAAAGGTGCTACCTTTTGCAGATTTCTCAACAGCTTTTATTTTCCAGAGTAGGAGTCTTAACAGATCTAATAGTTTTTCTCACATATAAGATGTCCCTGCAATCTCTTGCATGTGGGAAAGCACAAATTTGGGAGTTGGCAGAAGAGAAAGGCATAGATAAGAGTGACTTGCCCAATGATCGGAGTTCCCTGGAAAAAGTGTAGGGAGAGAAAAAAAGAGGAGATGTAGTGTAATGGTTTTGCCCACTATGCAGCCTCCCCATTCCATAGTTCCACCTGCTATGCAGCCTCCCCAACAGCTGAGGTCTTCAGCGAGCCCCACTCCCAGCAGCACAAGTTACCTCCTTGCTGATCACCCGATACCTCAGCCCCAGACCTACTTAACCCAGCCTGTCCTGTCTCTTGGTGCCTCTTCACTGATTCAACTTGGCTCTCTGACCTGGTCAGCCTTGCTTTGCAGCCTATCCAGGTTTTCTACCTTGCCTTGTGGCCTATCTAGGCCTCCTGCCTTGCCTTGTGGCCTCTCCTGTCCTCTTACCTTGCTCTGTGGCCTCTCTTGGCCTTTTGCCTTGCTCTGTGGCCTATCATGGCTATCTATCTTACTCTGTAGCCTTCTAGGCTTCCTTGCCTTGCTCTGTGGCCTCCTGAGACTCTGTCTTATCTTGCAGCCTCCAGGCCTACAAGAGTTACTTTGCCCAGTCTCGTACTTCGTTCGGCTTTCTTGTTACCTGTCTAGTGCTGTCCTTGTCCAGTCCTGTCCTTGTCTTGCCCTGTCCAGTTCAGTTCCTTGTATGTTTTCCCAGGCCTTGCCCTTGCTTCTGGTCCTAGCCTTGCTGTAAATTCGAGCCTTGTCTCCAGCCCAGTCTGCACTTAGTTGCAGTTCTCAGTCAGTACCTGTATCCATCTCCCAGCCAGTACCTGCACCCCATTCCCAACAGATCCCTACACTCTACTCCCAGCTGATGCCCGCATCCAGCTTCCAGCCTGTGCCTGACTCCAGTCCCTAGCCTGTACAGAGCTCCCAGGCCATGCCTGCTCCAGCCATAATGTTCTGCAGAACACAAGTCCTACTGGCCCCCGGAACCCAAGGGCTCAATCTGTGGGGGAGGGGGCTGTTAGGCAGAAGACCAGCTCCAGTCCTGGCCTGCAGACCTGTACTGCTTCTGCGGGGGTGCTCCCTGACTCCAGCCCGTTGTTCCATGACAAGTAGTGAGAAATGGTAGAGTGAAGCCTCTTATAGATGAGTAAGAGTTTTAATTGTGTGAAGAAATGGATAGGGAGCTAATGTAGTCACTTAAGAAGAGTGATTTATGAGTATAACAACATTGGCAAACGATAAGTCACGCGGTTAAATTTTGAATAGATTGTAGTGGAGAGAAATGGTTCATTTGGAGACCTGTGAGAAACAGTTGCCGTGTTCTTAAGTGGGAGGTCATGAGAAAGTGGATAACGGTTCTGATAATGTGTTCATAAAGGAAGGGAAGAATTTTGGTGATGTTATAAAGAAAGAAATGACACATTTTAGTAGTGTTTTAGATGTGGATAGAGAAGGAGAGAGAGGAGTAAAAGATGATTCCAAGGTTCAGGCTAAGGGTAAGAAACAGAGAAAGGAGGAAGAAGGAAAGTGAGTTTGGGGAGAAAGATATGGAATTCTGCCTTGGCCATGGTGAATTTAAGGTGGTGGAAAGATCTAGGAATGGATTCCGGATGAAATCCCTGGTGTAAAGAAGTAGATCTGGGAAGATCAGCATAAAAATGGTACTGAAAGCCATGGGAGAAAATCAGAGCACAAAATAAATTAGTATAAAGATAGAAGAGAAGAGGGCCCAGGAACAAGTTTTGTGGCACACCAGTCGATAGTGGGACTGCGATAGAGGAGGATCCACCAGTGGACACACTAAAAGTGCAATGGGAGAGGTAAGAAAAGAACAAAGACTGGACAGAGCTCCAAAATCCAAATGAGAACAGAATAACAAAGAGTTATTCAGAAACTCCCAGAGAAGCTAATAAAGCCCATAACAAGGAAATTGTGTAAAAATTCCTTAGAAGTCTAGTGTTCTAACAATCTTATTATATATCCTATGGAGCTGAGCAGTTTCTAATTACTGGCACCTTAAATGTAAGTGTTTAGGATATTTTTCTGAATTTTGGCTTGTTTTAGTTCCTTGGTTAGAGGGATCTGAAAATAGGGGACTGAGTTGGGGTGGGGATTGGGATTTTCTGTTGTGGTCTCCGCCGCTTCCCCTTCGCCAGGTCTGAACAGTGCCTACCTCCACTGCTGGAAACGCCGCGTTCCGCGTGGCTGGGACCCCGGCGGCGCCACCTGCTCCACGTGGCGGCCGCCATTGCTTGCCCGTCTCTCCGCTGCCTCGTGCGCGCGCGAGGACGCCCACTTTGTGCGCACAGCTCCCGGAAGTCTGGCCCCGCCTGCGCTGCTGTCGTCACGCTCTAAGCCCGATATAACCGGCGTCCGGACTCTGTCTCCTTGCCTTGCAACGAGGTTCACTACTGCCTAGTAGTTCTGAGTTGCGCTTTGTCTGTTCTTCGTTCCTGCCTTGACCTTTGGACTGCCTTTGACTCGCTTCAGTTTGCCGCCTGCCTCTGACCTTGGTTCGTTCCCGACTTTGCTTCTGTCTGCTGCCTGCCTCCAACCCCGGCTTGTTCTCGACCTTGCTTCAGTCCACTGCTACAGACTCCATTCCAGTCTACAGCCTGCTTCAGTCCACAGCCTGCTACAGACTCCTTTCCAGTCTACAGCCTGCTTCAGTCCACAGCCTGCTACAGACTCCGTTCCAGTCTTCAGCCTGCTTCAGTCCACAGCCTGCTACAGACTCCTTTCCAGTCTACAGCCTGCTTCAGTCCACAACCTGCTACAGACTCCTTTCCAGTCTACAGCCTGCTTCAGTCCACAGCCTGCTACAGACTCCATTCCAGTCTACAGCCTGCTTCAGTCCACAGCCTGCTACAGACTCCGTTCCAGTCTTCAGTCTGCTTCAGTTCCAGCTTACTACAGACTTTGCTTCAGTATCCGGTTAGCTACAGTTCCCGCTGCCGCCCGCTGTCCTGTCATCAGCTGGCCCTCGGCCTGTACAGCCGGTCCTCGGACTATCTAATACTTTTGGACTTCCTATACTACAGTTCCGGCCTAAGGCCATTCCTGCCACTGGACTTTGAGCCTATTCCCCAAGTCCCAAGGTTCCAGGACCCTACGGGCTCCTCCTGGGGGGCTCCTGGTTCCCGTGTGAACACCGCCAGCCTGTGGCTCTGCCTCCCGGCCTACCCTGTCATCCTAGGTGGGCCGGCCCAAGGGTCCACTACCTCGCCTGCAGTATCAGACTGCAACATTTTCCTGCAGACTTTCGATTTTCGAGTGTGCACATACATCTGCTGTCAAGCAGGTATAACTTTGTTCGTGCATACCATATAGGGTTACACACACACATATGAATTTTTAAAGTGGATTTGAATTACATAGTAACATAGTAATGATGGCAGAAAAAAAGACCAAAATGGTCCACCTAGTCTGCCCAGCAAGCTTCCCAAGGTAGTAGCTGCCGCTCCGTGCAGGTTACCCCCTTGTTTCTCTTAATTGAAATGAATTTAACTAATGTGGGCTGTTTGAAAAATACTCTCTTTAAGTCAGGTATACAGCATTATAGGGCTGAAGCTGAAAAATCCACACATAAGTCAGATATAGAGAGGTGGTTTATATACATTTTATATAGAGAGAGCTGGAGTAGCTTGTAGTACTCAGTTAAGCAGGCTTCTGATGCCTATATTAAGGGACAGGAATCAATGCGGGATTGTCCAAGCTTCCAGGATCACTACCTACCTATTCATCATCTGAATATTGTGTGGGATTCTGGTCACATGGGTTTAAACTGTAATATCACACAATTCTGGCCAGAATTATAAACTTAAATTACATTAAAGTGATACATTTAATTAATTTCAACTGTTAATTTGTGACATTGTAGGGTAAATACTTATCTAAGGGCCTGATTTTCTAAAGCTTTTCTCCCATTCTGTTTCTATGGGAAAAGACCTTGATAAATTAGGTCCTAATGTTGCTTTGCATGTTCTTGTTTCACAAAGTGCATGAGTTCTAAGCTGTGTAATAAGAAAGTTAACTAGAAATAAAGTAACTCTACTAGGTTTACCTGCATTATTTAAAATATCAGTCTGTCCACTCCACTCTCTAGTCCTTACCTCCAGGACAACCTTCAGCTGTGCTGGTACAATTCATTTGTCCACAGTTTAGAGGTGCAGTTATTTATATAAATCTGCCCCACCAAATGATAAACTGGCAAATAGTACTTTTTTTTTTTTTTTCTTTTACAGAATAATCTCATTATTTAGCATAGCCACTGTGACAAGTTTTCTCATTCCTGTGTATAGAAGAAAGGTATATATGGCAACTTCTCCTTCCTATTAAGAGTGAAGGAGGAGGTGCTGCTGCAGGTTTAGGGACCATGAACACGTGAATGAATGCCATCTGACTGCCTCACAGCCTGATTCTGACTGCTATTGCTTATGGACGAGTGGGAATACTGGAGGCTCATCTGCTGGAGAGACTCAGTGCTGGCCAATTTAAAAAACTGGCCTAGAGAGCACTGAAAGTGGGTCAGGCACCTCCAAACATGTATACCATTCTGATTCATAACACTATGCTAGAACGCTGTTCCAGTCCTTCTTGGCCTGCTTTCATTACTGCCTACAAAGCAAATCGAAACCTTAGGAACAGCTAATAAGATGCTAAAAAAATTAAAAAAATAATAAGAGGATCAAGAAAACAGAGGAAGAAAGATTAATGTACAGATTGGGGGTTGCCTGAATCAGTGACTCAAATTTGGCAATCAGCTCGCAAAAACTGTCTCTCCCAGAACTAAAAATAAACAAGCTGAAAAATGATGTCCTCTTGGAATGGGGTCAAAGATGAGACTAGATTTCTGAATTATGCTGAGAAAATGAAAATGTTTCATGCATATATCAAACAGAAACAGCTTCTGCAAGACAATTCTGGGGTAATTTTGTGACATTGTGCATACAAAAGATAGCAAATAAATAGGCACATAATTTACACCAATTTTCAAAGCAAACTTATGTACACAAGTCCGTTTTGAAGATTAGCCCATCCAATCTACCCACAAAAGTTACAGCTGTTAAAAATTCTGCACACATTGTTCATGAAAATGTAAATGCATATGTAACCCCACCCCACAGGTGGAGGCACATAAAACTATTTCTAAGCTCTCGGGGAAGGGACCCTGGCTAGCTCTCCAACCTACCTTCCTTCCCAGGGTGTAGATTCTTTCGACTGGGGTAAGAAAGGATTCCTCTTGGGTCCCAGTGCAGGGTGATTAACTCTCCTCTCCTGATTCCCTGGGTGAGGTGATAATTATTGAATCTTCTGTATGCTGGCAGTGCCAAATAAATCAATGGAGCCACTGGATTAGTGTCCAATCTATTTGGTTGCATAATGTCACAATACTGATCCACAGCACCACTGAATATGTTATTTACAGAATTTTCCTCAATCTGTGCAGGAATGTCTGTTGTCGGCGCCGGAGGAACTACTACTCTCTAGGCCAGCGCTTCTCAACCGGTGTGTCGTGTGCTCCCGCTGCTCTTCCTTCCCTGCTGCTGTTGCCACCGGGCTATCAGTACATTCAAGCTCAGTGGGAACGGCAGCGGTGGTAGAAGAAGCAGTGGCACCTGCGGCTGGTCTTTTTTTCTTCCCGCGCGCCCCCCCCCCCCCCCCCCCCGTGACCCAGAACAGGAAGTGATACACGGTGCGCGGGAAGGAGAAAGAGCCATGCCGCGTGGAAAAATAGCAGCAGCGGCAGCAGCAGCGGCCCCCGAGCAATCAAAGTAGCCGGTAATCGGGAAAGGAGACAGCAGCATGAGCCTCCCGCGGCTGATGGGATTCTTCTTTCTTGGCCTGCGGGGTCTGGAGGAGGAGGCTGCTGCAGTTACCATTTGTGCTGGGGGGGGGGGGGGGAGAGGAAGTGGAAGTGAGTGAGAGAAAGAGAGAGAAGCAGCCAGCCTGTGTGTGATTGAGAGAAACTGGTCAGAGAGCTGATATGTATGTATATGTGAGAGACAATGAAAGTAACTGCTCAGGGAGATGACTGATGTGTATGTGAGAGTGTGAGACATTAGTCAGGGAGGTGACTGATGTGTGTGTGTGAGAGAAAGAAAAAGCATGGAAGTGAGAAATCTAGGTATGTGAGAAAGCATGGGCATAAGAAGCCTGGTGTTGTGTGTGTGTGTGTGTGTGTGAGTGAAAGAAAGCATGGGAGTGAGAAGCCTGATTATGTGAGAGAGAACATGGGAGTGGGAAGCTTGTGTGTGTGTGCATGCATGAGAGAGAGAGACTGGTTGGTAAGGTGACGATGTGTGTGAGAGAAAGAGACTGGTGTGTGTGAATGTGAGAGAAAGAATGTGATTCAGGGAATGAGAAGCCTGTGCACGTAGAGAGCGAGCATGGAGTGTGTGTAACAGAGAGAAAGTAATTATGGGAATGAGAAGCCTGTGCATGTGAAGAGAGTGAGCATGGGAGTGAGAAACCTGGGTGTGTCTGAGACACAGCTTGGGAGGGAGAAGCCTGTATATCTGAAAGAGAACATGGGAGTGGGAAGCCTGTGTGTGTGTGTGTGTGTGTGTATGCATGAGAGAGGTCAGGTGACTGGTGTTTTTTTGTGTGTGTGTGTGTGTGAGAAAGAAAGTGATTATGGGAATGAGAAGCCTGTGCATGTGGAGAGAACAAGCATGGGAGTGGGAGACTAGTGTGTGTGTGTGTGTGTGTGTGTGTGAGACAGAGAAAGTGATTATGAGAGTGAGAAGCCCATATATGTAAGTAGAACATGGGAGTGGGAAGCCTGTGTGTGTGTATGGCATGAGAGAAACTGTTCAGGAAAGTGACTGGTGTATGTGTCAAAGACTGTTTGGGAGATGATTGGTGTGTGAGAGACAGAAACTGGTCATGGGGGCATGACTGGTATGGTGTGTGTGTGAGAGACATGGGCACTAAAGAAGAGGACCATGAGTACAGAGCTTAGCTTCTACTGCTGCTTCTGGTGTGTGCCACGGCCTGCATGGAAGGGGAATAGGAGAGCTGCTGGAGGGGGTAAGTAAAGGTGGCTTTTTAAGTTTATTTTTCTTGATTGACTGCCATTTTAATTATTTAATATTATGTGATGTCTACTTTTTAAAAATATTTTATTGGTGTTTGGAGAATGTTTAATAGTTTTTATGAGTTTTTAATTGTTGGATGTTATTCTGTTCATAGTTGTTTTGAAACATTTATTCTGCTTATTAGTATAGTTTTACAATTATTTCTGTGGGGGGATCTATAGCTGCTTGCTAGTTCTGTTTTCCTAATAAGAGGTGTATTGGTTTTTAGGACCTGATTTAATATTTATAGTGTTGCCTTTTCATAGATAGGGTTGCTCCTGTTTGAGTGTATTCCATAATACAGGTGTAACTGTGTGCGGATTAGTTTATGTGCATTACTACAGATCCTGGGAGTATGTTAGGTCGGTTCTGTGTCTGTTACTGAGATGAGATATTTTACTAGCATGTAAGCGTTTGTATCGGTCTTATTTGTTGTGTTTTCTCAAGAGGACATGCATTGGTGGTAAACTGCTGTCTTTTCATAAGTAGGGCTATTGAGCCTGGAAGTAGAAGGAGTTTGAGTTGCTGTTACTGAGATGTCACCAGAACCAGAATATCTTTTTTGTAGGGTGAGTTGTATGGGGAATGTCATAATTTTGCTTTACATCCATTATTGTGGGTCAGGGGGGTTCCCGTGGATGCAAACTGTACTTTTACATCTAGCCCCGTGACGATCATGAGTCAGTGTGTCACGCATGTGAGAACCATCTGTCAGGTGTGTCCCGACAGAAAAAAGGTTGAGAACCACTGATCTAGGCTTTAGAAAAATAGATGTTCCAAGTGGTACAAGATGTCCCTTTGATAGCCGGGTCACCCCTCCCAACTGGCTAAAATACCAGGTTATTGTCTCTGCACAGAGAGATGAGATCTCTCTCTCCCCAGGGTTTGTAAAAGCCCAAGATGAGTGACACCAAGGATGTTAGGCTTTGCCTTTACTTCAGTTGGCTTTTAGATTCTTTTGTTTCTGCAGCAACTCTTTCCTTTTGTCAGTTATCATCCCTGATGGGAAGGATCCCTAAAGCAAGACTCTATGTTCTTCAGTCAGGAAGATAGGGCAGTCAAAACTTCTTCCTGGATCTTGAACTCAATCTTTTCAAAAACTGAAGATAACACGGGAGTGTATCCTTACAGCAGATTGCTGACACTCCCTTCCTCGTGGAGGGTTTAGAGAGTAGGTCGTCCCTAACAAGCCTAGGCCCAGACCCAGGGTTTCCTGTTCCTGGACCCAGGAGCTGAACAGACTCCAGTAACACTCTAACTACTTAAAAGCTTAAATTCCACAAAATGCATCCAGAGGGAGAAAATCCAGACTAGCCAGTGAGAGAACTAGAAAGGAAAAAGCCCTCCCGACCCTGGTCAGGGCTTGCTTGGCTCCTCTGACTGGGCCTGCAAAACAACAAGAGCTAACTCTCTCTACCTCTGTATTTTGTACTAAACAAAAGGGACTGCCTCCCGAGCTATAGCTGGGGAGCTGCTATATAATATTACCAGGGGGATGGCCATTCCAGACTTCGCAGAAGGAGGGGCTATAACTGAATGGATCCTCCCCACTAACCATCTTGCACTAACTAGCTGACAACCCAGGACTTAATGGTAACAGAACTGTCTGTTGCACATACTTTTTAAAATCCAAAAGTATGCATATAAGTCTGAATCCCTCCTCAACTCCCCCCACCAGGAACAATTCTGCTCTATCTGGGTAAACGTATGCATGAACATGATATAAGTGTGTAAGTTTACCCACATAGTGGGCAGACAATTTTTTAAAAGGCCATTTCTGCATGTAAAACTGTTTCACTTGAAGTCCCTTTGAAAATTACTCTCTAAAAGAATACTGATGTTGCAGGATCACTTTCTGACAGTTGAGGAAAAGGTCATCCTTGTATACAGAAGTCTTCAAGCATGAGATTCACTTTGCTTTTCAGTTTAGAGTATTCTTGGAAGAAGTATCTGGAATATCCCCAGGAAGCAAAAACAAATGTACAGAGAATATTTTGCCTGAATGAGAAATGGTTCTGCATGCACCTATTATGTTATAAAACAATTGGACTAATCATATGCTACCATTATTCCACAATCCTGACTCATGTTGGGAAAAATTCTGGAGCACTCAGAAAATCTTTGATAGGTTAAAAATCTCTTTGAGCAGGCCAGCTCAATGGCTCATTGGCAGAGCCCACAATTTCCTGTGGCAGATTTTCAAAGTTTGTGCAACAAGTTAAATGTAAAACATTGGCAAGTTAAATTAAAACAATGATAAGACAGGCTAAAAGAAAATTTGAAAAGAAGTTGGCTGATGAGATAAAAACTCATAATAAAAGTTTTTTTTAAATGTATCCAAAGCAGGAAGCCTATGAGGAAGTCAGTTGAATTGTTAGATGATCGAGGAGTTAAAGGGGCATTTAGGGAAGATAAGGCCATTGTGGAAAGACTAAATGAATTCTTTGCTTCGGTGTTTACTGAGGAGAATGTTGGGGAGTATACCAGTTCCAGAGATGGTTTTCAAGGGTGACGATTCAGATGAATGGAACCAAATCATGGGGAACCTGGAAGATGTAGTAGGCTAGATTAACAAACTGAAGAGTAGCAAATCACCTGGACTGGATGGTATATATCCCAAGGTTCTGAAAGAACTCAAAAACGAAATTTCAGATTTATTACAAGCAATTTGTAAATTATCATTAAAATTATCCATTGCTCCTGAAGACTGGAAGGTGAACCTGTAGATGTGGTGATTTGAATTTTCAGAAGGCACTTGACAAAGTCCCTCATGAGTGGCTTATAAGAAAACTGAAAAGTCATGGGATAGGAGGATTGCAAACTAGTTAAAAGACAGGAAACAGAGAGTAGAATTAAATGGTCTGTTTTCACAGTGGAAAAAGGTAACAATAGAGTGCCTCAGGAATATGTACTTAGACTGATCCTTTTTAATATATTTATAAATGATCTAGAAAGAGGTACAATGAGTGAGGTGATCAAATGTGAGAATGACAAAAAATTATTCAGAGTAGTTAAATCACAAGCAGTTTGTGATAAATGGTAGGAGGGTCTTGCGAGACTGAAAGATTGGGTATCCATATAGTAGATGAAATATAATGTGGACAAGTGCAAAGTGATGCTTATAGAGAAAAATAACCTACACTATAGCTACATATTAGGTTCCATTTTAGGAGTTACCAACCAAGAAAAAGATCTGGGTATCATACTTGATATTACATTGAAATTGTCGGCTCAGTGTGCTGTGGCAATCAAAAAAGCAAACAGAATCTTAGGAATTATTAGGAAGGGTATGGCAAATAAAATGGAGGATGTCATAATGACTCTGTATCGCTCATTGGTTAGACTGCACCTTGAATATTGTGTGCAATTCTGACTGACGCATCTCAAAAAAGATATAGTTGTACTGGACAAAGAACAGTGAAGGGTGACCAAAATGATAAAGGGCATGGAACAGCTCCCCTATGAGAAAAGGCTAAAGAGATTAAGGCTGTTCAGCCTGGAGAAGAGACGGCTGAAGGGGCATATGGTAGAGGTCTACAAAATCATGAAAGGACTTGAACGGGTAAATGTGAAATGGCTATTTACTTTTTCGGATAATAAAAAGACTAGGGAGAAATCCATGAAGCTAGCAAGTAGCACATTTAAAACTAAACAGAGAAAATTCTTTTTCACTCAATGCACAATTAAGTTCTAGAATTCATTGCCAGAGGATGTAGTTAAGGTAACTAGTGTAGCTTGGTTTAAAAATGGTTTGAATAAATTAGTAAATTCGGTGGCAGATTTTTCAAAATTCTGCAGCAATTATATGGGAAATTGCATAATTTTGCTTAAAGATTTACACCTCTGTGTCATGATGGCTAGGGTCGGGGAACACCCTCTCAGGAACAGGGCTGGACTGGGGTTTATCTTCTAGCTAGCTAGCCTCCTCTCCCACAGATTGAGCCCTTGGGTTCTGAGGGCCATTAGGGCTTGGCTTCAGTGGCGGAACATCATGGTATAGGAAAGTCAGGCTGGAAAAAGCAGGGCAGGCACAGACACAGGAAAGAATTGAGGTCAGGCACAGGGCTGGACACTGGGGCAGAGACAGGATTCTGTAGCAGGCTGGACAGTCACTGGCTGGAACTGAGGGCATGAGCTAGGATTGGATACAGACACTGAGAAACTGGGACTGGATACAGATACAGGTTCAGGCTGGGAACTGGACACAGGCACAGGCTGGGGCAAGACAAGGCAATGGAAAGTCTGGGAATGAATACTGGGAACTAGTCTAGGCGGGGCAGGACAAGATCAGACAGACAAGGACAGGACCAGACAAAAACTAGACAAGACAACAAAGAACAGAGAACACTGAGGCCAGAAGGCAGCAAAACAGAAGGCCTGTAGGATGCTAGGCATAAGGCCTGAAGCCACTAGCCAAGGAGAGGTCTGGATAGGCAGCAAAACAAGGTACAAGGTGAGAGGAGGCCCAGAGGCCTTAAGACAAGGAAAGGCCTGAGTAGGCCACAGAGCAAGGTATACAGCACACTGTACTGTCTCGGCCTGTAAGTGATTTGCTCGGTCACCGTCACATACGGTGTCAGATTGGGGATTTTTTTTTTCTAAGCTTGGCACAGAAAAAAACCCAAGTCTCCAATGAAGGACTGTAAATGGAAATTTGTTGTATGGCCTGCCAAAATGTTAGAGGCAAAGCACTGCTTAAGAAGTAAATAACCAAAGTTTGTGTGGCTCAGGAAGCACACAGAAATAAAGTAGAAAAGAGAAGAGGAAATGTTTATGGAAATCCTGCCTTAGAAAAGGGGCTGGGACAGAAGAACAGGGCTGCTATGATTTTAGAACACTAAAAGTCAAAAGCTTGCTGGCTCAAGGAAGAGTACAGAAGAAAAAAAAAAACAAAATCTGAAACTGCTTTTAAACAGAGTGGTCTGTGAGCTTGGAGGGAGGCAGGTTTAGGCTTTTTCTTTGCAGACTAAGGAGACACGTTCCATCTGAAGTTAGGACTGCTACACAGTGAAGATAGTGCCTGAGAGGCAGCGGGGGGGGGGGTTGTTTTACTTTGTTTTACCTTTAAAGAGGAAAAAAAGAGAGAGAGAGAGAGAGAAAAGCAATTGTGCACTGTGGCTGGCACAAGATATGGCCCAGGCAGAAAGTGAAACTGCTAGCAAGTGCAGAAACAGGGGGGGTGGTCCCTGTAAGAGTCTGCAGCTACCAGAGGCCTGGACAGTACTACAGAAAACCTGGTCTGGATCCAGTGGATGTACTGCAGTGCAGGTGAAAGAAGAAAGAGGGCTTAAAAGAAGTATAGAGCCATGTACTTCTGTGTAGTGGGAGTTCTCCAATCTCAAGAGCTGGTTAAGAGAGAGAACCTGAGGCTTGAGGCTTGGAAGCTGGAGAGACCAGCCAGGCTTATGTTGCTAGAGATTCCATGCCCAAGAGTCCATGTCAGACAGAGAAGTGAATACCTAGAGTGGCTGGACAAGGAGTGCCAACAGTTCCTGGAGGAGCTAGATGAGTTGCGGACAGAGGGGCCTTGCGAGCTGAGTGAATTGGAACAAATTGCTGAAGAGTCCACTGTGAATATAGAGAAGGTACAGCAGAGTGTAGTGCAAAAGGCTGTGTTACCCGAGAGATCATGGAAGAGCTTAAAGGTATGACCTGTAGAGAGAGGGACTGTGAAGAACACTGAGAAAGAGGCCACAGTGTTACGAAATGAGGACTTGTACCGGGGTGGGGAAGGCACCTCCCTGGAAATCAGGGCCCAATTCCCACCGTCGGCAGGTGGACACAGGCAAGAAACAGTCAGAGTCAGAAACCAGTTTGAAGGGTGGTCTAGTGGAGCAAAAGGTTGAGGTCTGAAGTGTGGTCAGGCAGGCAGAGGTCAGGCTTGAGAAAGGCAACGTAGTCAGGCAGGCAGAGGTCAGGCTTGGGGAAGGCAACGTAGTCAGGCAGGCAGAGGTCAAGCTTGGAGAAGGCAACGTAGTCAGGCAGGCAGAGGTCAGGCTTCTGATACAGAAAAGAAGCTGGGAAGTTGCCAAGATGGGTCCTGCCGGTCAGAGTTCGCCTTAAATAGGACCCAGAATGAATGATGTCAAGGAGAGGGGCCGGCAACTGTCTTGTTGCGGGCCCTTTAAAAAAAAACCAGAGAGGCACGCACGCATGCCTGGGAACCTGAGCATTGGAGGATGAACTCGGCTTCTCCTGCCGCGTCCCACAGCACGCTGGCGGCGGGCTAGGCCACGAAGAGGAAGGCAGCACCGAACCTGCCTCCCCAGCCCTGCAGCAAGTCCGGAGACCATCTCGGGCAGGTCGGAGGGTAGGTGAGGTAGGCCGGTCGTGACCTCTGCGGCCGGCCTACGTAACACACAGAGAGCCCAGAGGGAGTACAGCAACTGAGTGAGTCACCTGATTGTGGTTCAGTGCTTCAGAGAGACTCCTTTCTAGAGAGGGCTGAAAGCAGTAAAAGGGCTTAAGCCAACACAGATCCTGAGTGACAAGAATCCAAGTGGGAGATGCAGGTAAGCTCATGCTGACACTTCATAGCCTGCCCTGGAGAGGGCAGCACATAATGTCTAGAAGGGGCAGTACCAAATGACCTGTGAGAGGCAGCAAGTGGCCAGAGGAAGGCAGCATGATGGAGTCTGAGAGAGGCACTACCAAGGGGCCAGATGGAAGGGCCGCAGAGGCCATGGAGACCCTAGTGAGAGGGGCTACAGAGAAGCCAGCTGGAGGTGCTGCCATGGAGGGCTCAGACGAAGACATGGCTGAGAGCCCAGAAGGAGGTGCCACAGAGAGCCCTGACAAAGGGAGCATACAGACCCAGTGAGAGGGGCTACAGAGGAGTCAATGCATGGTGCTGACATGGAGTTGAAAATACACCAACATACATCCGTACTACAACATTTACTGACGCTGATAATGTAACACAACAATTTCTTGATTAAGAGTTGGTGACCATCATAATAGGCTTCATCGATATAGCTTGACGCTTTAGGACTCAGCCTTATATATAATCATAAGTCACTTATTGCTGATTATTATGTGCAATAATATTTTTTTCAAACTTTTTTTATATGCAACAATTAAAAAGTCCATCCATGAACTACTTAGCTTTTCTCAAATGAACCATTCGTTCCATTGAAGCTTTTTTTCAGAGGGTCAAATATCTCCACATTGTTAATTTCAATTTAATCTTCTGGATCTGTTTAGTACTGGCTGTTCTCACCGCTGTACTCAGGTCTCCCCATGGAGTTGCCAGAGGACACGAATCATGACAGTGCAGCGGAGGCACAAGTCACTGGAGAGATGAGTGAAGAGTACTCATTATAAAGTCCCACAGCCAGTCCAAAGAGTCTCGCTAGAGTGGAATTTGAAAAAGCCAGCAATGGATTCAAATAAAGGAATGTGGCTGGACACTGGGCACAGTGGATGGGACTAATAGTATCTGGGATAACCCTAATGTTTGGGGGAGCCTGAACCGAGAGCCCTGATCCCAAGCCTAGCTGGTGGAGGCCAGATGGAAGGGACTGGGGATTTCAGGCATTTCCTGGATGGGATTCAGGGGGAGTGAAAAAAAACTCAGAGTAATGGGTCCACGTTGAGGGGGGAGTATGTATTGAAGTGACCCCATTTCCCCCTTTTTGCATGTGCTAGATGCCTGGTCCACCTTAAATCCCACAGAGGAAGAAAGCTGTGTGGGCAGGACCCTGTTGGGCAGGGAGAGTCCTGAGGGCAGGACCAGCTGGGGCAGGATAAGAGTGTGAGCCCAGTTGGGATTAGGAGACCCTCGCATCTCAAGGAGCAGGGAGCTCCTGATCCTCTCAGAAGGTTGTAAGTACACTGTCCTGTGGTAAGGCAGTCTACCATTGTGTGAAAGTACTGTGCATAAGAATAAAACTTAAAATTGCATTTGAAAAGGCTGGAGTCAATGTGGTTTCCTGCTCCAGCCTAGGTGATTTGCTCAGTCATCCTCACACCCAGTATCTTGTCTCCAACAGTGGCCAATCCAAACCACATGTACCTGGCAAGATCCTAAACAGTAAATAGATAGTATGCTGTTTTCGCGCAAGTGATAAGTAGTGGCTATTTCTTAAGTCTACTTGGTTAATAACACTTTATTGACTTCTCCTCCAGGAACTTGCTGAAATCTTTTGTAAACCCAGCTACACTAACTGCCTTAACCACACCCTCCAGCAATTAATTCAAGAGATAATTGTGTGTTGAGTGAAAAGTAATTTTCTCCATTTATTTGTCAATGTGCTACTTATTAACTTCATGAAATGTCCCCTAGTCTTTGTATTTTTTGAAAGAGTAAATAACAGATTTACATTTACCACTTCTGATCCACTCATGATATTATAGACTTCGATTATATCCCCCTTCAACCATCTCTTCTCCAAACTGAGAAGCCCTAACCAATTTATCCTTTCCTCACAGAGGAGCCGTTCCATCTCCTTTATCATTTTGGTCACCCTTCTCTGTACCTTTTCCAATGCAACTACTGTATATCTTTTTTGCGATACAATAACCAAAACTGCACGTGCTACTCCAGGTGTGGCCTCACCATGGAGCAATAAAGAGGCATTATGACATTCGCCATTTTATTCTCCTTTCCCTTCCTAATAATTCCTAACACTCTGTTTGTTTTTTTTGACTGCCGCCACACACTGGACCAAGGATTTCAAAGTATTGTTCACTATGATATTCAGGTCCTTTTCCTGGGCAATAACTCCTAATATTGATCCTAACACCATGTAACTACAGTGTGGGTTACTTTTCCCCTTGTGCATCACTTTACACTTGTCCACATTAAATTTTATTTTCCATTTAAATATCCAGTCTTACATTCTCGCTAGGTCCTCCTGCAATTTTTCACAATCCACTTGTGATTTAACAACTCAGAATAATTTTTTGTCATCTGCAAATCTGATCACTTCATTCGTTCCCTTTTCCAGATCGTTTATAAATATATTGGTAACCCTATCCCTAGGTGCAGAACTTTCTCCAGGGTCTTGAAAGAAATCTTTAGCAAAAATAAAAATACCACCGGCATGTACCCCTTACAGCAAGTCACTGACACCCCTGTCCTCTCTGAGGATATAGGGGAGCAGGTCTTCCCTAACCTGCCCAGGTCTAGACCCAGGTTTTGCTGTTATCTTCGTCCAGGAGCTAAACAGGCTCCAGTAAGGCTCCTACCACTTAAAAGATTAAATTCCAAAAAATGTACCCAGAGGGACAATTCCCACCAAATAGATTATGTACTGGATAGGCCATACCCCACTCCAACCCTGGCCAGGACCACCAATCAGGGCTTGCTTGGCTCCTTTGGCTAGGCCTGTAAAAATAACAAAATCTAAGCTCCTCTCTACCTATGAACACTGTTCACAACTCAAAGAATTGCCTATCTAGCAGTAACCAGAGCCCTGCTTTCAAAAGCTCACTGGAGAGATGGTCATTCCAGACCCCACAGAAGGAGGGGCTATATTTGAATGAATCCTCCCACTCTAACGTCCTGCACTAAATTATCTGATACCAGTAAGGCCTGGGTGTCAGGTAACAGAACAAAAGGTCTGTTACATATTAAAAGCACAAGTCCTAGTACAGATCCCCAAGGTACTCCGCTATTTATCCTTCTCCAATGAGAAAACTGACCATTTATTCCTACTCTGTGTCCTATCTTTTAATAGGTTTGCAAACCATAATAGGATAGTGCCACCTATCCCATGATTTTTTAATTTTTTCAGGAGTATCTCATGGGGCAATTTGTTAAATGCCTTCTGAAAATCCAAATTGTAGCTCACCACTATCCACATATATATTAATTCCCTTCAAAAAATGTAAGACATTGGTGAGGCAAGATTTCCCTTGTGTCCCATTAAACCATGTCTTTCTATATGTTCTGTGATTTTGTTCTTTAGAATAGTTTCCATGATTTTTCCCAGTATTGAAAGACTCACTAGTTTATACTTTCCTGGATCACGTTTGGAGCCCTTTTAAAGATTGGGGTTACATTGGTCACCCTCCAATCTTTGGGTACAATGGATGATCCCAACAATAGGTTACAAATTACCAGTAACAGATCTGCAATTTAATCTTTTACTTCTTTCAGAACTCTGGAGTGTATACCATCTGGTCCTGGCGATTTGCTACTCTTTAGTTTGTCAGTCTGCTTTATTGCATGTAATGCCCCCTTAACTGCTTACCTCGCAGGGCATTCCAGGGTCCAGGTCCAACCTGGAGGGACCCCCCCCAGGGCATCCATCGGTCTTCACGTTCTTGGCGCCTGGTGCCTTTACCTGGGGAAGAAGGTGTTAGTGGGTGGGATTTCCCTCCTTTCACCCCAGGAAACAAATGGAACTGTGAACAAGGCTGGAAGTATGTACAAATATATACAGGTTTATTAGACTATATAAGTATATACATTTCTACATAGAAATGATGGCAGAAAAGGACCAAATGGTCCATCCAGTCTGCCCAGCCATACAGATCTTCCTCATAATAGTATCACTGCCATGCCATAAAAGTTACCCCAAACTTAGTTTCCCAGTCAGGGCCCTTGTTGCTATCTGAGTCCAATTCCCTGTTATCTCTTGCCATTGAAGCAGAGAGCAGTGTTGGAGTTACATCACAAGTATAACGCTTATTGGTTAAGGGTAGTAACAACTGCATCAGCAAGTTACCCCCATGCTTATTTGTTTTCCCAGACTGTAAAATTCATGTCCTTGTTGGTAGCTGTCTGAAACTAATTCCCAATTTCCCCCTGCTGTTAGAGAGCAATAATGAGTTACAGCAACAGTATGAAGGCTTGTTGTCTAAGGGTGGTAACCATCAAATCAGCAAGTTGACTATATACATCGCTAATAGGATATCAGATGGCACACATATCTACTCGTGGTTAATAGTCTCAGGCCACACAACTATATACATTTCTACAAGGTAGCAAGAACATTTAATATTTGGCAATTTGGAGTTGATGGCCCCACAGAATACCATCAAATAGAATAGAAGGGACTTCTTGAGTTCATGCTTAATCAAGTGTTATTATTATCCTCCCTCTTTTTTCCAAGTCTCAACCATGTGAAAAGATGCAACTAGGCTGGTGGGCAGTGTTGGCCTGGGGGGGTTCATTGTATGTAAACCGGTGCCACTTGCCACTTCTACTCTGCTGAAAGGTTCATACCAATGCTGGGGTCCATACCCTCCTGGGGGACATGGCTCCACTTCCTGGAATGCTGATGGGGTTCATACCCTCCTGGGGGACTGCTCAATCTGCTGCTGGGGTCCACACCCTCTTAGGGGATTGTTCAATCTGCCACTGGGGTCCCCTTCCTCTTGGGGTCTGCTTGATCTGCCATTGGGGTCCACACCCTCTTGGGGAACTGTTCAATAAACCACTGGGGTCCCCTTCCTTCTGCAGGACCGCACCACCTCTGGATCTGGCGCTGTCCTTTGGTTCTTTTCTCTTGGTAGGAGGGTTTTTCCTGGCTTGGGTTTACAGCTCCACTAGGCTCATGACTTGTTTAGCATTCAGTGATTTTGGCCCTTTGCAATCTCAGCTTTTAATGATTTTAGCTCTTCTAAGCTCATGGCCAGTCATTCGCTGTTACCCAGCCTGGATTGGTCAGCTTCTCTCAGCCAAAAGGCCAAGACCCAGGCAGGACCATGGAAAGAGAATATGTACACACTCTTCCATCAGATTATACTGAACCACAAAGACATTAAGAATAAACTATAATAATCAAATGATGAAGAATAATACAAATGAGATAATATAAGATTCTCAGACAACACTGACTATAATAAGAACACTATCATCTGATTTAACTTAAGATACTCTTTACCTTAAATACTAAGTAAATTAGTAATACACTCTAGATAATTTCATTTGTTAATATTAATGCATGTCTATGAATACCAACACTGTAACCAACTATTGTTTGTCTGTTCAGTAAT
This sequence comes from Rhinatrema bivittatum, assembly GCF_901001135.1. Taxonomy (NCBI): domain Eukaryota; kingdom Metazoa; phylum Chordata; class Amphibia; order Gymnophiona; family Rhinatrematidae; genus Rhinatrema; species Rhinatrema bivittatum. The sequence goes on from NC_042617.1 coordinate 445,968,298, forward strand.
AACTATGAATTTTACTTTGTAAACCATGATATATACATGGAAAGACAGTATATAAAATGTCAAATAAATAAATAAAATCCTGCCTGGCTTTTTTTCCTGCTGTTTGAGAACTGGGTACCCAAGGGTCTGAATCTGTTTTCTTCCCAGGACTTCTTTTTCAGTACATTTTTCTCATAAATCCCTCTCTTATTCAGAATTCTCCAATGTAGGACTTTTCCAGTCATAGTGCTGTAATTTAGGATTTTACTATCCTTTGATTTAAAGAGATATTTCACTGCAAGTTACCAACAGTAGTCAAGGGGGCTGTGACATGCAAATCCCCTACCTGAATCTCTGACTCATTTATTCAATGGTCATTTAAGCACCTTCACAGTAAGGGGTCTGGTAACCTTTTCAATCTCATCTGGGTTTCCTGGGCTGGTGGCTCATGTTACATAGCTGCATTGTCCTCTTTTTTTTTCTCTGCTGCAGTTCATTTAAATGGTAGCATGCTCTTTAACCTCTGTCTCCCTTGCAAGATGGGTTTCATGCATTTTCCAGCTTCATAGTGATTTATATCAGTTCTTCTGAATCATCTCCACTGAATATGATTTCCAGGAGAGGTGACTCCCCAAAATCCTCTTCAGTAAACACTGAAATAAAGAATTCATTCTGTTTTTCCACAATGGCCTTATCTTCCCTAATTGCTCATTTAACCCCTCAATCATCTAATGGTCCAACCAACTCTCTTACAGGTTTCCTGCTTCGGATATATTTTAAAAAGATTTTATTATGAGGCCTGCTTTTTTTCAAATTCTCTTTTAGCTCGCCTTATCAATGTTGTATATCGAACTTGCCAATGCTTATGTTTTTTCCTATTTTCCTCAGATGGATCCTTTTTTCCACTTTTTGAAAGAAGTTCTTTTGGCGAAAATAGCCTCTTTCATCTCACTTTTAACCATGCTGGTAGTTGTTTGGCCTTCCTTCCACTTATTTTTATGTGTGGAATACATCTGGACTAGGCTTCTAAGATGGTATTTTTAAACAATAATTTGCCTGATGTTGCTTTTGTTTTGAATTCAAATATTGTAACCTTTTTTTATATTTTCTTGAGAAAGTCCATGTCGGCTTTCCAAGTATGTGAGCTTCTCTATACTAAAAATACTCTCAACCTTTTGCAGTTTGTCATGCTGTTAAATACACTGAAAGATATTTGCACATATATTGGACATATGGTAACAGATACAAAAAAAGAGTTGAATTAGCAATAGCTGAAATTTTTCAGCAGTAGTTTCAGTCATCAAGACTGCCATGCATTGAAATTAATGCCCTCTCTGCCAGCTATGGGACACCAAAACACTTCCAATCCACAAAAAGTGGGGGTAATTTCAATGAACTCGCTTCAACAGAACCCACACTGCAAAGAAAAGCTAAGTGACATTTTCCAACTATGCTCCATGTTTGATGTGGGCTTGGTGAACCGCATTTCCTTGCTGTAGCGCTTTTCACATTTGCAATTGAGGATCATTTGTTTAACAAGTGTAAAAAGTACACATAAATTAAAAAATGTTTTTTTTAAATAAATAATAAAAGGACTATTGTGTGGACGGTGGTGCTTATGATTAAATAGAGAACAAGTATGGTACACCGGGATGGTGCCCTGAAAATTTATGAAGCATCACTTTACACTCATTAAATATTTTTTCCTTAAACATTTTTTCACAAACATTTTTTAAGTTTCAGGGAGACTAACAAGTGAATGTGATGAGCGCGATTAAAGAAAAGTTTTTTTAAATTAGTTAATTGTTGAGTGTTCAAAAGCATTTAAAAATATATATAAAAAAGTAGTAAAAATTGATTAAGTGTTAGGTAATCAATTTTGTTTGCAGAGTGGTTCTGTTGGAGCTATGGGACATCAGCAAATGCAGTCTTTCAAAACACATCCAGATATTTGTAAATGGTTTATGATTGGCCATAAGAACCTTTGTATAAGATGAAATTCTTGTATAGGGTCATCACGCCGTAGCCTCCCTCTCTCTCATGCACACATGCTCCTTATCTCTCATGCACACATACACTCACACAAACACAGGCCCCTTCTCTGTCAGCCACACATGTTCTGATACACACAATGCTCTAATGGATCACTTGGTGGCTGCAGGGCCTCTTCTTAACTTGGGCCGCCAGACAAGATGTCATCCCTCAGTGGCTGTGGGTCCTCCTCCACTAGGGCTGCTGAGCAGGACTGGATCCCCAAAATCTTCTTCAGTAAACACCGAAGTAAAGAATTCATTCAGTTTTTCCACAAGCCTTTATCTTCCCTAATTGCTCCACAGGGCCTCCTCTACTTGTGTCACCGGGCAGGATGGGATCCCCTGGTAACTACGGGGCCTATTCCATTTGGACTGCTGGGCGAGAGGGGATCCCTCAGCAGCCGTGGACTCTTTTCTTAATTTTAACCATGGAGCCTAATCTTGGGCTGGGCTGAATGGAATCTCCCTTCTCCTAGTGGCCAAGGAGCAGTATGAAATCCTTAATGGCCGCGGATTCTCTTCAGCTGATTCAGTATAGTCTCTGGCGAAATGGGCTTGGCAGTAGCTCCCAGGCTGCTGCCTACTCCAGGCCACCACCCTGTGCAAGCACACGTCTTGCACAGTGGTTCACACCAGGCCTGTTGCCACAGAGTCACCGGGCCAGCCCTATATGAATTCTTAAGTTCTCCTAGGACAAGCAGGATGGTAGTCCTCACATGTGGGTGACATCATCCGATGGAGCCCAGCACGAAAAACATTTGTCAAAGTTTCTAGAAACTTTGGCCAGCAGACTGAGCAGGCCCAGCCTGCTACTATCCTTGCATCCATGCGAGGTCCCCCTTCAGTCTCTTCTTTTCCACGGTGCAGTTGCCTCACAGTCCATGGAGCTCCACTGTTTCAAATTTTTTCCTCGATTTTTTTTTAGTTGCCTTTTCTCTCCTCATGGGGTCCTCCTTCGCGGTCGGTGCCCTCCTGTATGGTAGGTCCTTTTTCAGCCTTTTTTCTCGATCTTGTGGTTGATTCCTGACCTCCCACCTCCCAGTGTCCGTTGGCCATCATCTGCATGTCGGGTCTTTTTTATGGCGTCGACCGGTTTTCGTCAGTGCCCCCGGTGCCCGCGGACTATGTCCATTATGGACCCGCATGAGGTGTTTATCCTCTACCTGGGGGCCTTGCACGATGTCCATGGGTGCCGTCTGTGCGATCAGATGACACCCAAGGGGCATCTAGCGTGCCTCAACAAAATGGAGAAGCTTTTCAGGACCCCAAAATCCTCCACTCCTGCGTCAGTTGATTTGAAGCCCAAGGATCGCGGAGAGCCATCCACGTTTCTGTCTGTTGCGGTTCCATTGGTTTCTACCCTAAAGGATCGGGGAGAGGGAGATCGATCCTCGGTGGTCTCTCCCCTCCATCAGACTTCAGGGTCATCGACATCCTCGGTGCCAGGGAAAGCCCGGGCCGATCATCGGAAGAGTTCCTGGAATCACCGGCACTGGTCACCGTTCCAACACAGTTCCGTTTCCAGGGTGGCATTGGCGGTCACCAAGCTGCCATCGAAGCAGCACCGGCCACCGGAGGCCCCATCCTCTGGTGCCCCCTGTTGCCCAAGGCGTTCTCCACCAATACTGGTATCAGGCGCCGTGCCACCTCGGGGACCCAAGGATGAGCCAGTGATGCCTCGTCCCCCTCCATCAGTCCTGACCACTCAGGACTTCCAGGAGTTTTTGGACCGCAGGGTGCAATTGGTGATACTTAAAGTGCTGCAAGGTGTTGAGATACCGGCGCCACTGGCCCCCTTACCAGTGCCTGAGCCTCCGCCATTGATGTTGGCACCCTTGCTGGAGCGTTTGGACGTCCTTCTTTGTGCCCTATCGATGCAGCTGGTGCCTATGGGGCCCTTGATGCCCCACTGGCCACCTATGCCCTCCACCAGAGCAATCCCAATCCACAGAACCGGAACCGGGCACCTGAGCCCAAGGTTTCCCGAGCCACCGCCAGGCCTTTATGGCTTGCCACAGCCAATGACTCCTTCAATGCTGGGGGATCCATCAGTGCCGCCGGTGCCCCTGTGCCCTCCGAAGCCCTTGGTGCCCTGGCCCAAATGAGGAAGAAGGTCCTTATGACTCTTGGGGTGATGACGCCACAGAATCATCCTCAGAATACTCAGATGACCATCTCTCGGAGCCCTCGTCCCAAGAGGAGCGGTGCCGGTCACTGCCTGAGGACCTGTCGTTTGCGGGGCTTGTTAGGGCCATGGCTGATGCCATCCCATTTCAACTCCTTACAGAGGAGGATGCACACCACAAGATGCTGGAAGTACTCCAGTTCATTGACGCTCCTAAAGAGATTGTGGCAGTTCTGATCCACGACATTTTTAAGGAACTTCTCCTCCGCATGTGGGAGCACCCCATTTCTGTCTCCCCAGTTAACAGGAAGGCTGATGCCACCTACCTGAAGGAGCATCATGACACCCTCCAGCAACTATCCACAAGTCCCTCAGAAGGGCCATCCTCAGCCAAGAAATCCTCCAGGCAAGGTCTTTGTAAGCCCTTCTACCGGCAGAAGAAGAATTACCCTCCGGACACTCGGACTCACACCCTCATCCGCAATAGTGGGAGGGTGTCAGCCCATCTCCTGCTCTGTCTGATGGGCCACATGGCGGCTTCTGTCCATGTGAAACCCCTAGCCCGCATCTGCATGCGGATCCCTCAGTGGGTCTTGCGAACTCAGTGGCAGCAGGCATCCCTGTTACGAGCGCGACCTCCGTCGCCCATCACACTCCGAGGCATGGAGGCGCGGTCATCTCTAAAACAGGGTTATTTATTTATTTGAAGAGTTTTATATACCGTTATTCGGAAAGCCATCATAACGGTTTACAAAGTGGACAATTTTTTATCATGGAAGTTTTGAGGCATCATAACATAGTTAACAATTACAATAAAAAAGCATAACATAATATATAATATATAATATAATATAAAAAGTCTCTGAAGAAATATAGAGTTGGACATGAGCTGGTGCGGGCATGGGTACCAGGCAAGACATGGCAGACGCAAGGACTAGGATACAAGGTCTGACCCTCAACCGGACCTGCACACCCCGGACAACCAACAACGCAATGTTGATTGATGAACAGTCCTCAGACTGTTCCAAGCCCTTTCGGACCTGCTGCAGGGTACAGCAATGGGCAGCAGGCCGGACAGAGGACAAGGGCAGACGGAGTCCTTGGAACACAGAAGACTTGGGACTATGACTGATGCGTAGACATCACAGACGAGGGTTGATGCGATGACATCACGGAAGAAGACATCATAGGCGAGGGCTTGATGCGAAGGCATCTCAAACAAGGCGAGAAGCTGGGAAGGAAGACATTGGCACTGTCTCTCAGGGCACCCTACACAGCCCACCTTCACGGGCGTACCCAATGGGCTGGTCGCGGACCACCAGTCCCACTACACGCCCTACATAGCCCGAGAAGGCTGGTCACGGGCCACGCGGAGAGCGGGACAAGAGCAGGGAAGAATCCAGCCGAGGCAGAACTTCGACGACGGAGCCGATGTCATCCAGAGCTCCACAAAGGCTGGCAAGAAATGATGGCTCTGGAGTACAGGGAACCAATCCCCCGCAGCAACTCTAGTGATGGATAAGTGTCACTCAGAGAACCATGGAGCTGCAGGTCATGAAGACTCCGGAGCGGAGGAAACTTGGAAGGCACTGGAGCACAACATCAGGAAAGGCTGGAACACCAGGAAGGCTGAGACACGAGGAAGCCTGGACGAGGGACCTCTGGAACACGGAGACGTGGAACACAGGAAACATGGGAAAAAGAGAAGAACAGAACCTCAGGTACCGGGAACTTAAAGACATCTGAAGACAAGGACAGGAGACGTCAGGAACCTGAAGACGCTGAAGACCTGGACAAGGAACATCTGAAACATGGAAACAGCTGAAGACAAGGACATCCGGATTCGGCCAACACCAGGACTGGGAACAAGGAACAAGAAGACGCTGAACACGAAGTCATCAAAGCAAGGAGACCATGGAGAACCTGGATCGATGAAGGAGCACAGACAACTGTGAGACTCGATCCAAAGGCGATGAGAGACTGGCGAAGAATCCCTTTTATAGGGGAGAAGCAGGAAGTCATCATTGGGAGGAGCCAGCAACATTTCCTGTGGCTGGCCCTTTAAATACTGTAAAGAGGCGTGCACCAGCACCTAAGGAAAGCTGCAGAGAAGAAGCAGGACCCTGGACAGCGGCGCTCTTCTGCACTTCGCCGCGGAGACGGAGGTAACAGGCAGGCAGGCTTCAGGATGGCCTTCTGCCGTCCGGTGAGGACCCCGAAGGTGATGTCGCGGCTCCCTGCCGCGGAGGATGACCTGGGGCGGCTCCAGGCCACGAAGAGGAAACATAGAAACATAGAAATGACGGCAGAAGAAGACCAAACGGCCCATCCAGTCTGCCCAGCAAGCTTCACATTTTTTTTTCTCATACTTATCTGTTTCTCTTAGCTCTTGGTTCTATTTCCCTTCCACCCCCACCATTAATGTAGAGAGCAGTGATGGAGCTGCAACCAAGTGAAATATCAAGCTTGATTAGTTATGGGTAGTAGGGGAAGTAACCGCCGCAATAAGCAAGCTACACCCATGCTTATTTGTTTTACCCAGACTGTGTTATTCAGCCCTTATTGGTTGTTTTTCTTCTCCCCTGCCGTTGAAGCAGGGAGCTATGCTGGATATGCGTGTAGTATCAGTTTTTCTTCTCCCCTGCCGTTGAAGCAGAGAGCTATGCTGGATATGCGTGAAGTATCAGTTTTTCTTCTCCCCTGCCGTTGAAGCAGGATATGCATTGAAAGTGAAGTATCAGGCTTATTTGGTTTGGGGTAGTAACCGCCGTAACAAGCCAGCTACTCCCCGCTTTGTGAGTGCGAATCCTTTTTTCTTCTCCCCTGCTGTTGAAGCAGAGAGCTATGCTGGATATGCGTGAAGTATCAGTTTTTCTTCTCCCCTGCCGTTGAAGCAGAGAGCTATGCTGGATATGCATGAAGTATCAGTTTTTCTTCTCCCCTGCCGTTGAAGCAGAGAGCTATGCTGGATATGCATTGAAAGTGAAGTATCAGGCTTATTTGGTTTGGGGTAGTAACCGCCGTAACAAGCCAGCTACTCCCCACTTTGTGAGTGCGAATCCTTTTTTCCACATTTCCTCTTGCTGTTGTAGCTTAGAGCGATGTTGGAGTCACAGTAACCATGTGTATGTTTATTGAATAAGGGTATTATCTCCAGGCAGTAGCCGTCATTCTGGCGAGCCACCCACTCTTTATTGACGGCCTCTTGATTTTATGGATCCACAGTGTTTATCCCACGCCCCTTTGAAGTCCTTCACAGTTCTGGTCTTCACCACTTCCTTCGGAAGGGCATTCCAGGCATCCACCACCCTCTCCGTGAAGAAATACTTCCTGACATTGGTTCTGAATCTTCCTCCCTGGAGCTTCAAATTGTGACCCCTGGTTCTGCTGATTTTTTTCCTATGGAAAAGGTTTGTCGTTGTCTGCCCCGCGGCGGACAACGACAAACGAACAGCATAGCCTCCAGGCCATGGGTCTCGGTGGTGGCTCAGGGCCGCGGCAAGATGGCGCTGGCAGCAGCCCTGCCGCGAGGGCCCCGGCGTGGGCTGGAATGACTGCTCAGTGGGAGTGGTCCTGCCGAGCAGGGCAGGAACCACTGCGGCCTCCAGGCCGCGAGAAACGGGGGTCGTGGCACCTGGGTGCGCTGAAGAGGCTTCTGCTAGCGGCACTCCCGCCGTGGGGCAGGCAACGGCAGCTGAGAGGTAGTAGGCCTGCTCATGGAGATTAGCTCCGAGGGCAGGAATCATAACAATCCCAGGACCTGGAGGCTCTGATCACAGTCACGGACCCTCTCTAGCTATCCTTTTCCTGGTGGGAAGCCCTCCCCAGTCTAGAATGAGGACTTCCCTTCCAGCCTGCGCTGCCTCAGGTGACCCTCACCACCGATGCTTCTCCTCATGGAGTGGGGAGTTCACAAAAACAGCCTACACACTCAGGGCCTTTGGACCGCCACCGAGGCACGCTTCCAGAAAAACTTTCTGGAGCTTCGGGCGATTCGGTATGCCCTGTGGGCTTTTCAGGATCAGTTGTCATCCAAGATAGTCCTGATCAGGACGGACAACCAGGTTGCGATGTGGTTCATCAACAAACAGGTCGGAACGGGCTCATTCCTCGTCTGCCAGGAGGCAGTGCAGGTTTGGAGCTGGGCCCTTTCCCAAGGGATGTATCTGCGGATGACCTACCTGCCGGGTCATCTCAACACGCTGGCAAACCGTCTCAGCCGGTCCTTCCAGCCACACGAGTGGTCCCTCAACCCTGCTGTAGCGGTCGAGTTATTTGGCCGCTGGGATACACTGGAGGTGGACTTGTTTGTCTCCCCTCTCAATCACAAGGTGAGCAGGTTCTGCTCCCTCGTAGTGGGGAACGGTCATCTGGCCTACGATGCCTTCTCCCTCCACTGGGGGCAGGGCCTCCTGTACGCGTACCCACCTCTCCCACTTCTCTTGAGGACTCTGTCAAAGCTTCAGGAGGATGGGGGGGGAGCATGATTCTCGTGGCACCCTCTTGGCCTTGGCAGGTGTGGTTTCCACTCCTCCCGGACCTGTCAGTGTGGGCACCTATCCTGTTGGGGATGGCATCTGACCTCATCTCGCAGAACCGGGACACCCTGCACCAACCGAATCTCCGGGCGCTAGCCCTCATGGCTTGGAATTTGAGCGCATGATCCTCCAACCGTTACAGTTTTCGGACTGTGTTTCCTGGGTCCTGACCGAGTCCTGGAAACTTTCAACCAGGAAGTCCTACTCCTCAAAGTGGAGATGCTTTTCCATGTGGTGTGGAAGAGCATGGGTTGCACCCCTTCTCCTGCCCTCTCCCCCAGCTGCTGGACTACCTGTGGCACCTGTCTGAATCTGGACTGCAGACCTGTTCTGTCAGAGTATACCTCAGCGCTGTCAGCACGTACCACCGAGGTGTTGCTGGCACGCTCGTTTCGGTCCAGCCCCTAGTTGGCCGCTTTATGCGGGGTCTCCTCCAATTGAAGCCTCCTCTTTGGCCTCCGGCAGCATCCTGGGACCTCAACATGTTCTTGGCAAGACTGATGTGGCCTCCGTTTGAGCCCCTGCAGTCCTGTGGTCTGAAATTCCTCACCTGGAAAGTCGAATTCCTGGTGGCGATCACTTCTGCTCGCAGGGTCAGCGAGCTTCAGGCCCTGGTTATGTACGCACCATACACGCGATTCTTCCACGACTGTGTGGTCCTGTATATGTATCCTAGATTCTTTCCCAAGGTAGTGACTGAGTTACATATCAATCAGTCTATCATTCTCCCCACCTTGATCCCGAGGCCACATTCCCATCCAGGGGAACGTGCTCTCCATACCCTGGACTGTAAACAGGCGCTGGCCTTTTACTTAGACCGTACAGCGAGCCACAGCGGTCCACCCAGCTCTTTGTGTCTTTTGACCCCAACCGACTGGGAGCAGCAGTGGGTAAGCAAACCCTATTGAACTGGCTGGCGGATTGCATTGCCTTCTGCTTGACGCAGGCAGGCCTCCCCCTATGGCTGGCAGAGTGAAGGCTCACTCCGGGCGGGCCATGGCAGTGTCTGTGGCCCATATGCGTACGGTCCCCATCGCTGAAATTTGCTGGGCTGCGACCAGGAGTTCTCTCCACATATTCGCAGTTCACTACGGCCTTGACAGGGATAGCCATCAGGACAGTGCCTTGGGTCAGTCCGTCCTGCGCAACCTGTTCCAGTCTTGAAGCCAACCCTCTCTACTCGTGCACCTTGTGGGACCAGACTGCCTCTTGTTTTCCCTACAGAGCTGCAGTTGTGTTGTGCCCGTTGGCACCTTGTTCGGCTGCTGTTGGGCTCTCTGGTTGAAGGGAGTGGCCTGGAGCTCTGTACTCACCCACATGTGAGGACTGCCATTCTGCTTGTCCTAGGAGAAAGCACGGTTGCTTCCCTGTAACAGGTGTCCTCCTAGGACATCAGGATGTTAGTCCTCAGGAATCCCGCCCATCTCCCCACGATGTTGGGTCTACCTGTGGTTTGTTTTTTGGTTTTTTTTTCTCTCATCGGCTTTACTCCATGAAGGAGGACCTCGCATGGTTGGTAGCAGGCTAGGCATGCTCAGTCTGCTGGCCAAAGTTTCTAGAAACTTTGACAAATGACTTCCGTGCCAGGCTCCATCGGATGATGTCATCCACATGTGAGGACTAACATCCTGCTGTCCTAGGAGAACACCTGCTACAGGGAAGCAACTGCGCTTTGTGAAAGATTTGCTCTATGACAAAGCAAAGTAAAGGTATTGACAATTGGGGTATGGCATTTTCAGATTTGGGACTTAAGAAGTCAATATTCAAAAACTATTTAGACAGGTAAAGTTAACTGGTGAACTTCACATTCCAGCAGATGAAACATATACTGAAGCAGTTCTTCTAGCAGACACCTTAATTATTCACAATGTAACACAGCCAGCTCCCAGCTGTGCTGTGCCTAGTTTTACACAGCTCCACCTAGCTTTCTAGCACTCTGACCTCTAAAAGAGGAATCTCATGAATGCCAGCTTGCAGCAAGCTGCATAAACTCTCTACAGGGTCAAATTCATCAAAATGTATTATAGTGCCCTACAGCAGATATGAATAAGATAGAAACTTATTTTTATCTTTTAGTATCAAAATGCAGAGGATGGTGTGCAAATATATTACATAGACAACAGTTTCTGTACAATAAGGCTGAGATGAGTGCTCCATTCATTTTTCTGTTCTTAACTTTATAAATCTGTAAGAGCTGGAAGGTTGACATTCCACCTGCCAGTTATCAGCTGCATGAATAGTTTAAATAACATAAAGTTTATATGATACAGAACATTCAGTCTGAACAGAGAACTAGAGAAAACTACCATTTGAAATGTAGGCATGGGAGGAAAAAAAAAATTAGATTCTAGCAAAATCACAGCTAAAATAGAAAAATTCTCAATACAATCAGTGTCTTTATTATTTTAACTGTAACTTTTCAGGATCGTATTTTTATAATTTTAACTCAAAAGAGCCAACACATTGCCCATGGGCAAATACCTGAACAATGAGTGGAGTTTGTGAATTTTTTGGCCCATTGTTAATATGTAGAATTAACATGTAATATGTGGTGAGTCACAGAAACTTGAAAAAAGTATTGGCCTTTAGAATATCAGACAGCAAATCTATTCAGTACACCCAGGCTACGGTTGATAGTCATTATTACCATACTTGAGGCAGATGTAATAAAACCTGCGGTAAAACCCAATTTTTAGCATAGGTTTTGCTTTACTCACATGCTAGACATCCAAGGCACCATGGGATGCAGTAAGCTAATTCGATATAGATTAATCAGGAGAAGAAAAAAAAAGCAAGCTAAATGAAAAAAAATGTGCTCAAAATGTGAGTTAACCTGAAAACCTTCACTAATGCAGAAAAGAGCTTTAAAAATACTTTTAAAACAGGTATAGGGAGGTAGGTGCTGGAAGTTGGAAGGAGTTTGACCAAAATGGTCTTGCATGCAAGACTGTGCTCAAGTCAAGACACACAGTATCAGTTTTGCATGCAAAGTCACTTTGGCAGGAGGAAAGGAAAAGAGAGTGTGAGTGAGGGAGAGAGAAAGAAAGGACGGGGAAAGGAATGGAAAGGGGAAAAAAAGAGAGAGGGGTAGGTGAAAAGAAAAGGAAATAGTGAGGGAGCAAGACTGTATGGGAAGTGATGTGAATGGTGTAGGGGGCAAATGTCGGGCTGTGTGTGTGTGCTTATATATGCCTAGAGGCAATTGAAATTGTTGGCACAATGCTGTAAATTTAACTCCTTGACTGAAGGTGGAGTTAAAAATGAACTCACTTGGGATGCTGCCAAGTACTTGTGACCTGGCTTGGCCACTGTTGGAATCAGGATATTGGGCTTGATGGACCTTTGCTCTGACCCAGTATATTGTCTTATGTTCACACAACGTTAATCTCACATTGCAGTGTCCATCTAATAGTCTTGTTGCTTCTACCACACTGAACACAGCACTAGAATAATCATGGCCACCAGAAATGTGAATTTACTCCGCCTCATAGCAAGGAAGGAGTTACATTTCCAGCATAAACTCTCTTGGGCGTGCACCTTCAGCTGAGCAAAGCCTAAGCTCTCTAGGGAGGGAACCGTCAGCTGAACAGTAATCACTTTGATGCTGTGCATCCCAGTTCTGGCATCCTGTTCAACTGCTGGTGCCTTCCCAAGAGAACCAATGCTTTATTCAGCTGTCGGTACCCATTCAAGAGAGCTCTACGCTGTAAATTTAACTCTTCCCTGGGTCCTGTAAACTACAAAATTGTACATAGGAAGGATAATTTTCAAAAGTTATATTTAGAGAATTCAATGGTCTATCATACTCATGTTTGTTCTCTAAATTTGATTTGCATGTTCTGGCATATAGGTTCAGGATATCTCCAATGCTACTTTCATTTCTTCTAGCATCATGAGATTGTTCCCACAAAGAAGGTTTTAAGGTTAGTTATCTGATTAACCCCCTGGCCTTCATGGGTGGGAAGTGTGTGCAGAGAAACTTCATTTTTGTTTCATTTTGTCTTTTTGTTGCAGTGTTAAATGTTTTAGCTTGCACTGAATAGTTTCAACCCGAGCTAAAACCTTTTCTTCTGCACTAAAATGAAAAACAAAGTGAAATCAATTAGTTTTGTTTCGTCATTTTGTTTTGTTATTTCTGTTTTTTCATAACAAAAGCACATCTCTAGTGGACGGATGGTTTGGGTGTCCTCCGGAGAGGTCTCATCCTTGCCTGGTGTTACTGCTCAGCTATACTTCTTGCTCTGGGGTTAGCTCTGGTCCTCCTGACTCACAGGCCGATACAGTAAAGTTCGCGGGAGAGCAGGCGAGCGCCCACTCTCCCGGCGTGCGCACAGGCCACTCTCCTGTGCGCGCGATTCAGTATATAAAATTATTCAAATGAGGGCCCGTGGTAAAAAGAGGCGCCAGGGACACTAGCGCATCCCTAGCGCTTCTTTTTTGACAGGAGTGGCGGCTGTCAGCGGGTTTGACAGCCGATGCTCAATTTTGCGGGCGTCGGTTCTCAAACCCGCTGACAGCCGTGGGTTCGGAAACCGGACGCCGGCAAAATTGAGCGTCCGGTTTTCAACCCGCGAGCCACGGGCCGATTTTACATTTTTTTTTAAATTATTTTTAACTTTCGGGACCCCCGACTTAATATCGCCATGATATTAAGTCGAAGGGTGCACAGAAAAGCAGTTTTCACTGTTTTTCTGTGCACTTTCCCGGTGTCGGCAGAAATGAATGCCTACCTTTGGGTAGGCGCTATTTTCTGAAAGTAAAATGTGTGGCTTGGCTGCACATTTTACTTACTGAATCGCGCGGGAATAACTAATAGGGCCATCAACATGCATTTGCATGTTGCGGGCTCGATTAGTTTCGGGGGGGGGGGGGGGGGGGGGTGGGGGGGGTTGGATCTGCGTTTTCGACATGCTGTTACCCCTTATTCAATAAGGGGTAAAGCTAGCGCGCCGAAAACGCGCATCCAAACGCGGGATAACAGTGCGCTCTGCCGGAGTGCTCTGTACTGTATCGGCCTGTCAGTGAAACCTGTTGCTGGGCTCCAGCTTTGGGGCTTCCTTCTCCCCAGCTTCCATATTTCCTTTATTTCTCTTTTCCTATTCAACTGGTAGTCTCCTCACAGAACTGCCAGCCGGATATGTGTATACTTATCTATCTAGGGTTGTCAGCTGTCTCCAGATTTTCAGGCAGGCTGATTCAGTCCTGGTTTTACCACATTTCCTGCATGGACTTGTAGATCTGGTATCTCCATTGATTTCCCTATATCTATTCTTCCTTCGATGGGGGAAGGAACTGATGTAGAAATCTAGCACTACACCTTTCTCTCTCTCTCTCTGTTCCTGCTGTTTTCCAATTTTCTAGTTCTCAGGGCGTGGCCTGAGGTTGGAGCTCAGTCTATGTCACTCCCGCAGCTCTGCCCAGGGCTCTTATTTCTGTTTCTGTGACTCTGCTCTTTTCTTTTGGCTTTTCTTCGGCCCTGGGCTGTTTTGCCGACTTCTTTTATGCAGTCAGTATCCGCCTTGTCACTTTTCAAATTTATATGCTTCCCACCCAGCAAAACTATTATCATATGCGCACTTAGTATGAAGTCTGGGTTTGTTACTATAGAGGAAAGAGATGGTTACTGGAGTCCATCCAAATCTATTTTTATTAAACCTAAACCACATCTTAAGGGTATGCAAGGAAACAGAAGTATTACCCATGAGGGTTACAATAGCAGAAACTATATATATATATAACATCAAACGGCATAAATGATAAGGACTAGCAAACAAAATGCTCAATATTATCCCAGTCTCTCATTAGAGAGGAGCTTGTACTTACTTGTACAGACAAGTTATTACTAGCAAACTTGAATAGAATGAAGGATTAGCTTTAGGTTTCATACTGAACACCCCCCCCCCCCCTCCCAAGGAAGAAGGGGGAGGGTAAAGTGCATGCAACCATTTACGTGAACTGCAGCAGAACAAGAGAGGGCAATGCAGCTACCTAAAATGAGTCACCAGCCCAGGAAAACCATAGTGAACTTGAAAAGGTCGCCAGACCTCGTACTGTGAAGGTGCTTAAATGACCATTGAATAGATGAGTCTGAGACTCAGGTGGGAGATTTGCATGTCACAGCTCCCTAGACTATTGCTAGTAACTTGCAGTGAAACAGCACTTTAAAAACAAAGGATAGCAAAATCCTAAATTACAGAACTTTGATTGAAAAAGTTCTATATTGCAGAATTCTGACTGAGAGAGGAATTGGTGAGAGAAATGTACTGAAAAACAGTTATAGGAAGCAAACAGATTCTCACCCTGACTAACAAGGGGAATCAGAAGCCTTGGGTACCTAGTTCTCAGACAACAGAATGAAAAGACCTGGCAGGATTGAAGGTTTGTATTTTCTTTCTATAGTCCTGCTTAGATTTTGGCTATGAGGAGGTAATTTTAGACTGGGTGACAGCAAGTGATTGGCTATGAGCTTAGTTGAGCTGGATTACTGAGAGCCTGTGTTACTGAGTAATATGCAACTCATAAGCTCAATAGAGCTGTGACTGCAAGCAAAGAAAAACCATCCTGCCAAGGAAGAAGAGCCCAGTTCTGGAGGTGAAGATGGGGTTCTCTCCCCATCTGCAGAAGGCTGAGGACTCCAGCGGCAGATTGGTTGATGGACCCAGCAGCAGACTGGGAGGTAGAGCTTTGAAACTGCAGGAGGGGGCAGACTCCAGCGGTAGGCTGGGTGGTGGTGTTGAGTCTCCTAAAGAAGCAATGACCTGTCAGTGGAGCGGAAGTGGTACAGAGGAGATGGCAGCAGTTTAAACACACAATTGACCTTTCCCCCGACCAGCACTACCCAGTTACTTCTTACCACATGGATGAGATTTGGGATAAAAGGGGGAGAATAAAGCAGAGTTGTTTTCCTGTAACAGGTGTTCTCCTAGGACATCAGGATGTTAGTCCTCACATGTGGGTGATATCATCAGATGATGCCCGGCACGGAAAACTTCTGTCAAAGTTTCTAGAACTTTGACTAGGCACACTGAGCATGCCCAGCATGCTACTATCCATGCGTCCATGCGGGGTCCCTCTTCAGTCTCATAACATAAAAACGAAAAAATAAAACTATTTGAAACCCAGCTCTGTGGGGTGGTGGGCAGGTTTCCTGGCGACTAACATCCTGCTGACCTAGGAGAACAAATGTTACAGGTAAGCAACTCTGCTTTTTCCTTGGACAAGTAGGATGGTAGTCCTCACATATGGGTGCTTACCTAGCTATAGGCTGCTCTCATATGAACAAGGAACATGCAGCAATTAAGTAGGTGCCAATGGGCACAACAAACTAATGCTGGTGGAAAAAGAGGGAACCAGCCTGAACCCAAACGAGGGGCACCAGGTCAAAAGAGCTGGGTTCAATTACTGAAAAGGTTCTGCAAGACCGACTGACTGAAATGGCTGTCACATCGACCTTTTCTGTCCAAGCAGTAGTGTGAAGCAAAGATGTGGAGGGAACTCCAGGTTGCTGCTTTGCAAATTTCGTCTACAGAAGTTGCCATGGCTCAAACGGAATGAGCCTTGACATGGCACCCCAGCTGTAGACCCGCCTGCATGTAACAGAAAGAGATGTGGTCTGCGAGCCAGTTAGACAAGATCTGCTTGGATACAGCAACTCTCAATCTATTTTTTCAAAGGAAGTGAAGAGTTGGGTGGATTGTCTGTGGCCTGCTATTCATTCCCCGTACAACGCTAAGGTCCTTTTGAAATCTAGGCTGTGCAGAGTTTGCTCCACCCGGTGCGAGTGAGGCTTAGGAAAGAAGGTTGGCAAGACGATAGACTGATTCACGTGGAAATCAGTCACCACCTTCGGTAGGAACTTAGGGTGTGTGCAGAGAACCACCCGATCGTGGAAGAACTTAGTATAGGGTGGATATGACACTAGTGCCTGAAGTTCGCTGATCCTGCTTGCCAAGGTGACCGCTACCAAGAAAGTGACCTTTCAGGTCAGGTACCTCAGGTCACAAGAGTGCAAGAGCTCAATGGGAGCCTTCATCAGGTGGGCCAAAACCACAGTGAAGTCCCAGGAAACCACAGGGGGCCTGAGGGGAGGTTTCAGCTGGAGCAGGCCCCACAAGAAATGACCCACTACAGGCTGCACTGAGATAGGCGATCCATCCATTCCTTGGTGGTAGGCTCCAATTGCACTGAGATGTACTCTCACAGAGAAGGTCTTTAAGCCACTGTCTGAAAGGTGCAGCAGGTACTCTAACAGCTTGGAGGTAGAACACAAAAACGGATTCAACCCCTGGCTATCACACCACATGAAAATCTTTTAGAACATAAGATCATAAGAAAATGCCATACTGGGTCAGACCAAGGGTCCATCAAGCCCAGCATCCTGTTTCCAACAATGGTCAATCCAGGCCATAAGAACCTGGCAAGTACCCACAAACTAAGTCTATTCCATGTTACCATTGCTAATGGCAGTGGCTATTCTCTAAGTGAACTTAATAGCAGGTAATGGACTTCTCCTCCAAGAACTTATCCAATCCTTTTTTAAACACAGCTATACTAACTGCACTAACCAAATCCTCTGGCAACAAATTCCAGAGTTTAATTGTGCGTTGAGTAAAAAAGAACTTTCTCTGATTAGTTTTAAATGTGCCCCATGCTAACTTCATGGAGTGCCCCCTAGTCTTTCTACTATCCGAAAGAGTAAATAACTGATTCACATCTACCTGTTCTAGACCTCTCATGATTTTAAACATCTCTATCATATCCCCCCTCAGTCGTCTCTTCTCCAAGCTGAAAAGTCCTAACCTCTTTAGTCTTTCCTCATAGGGGAGTTGTTCCATTCCCCTTATCATTTTGGTAGCCCTTCTCTGTACCTTCTCCAGCGCAATTATATCTTTTTTGAGATGCGGCGACCAGAATTGTACACAGTATTCAAGGTGCGGTCTCACCATGGAGCGATACAGAGGCATTATGACATTTTCTGTTTTATTTACCATTCCCTTTCTAATAATTCCCAACATTCTGTTTGCTTTTTTGACTGCCGCAGCACACTGAACCTAGATTTCAATGTGTTATCCACTATGACACCTAGATCTCTTTCTTGGGTTGTAGCACCTAATATGGAACCCAACATTGTGTAATTATAGCATGGGTTATTTTTCCCTATATGCATCACCTTGCACTTATCCATATTAAATTTCATCTGCCATTTGGATGCCCAATTTTCCAGTCTCACAAGCTCTTCTTGCAATTTATCACAATCTGCTTGTGATTTAACTACTCTGAACAATTTTGTGTCATCTGCAAATTTGATTATCTCACTCGTCATATTTCTTTCCAGATCATTTATAAATATATTGAAAAGTAAGGGTCCCAATACAGATCCCTGAGGCACTCCACTGTCCACTCCCTTCCATTGAGAAAATTGTCCATTTAATCCTACTCTCTGTTTCCTGTCTTTTAGCCAGTTTGCAATCCATGAAAGGACATCGCCACCTATCCCATGACTTTTACTTTTCCTAGAAGCCTCTCATGAGGAACTTTGTCAAACGCCTTCTGAAAATCCAAGTATACTATATCTACCGGTTCACCTTTATCCACATGTTTATTAACTCCTTCAAAAAAGTGAAGCAGATTTGTGAGGCAACACTTGCCCTGGGTAAAGCCATGCTGACTTTGTTCCATTAAACCATGTCTTTCTATATGTTCTGTGATTTTGATGTTTAGAACACTTTCTACTATTTTTCCTGGCACTGAAGTCAGGCTAACCGGTCTGTAGTTTCCCGGATCGCCCCTGGAGCCCTTTTTAAATATTGGGGTTACATTTGCTATCCTCCAGTCTTCAGGTACAATGGATGATTTTAATGTTAGGTTACAAATTTTTACTAATAGGTCTGTAATTTCATTTTTTAGTTTCTTCAGAACTCTGGGGTGTATACCATCCAGACCAGGTGATTTACTACACTTCAGTCTGTCAATCAGGCCTACCATATCTTCTAGGTTCACCGTGATTTGATTTAGTCCATCTGAATCATTACCCATGAAAACCTTCTCCATTACGGGTACCTCCGCAACATCCTCTTCAGTAAACACCGAAGCAAAGAAATCATTTAATCTTTCCGCAATGGCCTTATCTTCTCTAAGTGCCCCTTTAACCCCTCGATCATCTAACGGTCCAACTGACTCCCTCACAGGCTCCCTCACTGACTCCCTAATAGACTTAGTTTTTGGGTACTTGCCAGGTTCTTATGGCCTGGATTGGCCACTGTTGGAAACAGGATGCTGGGCTTGATGGACCCTTGGTCTGACCCAGTATGGCATTTTCTTATGTTCTTAAGATTATAAATTACTGATTGAGAGGATTATGAAATTATTCTTCTCTTATCATATTCAGTCTTGACTTAACCATTGAAGTGAATTGTTAAATTCTTATCGGGTAAAGACTTTCCTGATCTATTAGCTATGACATCTTTGTGAACTTTTCTCATGAAAAAGTTGAGAACATTTGTGCCAGTTTTTCTAATGATATTGTTGCTGATACAGCTGCTGTTGATCCAGACTTGGAACACTGGGAGCAATTTTCTCTGGTGTCCTCCAAGGAGGTTTCTCAATGTATTTGTTGCGATCCCTCCTGCAGCTGCGCCACAGGAGGCATCTTACCTTCTCTTCTGGAGGCCACTCCAAAGCCAGGGCCTAGCCTGTGAACTATCCAGGACTTGCTCCAGGGCCTAGGATGCCTCGCTGTTCTTGAGGCCTGCCTGTGGCTTGCTTGGCTCTGCTTGGACTTCCTGGTTCGGCCACGCCCTTCTCCCTAGGGGCCAGCCCGCAGCACTCCACCGCAGTTATAGGGCCGGTGAGGGGCAGTCCAGGTGAACTCCTCCCAGGGAGTTGCCTGCATACAGCAGTATAAAAGGACCTTCACTTCAGTTCCTGTTTGCCTTCGGATTGGGTTCCACAGTTGCCTGTGTTTTCTGACCGATCCAGGTCCTCCGTGGTCTTCGCTTGTCTTGATGGCTCCCTGTCCTGTGTCTCTGCCTGTTTCCTTGATGTTGGTTCCAGATGTCCCTAGATGTTTGTTCCTGATCCAGTTCCTGATGTTCCTACTTGCTTCAGACTGCCAGGAGTGCAGTAACCCGCTTCAGACTGCCAGGAGTGCAGTATCCCGCTTCTTCCCTGCGCTTGTCCCATTCTCAGCGTGGTCCGCGACCAGCCTTCCTGGGCTGTATAGGGCGCGCAGTGGGACAGGGTGGTCTGTGACCAGCCCATTGGGTCCGCCCGTGTCGGTGGGCTGAGTAGGGCGCCCTGAGGGATAGTGCCAATGCCTTCCTTCCCAGCTCTCGTCTAAGATGTCTCCGCTTCAGCCCTCGTCTATGTCGTCTTCGCTGCAGTCTTCGTTTGTGATGTCTTCTGTGTTCCAAGGACTCTGTCTGCCCTCGTCCTCTGTCCGGCCTGCTGCCCAATGCCGTTACCCAGCGGCAGGTCCGAAAGGGCTTGGAACAGTCTGAGGACTGTTCATCAATCAACATTGCGTTGCTGGTTGCCGTGGGCGTGCAGGTCCGGTTGAGGGTCAGACCTTGTTCTCTATTCCTTGCTCCAGCTATGCCTCGCCTAGCTCTCCATGCTTGCACCGGCTCACTTCCAACGGTGTGGCTTGGGGCTCCTCCCTGAGTCTCGCTGTGGCCCAAGGGCTCACTACACCTGCTCTAGAGGTAACCGCGCTCCTCGTGCTCGCAGCAGAATCCGAAAGGCTTCCAAGCCCTCGGTTCGTCAGCAGCGTGGAGGACGCGCTCATAACAGTATTATTTAATTGAACAAATCTGTTTCTGTCATGGATGTGAGCCCTTGCACTGTAACATGGTTGATGCAGCCTAACAGGTGAACAAATTGGGCACATGCCAATCGTAGATGGACTCACTCTTGCTAGGACTACATCTAGGGCTTCACTTATACCAGATCCATTCCCTGCAGGTTGATCGCCTGGGTTCCAGAGGCTACAGGGATTAGGCAAGGGTCCTATAAGGAGTAGTCAGATGAAGTTGAGTACTAGGCTGAGGTCAGGGCAGGCAGCAAACAAAAGGTGTCGAGGAACAGGACCAGGAACATCAGACAAAGTAGACCAAGAACATCTAGGACATCAAACGAAGGACCGTCTAGGCAAAGGCTGACTATGGAGGGCGTTGACCAGATGAAGGAAGCATGGACAACCTTGAAGATCCAGTTCGAAGGCCCCAAACAATGAAGGCTGAGCCCTTTTATAGGGCTGGATGAAGGAGCAGGCTGAGGTCATCTGGTGGGGCCGCGGGCTTTTCCCGCACTGGCCCTTTAAATAGTGTTGAGGCGCGCGCGTGCACATGTGTGCCTAGAGGCCCAAGAGGTAAAAGGACGACAACAGTGGCTCCATGCCGCACACAGAGGACGA
Source organism: Rhinatrema bivittatum (assembly GCF_901001135.1). NCBI lineage: Eukaryota > Metazoa > Chordata > Amphibia > Gymnophiona > Rhinatrematidae > Rhinatrema > Rhinatrema bivittatum. Next base: position 445,989,385 of record NC_042617.1, read on the forward strand.
AAAGGACAGCGGCCACTGCTGTCCACGTAGGAGCGGCCGACAGCAGTGGCTTCCCGGCTGCATGAGGAGGCACAGTCCACAGCGGTGGTGCCAAGGCCGCGAAGGTGTAACAGTGGTGGCTTTTTCTGCCATGCAGGGATAGTCCTAGCAGCGGCTCTTTCTGCCATGGACGACTATGGCGGCTCCATGCTGCGAAGAAGTGTGGAGTCAGCGGCGGCGCCAGGGCTGCAAGGAGGCATGGTCAGGCGCAGAGGTGTGAGGCTGCTCGCGGGTTGGGCTCCGCGAGCAGCATCATAACATTACCACTGAATCAAGAAATATGAATCATAATACCCAAGAAACTGACAAACCCCAAGCACTGGCACAGCAAGAGAAAGACTTTTACCCAGGTGAACTTTAAAACTGCACTGCCTCAGTGGAAAATGAAGAACTTTTCACCTGTTAAACTGAAGGATACCTTATCAGATCTGCCTGTTTGCATGTTCCTGTGTTATTAGGAGCAAAGCAGACAGAGAGACAACAACTTAACCTCCTAAGCAAGTGTCAGGGATGAGCCAAGGTGAGTCCATAGGTCAGAAAGACCCCTCGGGGGGGGGGGGGGGGGGGGAGGGACACGGACATTCAGAGACAGGAAAAAATGCTGATACTGGCAGACAGCTTCACATAAAGACATGGCAGTTCTCCTCCCCCCCCCCCCCAAGAAATGGAGGGGGGAAGAAGACCTGCAACATGACAGGATCTCCCCCCCCCAAAATAATGGGGAGGGGGAACAAGACTTGTAATGTAGCAAAAGACCCTCCACCCACTGCGTGGTTATGCATGATGTTATGCATATTTATCAGCTGGAAAGTATAAGACAGGGGAGCAGAGAAGAAAAGGGGAGCACAAACCCTAAGAGGAAGAAAGAAGGAAAAACCCTGGGAGAAAACCTGGAGAGTGGATCCTGGATCACAGACCCTGAAACCAGAGAAGGAAATAGCAAAGGACCCACTAGGGAAGCAAACTCTGAGGGGAGTGAATCCAGAGATCATGCCCAAAAGCGAAAGGGAAGTCAGAAGCAGACTAGTACTCCCTGCTGTCAAGAAGAGAGAAGACTAGGTGTAGCCTGGAAACCAGAGAGACGAGGTGCCTACTCCGGTGCGGAGAGTAGGATGGAGTCTGAGATGGAGTCTGGTGAGGGGTAAGAGCAAGCCCAGACAGCTAACCAGTACCAGAGCCAGAAGCAAGTCTCCTTCCGGGATCACCTGCCCGCTCTGCCAGTACCAAACCCAGGAAGCAAGCCTCTCCCCTTCCCACATTCTCCAGCCCTCCAGTCGGAGCCTGCTTCAGAGGTGAAAAGAGATATCGCCTGAAGCCTAGATCAAGGATAAGTAAGTTAGCCATATGTATTAATATAATAAGCAGGCTAAGGTCTGTTAACACCCATAATACAGAAATTTCTTTAGGGAAAACTAGTGTTTAGGGTCCAGGATGTTAGAGACAGGAATTGTTGTTATATTCTAAATGCTATATACTGCCAAATCTGACAAATAAAAGTTTATTTATGAGGAGAATACACGTTGATCTTTCCTGACTTAGGATCGCAAGTAAGGTGGGAGGGCAGCTGGCAATGTCTTGTAGCATCATAAGGTAAACAAAAACATGCATGTACTCCAAAACCTCAGTAAATACTATCACAAATAATCAGAGGTAAATCAATAAATACTATATTCATAACTCATACTGATTAAATCCAATCCTTTATTTTATAATTATGATGGACCTATTTATTGTACAAATGTGAAAACATTAAAATGAACTCACACATCCTACTGCTTAATCCTCAGACATTCACACCCATACCATATACTACCATACTTTGGTGGAGAAGGGATCGATGAAACTCTATTTACAGAAGAGAATGTATGGGAAGAGCTATGAAAGTGGACAAGGCTATGAGGCTGGATGAGGTACATCACAGGATAGTGAGGGAGCTCAGAGATGTGCTGATGGGTCCACTGCATGACCTGTTCAATAGATCCCTGGAAATGGGAGTGGTTCTGAGTGATTGGAAAAGAGCAGTGGTGGTCCCACTCCACAAGAGTGGGAGCAAAGAGGAGGCAGGAAACTACAGGCTGGTTAGCCTCCCCTCGGTGTTGGGTAAATTAATGGAGACTATGCTGAAGGAAAGGATAGTGAACTATTTACAGTCAGGAGGATTGCTGGACCCCAGGCAGCATTGATTCACTAGGGGAAGTTCCTGTCAGACAAATCTGATTGATTTTTTTGATTGGGTGACTAAAAAACTAGATCAAGGAAGAGCGCTCGATTGGATTTCAGCAAAGCTTTTGATACGGTCCTGCAAAAGAGGATTGTGAATGAAATGAGAAGCTTGGGAATGAGCGCCAAAGTGGTGGCCTAGATTGCAAACTGGTTATTGTGATGGTGAATGGAACCTACTCTGAGGACAGATCGGTGTTAAGTGGAGTGCCACAAGGATTGGTGTTGGGACAGGTTCTGTTCAATATTTTTGTGAGCGACATTACGGAAGGGATAGAAAATAAAGTTTGTTGATTTGCAGATGATACTAAGATTTGCAACAGAGTGACACGCCGGAAGGAGTAGAGTGAATGAGAAGTGATTTAAGGAAGCTTGAAAAATGGTTAAAGATATGGCAGCTGGGATTCAATGCCAAGAAGTGCAGAATCATGCATCTGGGGGGCAGTAATCCAAAAGAGCTTTATATGATGGGGGGTGAAGGGTTGTTGTACATGGAGCATGAGTGGGACCTTGGGGTGATAGTATATAGCGATCTGAAGACGGCAAAACAATGTGACAAGGTGATAGCTAAAGCCAGAAGAATGCTGGGCTGCATAGAGAGAAGAATAATTAGTAAAAAAAAGAGGTGATAATTCCCTTGTACAGGTCCTTGGTGAGGCCTCACCTGGAGTACTGTGTTCAGTTCTGGAGACCGTATCTGAAAAGGGAGAGGGACAGGATGGAGGTAGTCCAGAGAAGGGCAACCAAAATGGTAGGGGGTCTCCATCAAATGACTTATGAGGAGAGGTTGAAGGACCTAAATATGTATGCCCTGGAGGAGAGGAGGTGCAGGGGAGATATGATACAGACCTTCAAATAACTGAAAGGTTTTATGTTCAAACAATTTTATTAACTGAAAGGTTTTAAGATTGCACAATTGACAAGCCTTTTCCGTTGGAAAGAAATCAGTAGAACTAGGGGTCACAAAATGAAACTCCAGGGAGGGCAACTCAGAACCAATGTCAGGAAATATTTCTTGAGGGTGGTGGATGCTTGGAATGCCCTTCTGGAGAAGGTGGTGAAGTAAAATTGGTGAAAGATTTCAAAGGGGCATGGGATAAACACTGTGGATTCCTAAAGGCTAGAGGAATGAAATGAAGACATGAGTACATGGGGGTAACTTGCTGGTGTGGCAGTTACTACCTTTAACAAATAAGCCACAACTTCATCATTGCTTTCTGCTTCAACAGCAGGGAGAAAGGACGAAAAGGGAATTAAATATAGACAGCAAATAACTAGGACATTGAATTGTGTAGTCTGGGAAAAATAAACATGGGGGTAACTTGCTGATGGGGCTGTTATTTCCCTTAACCAATAAGCCTGAAACTCGTGATGCAACTCCAACATTACTCTCTGCTTCTATGGCATAAGGTAACAGGGAACCAACAAGGGTCCTGATTTTGACGGCCTGGAAAACTGATAAGAATGGGGGACTTGTATGGCTCAACAGAAATGACCATAAACTTTGTGGGCAGACTGGATTGACCTTTTCTGCCCTCATTTCTATGTTTCTAAGTTTCAGATGTGCTTGGAGTCGAGGACCTCCTGAACTTTGTACTCTGTATCCTCTTCCAAGGTCACCTCTGTCAGTTGGGAAGGGCTCGTGAGGGCCAAGACAAAAGTAACATTTTGAGGAGAGACACTTGGAAAATGTTGTGGACCTTGAGAGTAGGTGGCAGTTTCAACTGATATGCCACTGGCCCGATCTGCTGAATGACTGGAAATGGGGCAACGAAATGAGGTGAAAACTTTGTAGATGAATTTTTTTAGTCGCAAATTATGGGTATTTAGCTATACCAAATCTCCGGGTTTAAGATGAGGTGCCAGCTGACGTCTTTTGTAGGCTTGCTTTTTGTCATGATTCGCGCTGCCCGCGGGTCCCCCCGCGAGCAGGCCACTCACCCCACGCTGTTGTCTTCACCGACGCGGCAGGACGCTGCCGGCCTGCCCACGCGGCCCAGAGGCCGCCCTGCATCCTTCTGGCTTCCGCTGCCGGAGCTGCGGCCTTCTTCGGGGCTGGGACCGCCCCCGACGCTGACTTCCTCTTCGCGGCGCTAAGGCCACAGCCCCGGGCTGGAGTAGTGGCTGGAGCCGCTGCCGACGTCGGGCCTGCGTCCCAGGCCAGCCCTGCCTCTTCTGACGTCGCACGTTGGTGCAGGCTGCTGTCTGCGGTCCTGCACAGTTTCCTGCTTCTCTTAGGCGCTCGGCCGCGTCTTCCTGCTTCATTTAAAGGGCCAGACACAGGAAGTGTCTGTGCCCCACCTTGATGACTGTTTCCTGCTCAGCCCTATAAAGGGCTGCTCCGTCTGTTGTTCCTGGCCTTGCATCATCGTGGAGTCTTCGCTCTGGAGGCTCCTACCTGCCAGAGCCCTTGTAAGGTCTTCCAGTCTTGTGGAGCTCCTCACCGTGATGTCGTCTTGTCATGCCATGTCAAGTCTTCGTGCCTGAGGTCCATGTCCAGGTGTCTTCGTGATCTTCCACGTCCTAGTGTTCCTGCCTTCCTAGATGTTCTTTCCTTCGCCATGCCTCGTCTTCGCTCTCGAGCCTTCTGGTACCGGTAGGCCGGGGGTCCCTCAGATGCAGTACTTCTGAGTGGACTAGCCTGCCGGTGGATGGTTGTCCTGTGCTCCTGAGCTGTCATGTCCCGGATGTGTGTTCCTGTGCTGTCCCGCTCCCGTCGTGGTCCGTGACCAGCCTTTGGGGCTGTGTAGGGCGTGTAACGGACAGGGTGGTCCGCGACTCAGTCCCGCGGGTGGCCTGAGTAGGGTGCCCTGAGAGACAGTGCCAATGTCCATGCCTCGTGTTGCCTTTGTGGATGTCAAGAGTCTCGTCCCTGGATGCCGTTGCATCAGCCATGTGTCTTCGTCCCTGGATGCCGTTGCATCAGCCATGTGTCTTCGTCTGGATGCCGTTGCATCAGTCATAGACATGTCTTCGTGTCAAGGCCCGTCTGCCCTCAACTTCAGGCCAGGCCTGCTGCTCCATGCTGCTCGCAGCAGGTCCGAAAGGGCCCGGAATGGTCGGAGGACCATTCACCTTCCATCATCCTTGGATGTTGGCCATGGAAGCGTGCCGGCCTGGCCAAGGGCAGATTGTTCAGCCACGCGGAGCCACCGTCAACCCTTGGCTCGGCCCTGAAGGTCTGGGTTGGGCTGAGGCCCATGGGCACACTAAACACCGTTTACAACACTTTTTGTATTTTTCAGTTGCTGAGATGAGAAGTTGGCGAGTCTTTTGCCACAACTCCTCAAGATTTTGGTCCACAATGTCAGCTGCAGGACATAGGACTGTTACAGGATAGGAAGTGGACCATATATGAATGTCTCTCATATAGGATCTGGAAGGCAGATGACCCCATGGAGTCTCCAATGTGATTGTTATGGCAGAATTCTGCCCAAGTGTGGCGTGACCCTTCAGTCCGCCACTATATGTTCCTATTTTCCAGTCTAGATATTTCAGAAAAATCAGTGAGCCTTCCATCCCCTTGGCCGCCTCCTCCCTGGAGAGCTGGGATTGGTTGCTTTGTCTTTATAACCCAGCCATTTTGGCATTCAGGGTGTGGCTAGGAGTTAGTTTTGGTTAGACATAGAGCAAGAAAGATGACCATCTCCCTCCTGGTGAGGCCTCCTCACCTCATCAGGATTTTGCTATTTCAAGAGGACCTCCACTGTGCACTCCCTGCTAGAGAGTCCCTCTGTTCTTAGAGAGACTTTTTGCTGGAACCTTTTTGGGACTAGGACTGAAGACCAGTAAGCCCATTCACCCCTGAATGTGGCAAGCACCTGTGAACAGCTTGGCAGTGTGAAATGTTTGATGGCCTGAAGATATCTATTTTTGAAAAGGGACTGTGTTTAAACCTTGCTCCTTTGGGGAAGGTCATCCTTGCTGGCTGGACACAGAGGACAGGGGCTGAAGATCAGTGAGCCCATTCATCCCTTGAATGTGGCAAGCATCTATGACAGCAAAACACTAGTTAAGGAAGATTTTGGTTTGAGGAAGTATTTTTATTTTTTTTTTGTACAGTTTTTTAAATCACCCCTTCTTACTGGAAGCCAGGCTGGGATAGCAAGTTCTTGATCCTAAGATTTTTCAGCATGAGGAGTCACCATTTAAAACAACTAAGTAAGACCTGGAGACTCTCATCCGAATCTCCACCTATATGGGACCAGGACAGAGGGCTGGGTGTTTAAGAATGATCTGGAGACTGGGTTAGGACTGCTTTTCTGTATTCAAAGGGACTCCTTCACTAGGATTCCCGGTAGGCCACTGAGAGAGCTTTAATGCACTTATATATTACCATGGGAAGCTCTGCCCATATTGCTGAAGCAAAGAATACCTACCCAGGAGAGACACCCTCTATCTGTATTAAATTCAGATGTAATTACATTTAAAATGGACTTTAGCTTGAAATTTTAATAAATAAGTACATTTATAATTTAATTCCCAGTGCCTTGTCCCAGCATCTCTCCCCTTGGGATGCTGAAGCTATCAACATATACAAGGAATAACACTCCACTGCCCAGGCCATAAACAAGAGCTTCCCTTCATAAAAAGAATCCGCTCTTGGATAGAGAGTGCAAAACATGGGAGAAGCACTTGTTGGAAAAGCCCCGAAGATATAGGTAAATAAGTTTATGTGCCCTTGGGACTAAAACCTCGCTAAGGGTTACACAAGGAAGGAGATATGTCCAATCTTCCTGTTGTTATTCATATAGGACCTTAGAGATCCCTTGAGGATTTGCTTGGTTCTTTCCATCTGCACAATCACATTACTTTGTGGATGGTATGCTGAGGAAAAATCTAATGAAATTCCAAATTTCTTGCACAGGTTTCTCCAGAACCTTGCCTTAAACTGCACTCCTCGGTCAGAGAGAATGTGTTTGGGTAAGCCATCAGAAGGCATGATGAAAAAAGAGACAAGCCAGTTCTGGAGCTAAAGGGAATCCGGGGAGTAGATAAAATAAGCCATCTTTCAGAACCGATCTACTATTAGTAGTACAGCCATTAGAGGAAGTAAGGTCAATGACAAAGTTCATAGTCACATGGGTCCATGGTCTCTCAGGGATGGTCAATGGCTGTAACAGTCCCCAATGGCAAGCATGGGATCTCTTGTTAACTGCACAGTTAGGACAAGACTCAACATAGCACTGCACATTATGCTTCACTCGAGGCCACCAATAATGGTGAAGGAGCAGTTCCATTGTTTTGGCTATCCTGGGGTGACCTGCCATGGGGGAATCATGGGCCCACTTAAACACTTTCTCCCGGAGGCATTTGGGAACCACCATCTTCCCTGATAGAATTGGAACTGCAGCAGTTACCACAATTCTTGTGAGATCAATAGTGCGGTGGAGGGTTTCCCAATGAGGGTTTCCTAAGAATCGATCGGCATTTCAAAGAAGAATGTAAAACACTGACAGATAAAGAGAAATTAATCAAACTTGAGAGAAACTCACTAATATCAGATCAAAGAGCCTTCATGACAACAGATGCAGAACCATTAGAAAGAGAAACTAACATTTGGCCAGCTGCAGGAAGGCCCAGCAACCAGCTATACTTACCTCGAAGCGCTTCCGATGTGGCCTGGATACTGCCATGCTCCTTCTGTTCTGTGCTTTCTTATTAGGACTGGATCTAGAGCTTCTCCTATACAAGCCTCATTCCCTACAGGTTGAGCCATTGGGCTCCAGGGGCCAGCAGGGCTTAGGTGAGGGTCCTGAAAGGAGCAGTCAGAAGAAATTAAAAAATGGGTTAAGGTCAGGGCAGGCAGTGAGAAAATGGTGTTGAGGTCAAGGCGGAGATTAGGCAGTGTTAAGGTCCAAAGCCAGGGTCAAAACCAGGAGATATGCAGAGATGGACAGATAGACAAGGACAGGGGACCAAGACAAGGCAAACAACAAGGCAAAGCATGGAAAGGAACATAGAGGTAGGACAAGAGACAGCAAGGCTAGGCAAGGAAAAAGACAAAGCAAGACAACACACTATAGCAACGTGCACTGCAGGAGCAGGAGGACCTGTTGCTGAGATGCCTGCTGTAGCGTGGCTGGGACTTAAGTACCCAGCTGCATGATGTCATCACTGGGTGCCGGAAGAAGAGTTTCCCGCCATGGTGCCCTTAAAGTGTGGCGCGCTGTGCGGGTGCATAAGGAAGCACAGAACAGAAGCAGCATGGCAGTATCTAGGCCACATCGGAAGCGCTTCGAGGTAAGTATAGCTGGTTGCTGGGCCTTCCTGCAGCTGGCCAAATGTTAGTTTCTCTTTCTAATGGTTCTGCATCTGTTGTCATGAAGGCTCTTTGATCTGATATTAGTGAGTTTCTCTCAAGTTTGATTAATTTCTCTTTATCTGTCGGTGTTTTACATTCTTCTTTGAAATGCCGATTGATTCTTAGAAAACCCTCATTGGAGCCCACTATCCTTTCTAATTATTATCCTATATCATCGCTGCCTTTTTTTTTTTTTTTTTTTTTAATCAAAACTTATTGAAAAAGCAGTTTTGAAGCAATTTCATGATTTTTTTTTTTAGGCATTCATCTTATTTAAGGTCAGTTCCAATTTGAGTTTCGTCCTTCTCACAGCACTGAGACCTTACTGCTTTCGAACCTGGATGTCTTTTGTTAGTTTTGATGCTGGAATTAAATATATTCTGGTATTCCTGGATCTCTCCTTCATGTTCGATGCCTTAGACCATGAAATCCTTATATCCTGCTTAAGAAGCTTTGGTATCTCTGCTACTTTATTAGAATGCTTCACTTCTTATTTGAGGAACTGCTCATAAGTAGTAGTCAGTTCATGGGTCTTTTTTTTCCATTGGACTAGCACAGGGTGTTTTAGCATTTATATTTTTCCTCTTTGCAAGATTTTGGGCTTTGTGCTGATGACAGCCCATTCTTTGTCCGCGTTCCTATTTCATTCACGTTTTCTGAGGCCTTTGTGAAGGTATCCAGCTCTCTAGTTGCCATCAGACCCTGGCTAACAATAAGTTGACCTTGGATGTTAGAAAAACAGAGATGCTGGATTGGTTCTAGGTCAATTTAGTTCTGTTGTTGTACCAATGTTTCATTTCGAGGATCACCAAGTGCCTATTTGCCAGCAGATGCGCAACCTTGATGTTATTTTTGACACATCTTTGTTATTACATGCACAAGTAAAAATGTTATTAAAAGTACCTTTTTTTAAACTATGGCTTCTTTGTAGATTAAAACCTCTTCACTTTTGATGACTTTAAATCAGTCTTGCAGGTGCTTGTCCTTAATTACTCCAAATCAGTGTATTTAGGCTTATCTTTAACAACCATGAGAGCCCTACAAACAGTTCAGATTGCAGCTGAAAAGATACTATCCGGAGCCACATTAAGAAATTTGGCTACTATCCAAATGCATATTAAGTTCAAAATTTTGCACTTAATTCATAAAGCCTGGAGCTGTAATGCATCTGAGTACTTTAGCATCCTACTAAAAATCTATAGGCCTTCACATACTTTATGATTCTCCAATGCTAATCTACTAACTTTGTCTGGGTATAAACCTGCCCTACAATTACCCAGACAGTTTTGTTTGGGTATCTTTAGACTGCATATTCAGCTGGCATGGATCTGAGCTGTATGTCTGGACAGACTCCCAGACAATGTTGTCTGGGTAACTTCCTGGGGATCGCTGGCTGAACACCTGCTTCTGGATTGTTATGTGGCTAAATATATGTGCATACATTTATGAAATGCAAAAGGAGCTTGTTGTGAGGACTCTGCCTGCAGTGCTGTCCTCCCACCAGCAGAGGCCCTCAGTAGACATGGTCCATGCTGCCTCAGTCCTCCAAGTTCCTATGGCTTGCAGGCCCTGCTGGCAGCCATGTTGGCAGCAATGACTCAGCACTGCCACACCATTATAAGCCTGCCTCATCTTGGAGTTACCTGCATTTCATGTCGAGGCCATTCTAACCTTGACTCCGTGCTTAATCTTAGTTTTTGTTTGCTTGCCTTCTTTTCATTGTGTAGCCCCTGTTTATTTGGGCTTACCTTGTTCGATTTAATTTCCATATCCATTTGGCAAGGGTGTTATGGCCTTCTGTTTCATTTATTCTGTGTCTGTCCTGTCTTGGCTTTGTTTGCTCTAGTTTGGAGTGCACTCCTTATCTTGCGTGTCTGTGTTTGTTTGTGGACACCTTTCTGTTACCTGTTTCCCTGCAGCCTTGCTGCCCTAGTGGGTGCCCTCCTGTACCCCTCTTCTCAAGTACACCTCCAGCTTAAGTCCTACCGGCTACCAGAACTTATGGGCCTGATTTTCAAAAGCATTTACATGCTTAAAAATCCAATTTTGAAAATAGCTACACAATATGCTATTGAATTGTCCATAGGTTTTACCCGCATTAAGTACACTTAACATGGTAAATGGTGTTTGAAAACTGCTATGATAGTATGTCACATTTACATGTGTAGCTCCTTTGAAAATTCACCTATATAGGCTCAACCCAAGGGGGAGGTGACTGATTCAGGCAGAAGACCCCGATGCCTGACTAGCCCGTTCCTTCGCTGTGGGTTACCCATAAGTGGCTGTAGAGCCTTGATAGGTGTATATTTAGGGGTGTTTACACTTAGACCTTTACAAAATGGTTTGTGTGTTCAGCAGGGGCTTGCCATTGTCACTAAATATCCCTTTTTTTATAGCTAGTATAGGATTTTGGCACTTTTGGTGTCTGCCCCTTGGCTTTTGGCCTTCCCCTTTTGTGGGTTGGGTCCAAGGAGTATAAATTGCCTCTTGAGCATGTGCAGAGGGTTTTTCTGCTCTGTTCTGTTTTTCTTCTTGCTTGATCAAGAGCTGTTTGCGAATTGGGAATTTTTGGAAGGGATGTGTTGAAGAGTTTTGGAGATATCTTTGCCCAGGCTCTACTAGACGGATTAGTTACCCCCTCCCTAGGAGAAATGGAGTTGATATGGGGTTTTTGATTACAGCCAGCAAAGAGCAAGCAAAGATTTTGGAAGTTAAGATAGTGACCTAGAAATTTTTGTGACCAGTTTTGCAGCAAGGCCAGTACCACCTTGCTGTAGTAACTGGAAGTTAACTGTGTTATCCCATGACCAGTAAACAGTGTGTAAAGGCTGCTAAGTTTTGCAAGAACTTTGATGAATATTTGGAGATAGCTAATTATTAGAACAAGGAGATTTTTTTCTATTTTATCCCTTGCCTTATGCTGGTTGCTGAAGGACTTTTCCCATGGTCCATGAGGAAGGGATTTTGGAAACTAGGTTGGTTAAAGAGAAAAGAGTAAATAGAGGAGGTGCTATGGACAAAGAAACCACTGCTTTTGTCGTCATGACTTTTATTTTGCTATTCATGATTTTTGCAAACCTATCCTGGATCATTTTTTTTGTTGAAGTAAATTTCAGTTGAACATCATCCATCAACTCTGTGCTTTATTCAAGAGTGCCTTCCCTCTAAGAAGACTCTTCCATTGTGAATATTTATATAAGGGTTGTCATGAGCCAATGATGCGGAGGCATAGTCGATACAGCCTTGAGGTTGAGCCTACGAGGCTTACGCCAGTAGCTGGTGAACACATCCTATAGCAGGACAGACTGCAGCTTCATCTATACTAGCCACTTCCCCTGCAGTTTGAGCCCTTGAGTTATAGTGGCTGGCAAGTCTTAGGCAGGTCCCTATGGCAGAGACGAGCAAGAGCCCAATAGCAACCAGGGACAGGACAGGCAGTGGGCAGATAGAGTCCGAGACAGATCAAGATCAGCACAGGCTGTAAACAGATGTGGCCAGGTCCAGGTGGCAGGCAAAACGTGGTCAGGTCCAGGCAGAAGGTCGGGATCTGGAAAGTCAAGCCAAGGGAGGACAAAGACACACTGAAGACACTGGACAAAATGAACAAGGCAAAGCTGGATGAGGTAGACTGGATGAAGGAGGCAGAAAAAGACAAGGAGAGCAGCACAAGAAGGCAAGGATGAGACTAGAAGAGGCAAGGCTAGGCTGGAGAACATGAGTAAAGGCAGGAGAAGGCAAGCTGAAGAGGTAGGAACTCGGGAACGCTAGCACCATGCACTGCAAAGCAGGAGACCCATTGCTGAGGTGAAGAACTGTTGTGGAGTCTTGGCGTAAATAGTCCAAGAGGTTGACATCATCTTGAGGTGTCGCTCGGGTTCTCACCACGACACACATATTATGTGTGCACTTGTATGAATGTGCCTATTGCAAACCCAGGTTGAGGCAGCAAGGTGGCTTGCAATGCTGAGTCCAGTGGCGTTCCTGCCTCACTGAGGTCGGTTGGATTGGTGCCAACAAGAGAGACAAGGCGGTGTGGGAGGTTGACTCCGGCGTCTTCCAGCTGTGCTGAGACCGACTGGCATTGGGGATAAGTGAAGCAGCTCGCGGGGCTTACATGTAGGCTGTGAATCTTAATAATTTCCAACCAGTGAGAAATAGAGAGAGAGTGGGGTGTGAGTTTATGACTAAGATTGAGTTACCCACTACTGCACCAGGAGCCCAGGAAGTTGAAGCTCCCCCCAGATGAACCTCGGCATTCCCAAAGGATGACCTGGACAATGTGTGAGTAAAAGAGAGGTTCATGATATTGAGGAGCTGCCCTGGGAATTGTGTGACTCCCTTAATCCAGTGTACCCCATGATAAGAGGGGTTACATGTATAAATCTAATATGTGCCCCAGTGTATTTCCCAGAATGCCCTTTTTTATGTAGTCAAACTTGTGCTTGTTTTTAAAGTTTGTGCATATTTACTCACTCATTGCTGGTTTACATGTGTTAACTCAATTTTCACCCATGTAAAAGGCTGCCAAAGCATGGAAATTGTGAGATTTTCAGTCAGATTTCTCTCTTCCACTTATTGTTGAGGTAAGGGTGGTTATAAAAGGAATGGGATTGCTGTAATAAAAGTCTAGATTTATCTAGTAACCATGAAAATCAAACTTTTGACCAGGATGATTACAATGGGCAGGCAAGACAGGCAGCTGCCTGGGTTGGTGCCACACTACTACCGCTGTCACTACAGTTGCAGTGGAATTAAATTATTGCACAACAGCGGCTGCATCACTGTAAGAGGGCCGGTTCACTCTGTCACTGGGCCCGCTGCAGCCTCAGAAATGGGCCTCTGTTCTTGTTGGTTGCCTGGGGTGCCATTTAGCCCAGTGATAGTTGTACCCAATACAGTTTACATGCACAGATAATAGCAGCCAAAACTGTGAAGGAATTTAAAAAAATGCTTGGGCTGGGCATAGTGCACCATGGTAAGGGCTGGTTGGTGGTAACTTGTGGAAGATATGAAAGAAATGCATATACTTGGGACAGTTGTGGAGAGCAGAGGTGGGAGAAGAGTTGACAGGTTGGGTAGTGGATAGAGATGCTGTTGGTTTAGGCAATGGGAATTTGTGCACTCATCTATCCAAATATTAGAAAACCAGAAAGAAAAAAGATTCTCAATCTGGGTAGTCATTTTCCCTAATTATTCAGGGGAATTGCATGGCCTGAGATGCCATTAGACACACTAGGCCTGTGCCTAGTGGCACCATGCTATGGCAGCTTTGTCATTTTTCCAGTCAGCCACCTTCTTGGGCAGCAGTAGGACTGGGTCCACAGCTATAGCTCAGTGGAAGGTGAGAGGCGTGAACTATGGCAACTGTTGCTGTTAGGGATCTTGCAGTGGCAGCTGCTACATGTTCACAAGCCCTGCCCCAGTTCTGCCTCCTTCTTTCACACAGACTTTGTTACCAGGGAAAGCCTCGCAAGAGGTGGGACCAGTACAGGGCCTTTAGCCCTACACTGAATATTTTCTGTAGTCACTGAAGTGAAGCCAGGTGCGGTGAGGAAGGATGGTGGTGGTAGCAGCAAAAGAGAAGACCGCTCCCTCTGTCTATGGTGTTAGAGCTGTGAATCTGTAAAATATTTTGATACATGAATGTATAACGAATGGACTGAGCTTAGAAATGTGACTGTTTAATTTAAACTGTAATAATATCCTCCATAACCTTAGGTGCCTGATGTAAGAAGCTAGGGAAGGCTCAGCTTTCTCAAAGCCTGGTGGCATGGCAACAGATCCACCTCCAGTATAGGAAGGCTTCTGGCTGCCAGACGCATTGGACCCACATAGCAGTCACAGCGGGGCATGCACAATATTGCTGATCCCCATGGCACCCCTTTTCCCTCTTCAAGCTAGCCTACCCCTAATGCCCATTATCACCCCTTCTCTCTCTTCCTCGCCGCCCCCCGCAATCATTCCCCTCCCTATCTCTCCCCCTTCAAGCCATAATTTATCCATATACTGTCCCCATCGCCCCCCCATGACAACCGTGAATTATCTGCCCAAGAAGATATGGTATCCACCACGCCTAATTAACACTTTGTACAAAGTTACCATCCACTTTTACTTCGACTACTATGTATATAGTATATATCAACAATTATGTACTCTCGTCATATCATGTTATTTATCTTTTTCTCTCCTTACCATTCTATTCAACCAATTCGTTCCATATAACTTTTCACTAATTATTATCTGTTCTATGTAAACCGATACGATGTGCAAATGGTTATCGGTATATAAAAACATTTAAATAAATAAATAAATACAAGCTCATTTCCTGTTTCAAAGTGGATGTGTGTAGAGAGAAGGAGAGACAGTGTCGTTACCCTAGTTGAAATCTACCCGCTTTCTTTCATGGGCTGGTACAGGAAGATCAGTGGGCTGCCAGCTGTAGCTTCTTACTGCCTGCTCTTATTGCTACTGCCAGCAATTTTCCCTTCCACAACAATTAGCTGTTTAAACAATAATACTCTATACATCTAGCAAGGACCACATGGGAGGGAAAGGTGCTGGCGGCAGCAACAAAAGGAGCCTGTAAGAAGTTGTGGTTGTCTACTGCTCTTCCTATGCCAGTCTGCAGGTGAAGGAGGAGGAGATCCAGGTTCTCTCTCCATGCAAGGTCCCTTCCTAAATTCCTTCCCTTCCCACTCTGGGCTGCTCTGCAGGTGTCTGGCATGAGCAGCATCAGGCCCCCAAGCAGCAGGAGCTAAAGGAGGCACTGGTGAAGACACTAACAGGGATCCTGCCCACAGAGCAAGAGGTGAGGGCAGCTGCTGACGAGCAGATGAAGGTGTCGGGGGTGATAAGGTGAGTTCCAGAGTCTACTGTCTGACTTCAGATGTAACTGCTGGCAGAATCAGAGCCAGAAACAGTGACAGGCCCTGGCTGGGTTTGCCAGGGAGACTGGGGGTTACAGAGTGTGTATCTTCTCAATCCCAGAGATGATGGCGGTAACAGAGTGTGAATCCTCCATGTGCTGGGCAGAGGATAGCAGAAGGTACACCCTGTCCATTCTGACTGGAGAGAGAGAGACAGAGGGAGGCCTCTGGTAAAGGGAAGCAGAAGGAGCAACTTAGAAGCTCTGGGTGAGGAGGGATAGCAGGTAGTTGGGGACAGAGTAGGGAAGATTGTGAACTCAGGACTGAAAGAGAGAAAAGGGGGAATGCAAAAGAAGAGTGCGGAGGGTAGGAAAATTGGTGGTTATTTTGTCATAGAATACACAACACACTTATTAATAAGTATATAAGCTTTACTTATAAAAGTCTGAAAATAAGCAACAAAGCATACAAGATTAGTTTTGCATTAAAGAATATATACAATGATATTTCCCCTCACAGTTTCCAATGTGAGTCTTATATACCTTTGGAAAGATAGAAGCACAGCGCTGGAAAACAAGAACCATCAGGCATTTCATTAACCACTGAAATGTCCAACAAGCTTTTCCTCTGATCTGTTCTTTCTCTGATTTCAGTTAGCTTGAATTAGGTCTTTTTATGTTGATTCTGCTGACCTTTGACCTAGTTTTGTTTTTTCTCTGGGCTACTCCCACGTGTTCTTCAGGCTCCAACTGTCTGTCCTTAACACATCAGCAAACAGTTAGGTGTGGCTAACTTGCTACTGTCCTGTTTTTCCTAATATCTGCACCATTAATCTCCTGAGTAACTGCTCTTTAATATAACTGATCTCATAACTTGTTTCTTGTTACAAGGCAAGCTAAGAAAAATGGCATATGCATTCTCAGAACTTACAGGCCTTATATCAAATAATTATACAGTAATTATACACTAATGAACCTTAAAAAATTAATCAACACCACCAAAGAAGGCTTTTATAAACTACAGGTCCTAAAACAGTTAAGACCCCTATTACATTTCCATGACTACCGCTCAGTCCTTCAGGCCATACTATTCTCGAAGATTGATTATTGTAATACGCTTCTGCTTGGTCTTCCGGCCTCATCTACCAAACCTCTTCAGATGCTGCAGAACTCTGCAGCCAGGATCCTCACAAACTCTCGCCGCATGGACCACATCACACCGATTCTTAAAATACTTCACTGGCTACCCATCCACTACAGAATCCTCTTCAAGACACTGACCATCATACACAAAACCATATTTCAGCAGACATCTCTCCAACTCACCATACCCCTCAAACTTCACTCCTCAGCAAGACCAACCAGATCAGCATACAGAAACTCCCTACAGACTCCTCCTAACAAATCAGTTATACACAACACAATTGAAAAACAAGCGCTATCAACTGCTGGTCCGCATCACTGGAACAATCTCCCGCCAGATCTCCACCAGGAACGTTGTCATTTCACATTTAGAAAAAAATTAAAAACCTGGCTGTTTGCCCAAGCATTTCCTTAAAGAAATTATCTGGTAACCCACATGGTCCAACACCCCTCAGTAGCGTCTGTTTTTTTCGCCTCACAAAGGAACTGTCTTCCGGCTAATTACGCTCTCTTGTAACTCGCCTAATCGACTTCACTGTAAATATAGTATATATTGTATATAATTTTACCATGTACGCAACTGCTTTCTACTTACATGCGCTGCTCTCCAATTAGAAATTGTTAATCTATCCCTTTACTTTTCTTCAAAAAAGCCTGGTTATACATTCCCTGTTGTAATGTAACTTTCGCTTTCAGTGTTAACTGGTTTAACGGGTTTACCCCCCTAGTTTATTGTAAACCGGTACGATAAGACCCTGTCTTGAGCATCGGTATATTAAAAGAATTTAAATAAATAAATAAATAAATAATATTAGTGATTCTCTGCTCCACTACTTTCTATCATAGAACAAAGTTCTTCATGTAATCTAAAATAATTCCTTAAAATACTGTAATTTTCCACAAAGAGAGAAGGTGACCTATAGGAAAATGAGAGTTATAAGGAGGAAGGATAGATGAGAGGAAGTAAGGAGGGAATATGGAGGAGAGAGATGAAGGTAAGAGAAGAAATGAGAAGAGGAAGGAAAGATGAGAGAGTGTGATAGGAGCAGGAGAACAGTATGTGAATGGTACAGAATAATGTATATGGGGAGGAAGGATGTATGTGAGAGAGGAGGAGGAGAGGGTAGAGGAGAATGCAGGAGTATAGGTAGAATATAGAGAAACAAAAGGAAGAATAAAGATGGCAAGAAGATGGAAAAATCTAAAGAAAAATCTGAGAGAACAGAATGGGTAACAAAAGAAGGAAACACAGAAATCAAAGAAAATAAATTGTCATCAGTCTGTGCCATCAGCCACGCTCCCAGGCACAATCCAGCTGGGATTCCCCAGTTAAATAAGAAGCTGAAACACTGGTTAAGTCTTTGGGGGTGTTTATCCACAGTCCTGCTTGGCTTCCCCCAGATACTACAGTCTTTATGGTCTTTTACCCTATTCCTTCCAGGGTGTCACAGCTATGGATTCAGGTTCTCTCAGCCCAGTTGGTGATCTGGGCTTAAGCAAACATAGCCCCAGGTTATCCCACTACTTTAAAGTCTCTATTACCTTACTTTATCAAACAATGACAGTCCCAAAATAATGCAGTAATAAAACAACTCTTTCCTTAATCCTTATATCTGCTGTTCATAGTTGCTTCCTCCACAGCCTAGGACTGGCTTGTGCTCTTTGGGCCTCATTCTAGGGGACCCAGTCCCTACTGCCACTTTCCACTGTAATCTGCAGTTGGGATTTGTACTTCCTCTTTCACTATGGCTGCAATTAGATCCACCCAAGGCAGTGTTTCCTTAAAGCTCCTGACCTGCAGATTCCTTGAGTGTATCTTTTTCTGGAGGGGGGTCTCCACCACTCCTCTGCCAGATCCATCCGTTCAGTTCAGACTCATCCTAGAGTTGCTCAACACCTCAACATCTATTTCCTTTGTTTATTCTCCTCATTGAAACAGAGTAAGCTAATGGGATGCAAATCGAGAAGTAAAAAAAAAAAAAAAAAGTGTGCTAAATGAAAAAATGCGCTAAAATGAGAGTTAACCTGAAAAAACTACACTGATGCAGAAGAGTGCTTTAAAACAGCAGTAAGGAGGTAAGTGCTTGAAGATGGAAGGAGTGTGACTAATGATCTTGCATGCAAGACTGGCACTAGGCTTCTCGACTTGGGCACAGTCTTGCATGCAAGGCCATATGAGCAAGGCATGCCAAGTGAAATCACAGGGTAAGCTCTCCAGGTTGGGCACCTATAGCTGAACAGTATGCACTTTGGTACCGTGAATCCCTAATGGCTGTGCTTGCCTGTTACAAACAGCTTACCCTTTGATTTCATTCGGCATGCTTTGCTCAAATGGCCTTGTATGTGAGATTGTATCCAAATTGTGATGTCCAATGCCAGTCTTGCTTGCAAGGCCATTTTGGTCACGCTCCTTTAAACTTCAAGCAATTACTTCCAGTAATGTGAGTTTACGCCACCTCAGACTAAAGAAGGAGTTACATTTCCGATGTAAGCTCTCGGGGGTTTTCACCTACAGCTGAACAAAACATAGGCTCTCTGGGGCAAGCACCTGTAGCTGAATAGTATGCTCACTGGTGCTGTGCATCCCGACTTTGGTGTACTGGTTAGAGCTTATGCATTATCTGGCTCTAGGTTCCAGCCTCACAGAAACTTATGTTGGAAATTTAAATCCTTCCTGGGTCCAAGGTGGGGTACTACAGTGGGCAAAACATTAGACAACATTAGCTACCAGAAATGTGTTTACCTCAGATCTAGGAGTTACATTTCTAGTAAAAGTCCTCTGAGGCAGGCACCAATTACAGGTGTTCTGTTTTCCTGAACAGCTGGACAATATGTGCATTTTGTTAAAGTGTGTAATATTCAGCTGTTGGTGCCCATCCAGCATATGCTTTGTTCATCTAGATAGGTGCCAATAGAGCTTATTCTTTTATTTTACTTGCCATTCCTTGTCAAAATGGCCTTGCATGAAAAAATGTGCCCACGAGTTGGAATGCATGGCAACAAGCTTTGCCATTTTGGCAAAGCATATGGGGCAGGCACCTTCAGCTAAACAGTATGCACTTTGGCATTGGGCATCCAACGTTTGTGTCCTGATCACTTGCAGGTACCCTCAGCAGAGTTTATGCTTGGATATAGCTGTAGACACCTGCCCCAGAGAGCTTATGCTTTGATTTTACTTGCATTCCTTGCCAAAATAGTCTTAGATGCAAGAACTTGCTTTCTGGAGTGGGCATTTACAACTAACTGAGAAAAGTGTACAAACAGTATGCCAACATTGGGATGCACAGCACTGGTGTACTGTTCAGCTGGAGGTGCCCACCCTGAGAGTTTGTATTGGAAGTTAAACCCCTGGGTCCAAGGTAAACTCACATTTGTAGTGGCCAACGTTATTCAATCCTGTGCCCAGAGAGATATATTGTAGACACTATAGTGTAACATGACCAAAAGAAATGTGAGTTAAGTTCTACTCCTGCTCTGACCCAGCAGTTAAATTTCCAGCTTAAGAAAATGTTTTAAGCTGCCTACAGAGGATTTGCATGAACCTATCCTAATCTTAGCACTGGTTTTTATTCCTGGTTTAATATACATTTTTTAGAAGTTAAAAACCCCTGTTAAATACTAGAATTAACAGCACAGAAAAATGTGCACTAAAACAGGATTGAAAAGCTGTGCTATCATTAGCGTGCCTTATGTTATCGGCCTGTTAGAGAGGAATGAGTTGCCGCCTGCACTTGTCCAGCAAGGAGGGGAGAAAAAAAAGCCTAAGGGAAGGGTGGGGAAAGCCTAATTGAAAAGAAAGAAAAAAAGAATGCAATGCAAGCCACAAAAAAAAAAAAAAAAAGCGAGGCTTTCTTGCTCCAAGAAAAAGGAACAGTACCAAGAGGGTGGGGGTAAAACCCACAAACTGCTGCTCCGCCCCCCTCCCACCAGCTGCCGCTGACCCCATAGAACTTTCCCAAGCAAAAAGGAAAAGCAGACTCCACCTCTCTGGAGCAGCAGGTTCTGAAATAGCAAGCAGCCCTGCTAGGGGAGGAACGGGGCAACAGCATCAAGTTAAACCTAGAGAGGGAGTCGGGTAGGTTAGCAAGGGGGTCATTGTTGTGGAGACTGAGCCCTTGCAGCGCCATCGTACGCAAGGTGAACAAGTTGGGAGAAGAAATGCCCTGAACTAGCCTGCACAGTTTTCTAAACAAAGGAAGGAAGTCACCTGACTTCATGAGCCTATGGGAGCTTGCCTACGACCTGGAAGAGGTTTCTTGGTCACTGGGATTTAACTAAAACGGGAAAAAAAACAACAACACTAGCTCCTTGCCCTTTTGCCAGGACCCTGGTGTGGGAGTGTCTCAGAGCGGCGCTAGAGAGATTTGGATCTGGGTCCCAAGAGAAAGAAGAGCCTTTGAATGAAAAGAGGGCGAGAGAAACCAGTTTCCCTGGGAAGACCTGGAAACGTTTGGATCATCAGAAGAAATCAGATCCAGGATCAAAGAGTTAGAAGTGGCACTGCACACCAGGACATGTCCCAGCTGGGAAATGGCGATAAGTACAACACAGTAAAAAGGAGGTTGCTATACAAGGAATAGCTAAGACTGGGTTATTGCTGCAGATTACAATATACGAGCTGGAAAGGTGACTAACTGTCTACCAGATTCTTATTATTAAGGGCTGCAAGTCCCGGACATCAAATTCTTTTGAGGATGGATTTAGCCCCTTTTTTTGTTTGAGAGTGCCTTGGTTGAAATATAAAAGAAAAAAAAAAAAGGACCATTAAAACTGATACCTTTTGGCTGACCAGGATATTTTGTTTCTGTTTTTTGCCATTTTTTCTATCACAGATAAAAGCATATCACAGTTTGGGTCCCACATGTTTTATTCTAGTGTTGTGCACAAAGATAGTGACAGTAATCAACAAGCCGATAACGCTTCTTGGGTACCCAAAAGTTTTATAACTGCCTGGGATTGCAATGTATCAGCGGGAACTTACTTGCAAGCAATACTTGTTTAATCATGAAAGTTGTGCCCAAGGTGGCATTGTGTTTTTCTACCTGTTGAATTCCTCTATAGTTTCTTCCCTTTCCCCCTTCCTGTTTAGTCTTTCGTGTTTCATGCTACTAGCCAGAAGCACCGAAACTCTGGGCAGTCGTGTGGAGATTTTTCTGGGGGTACCCATTCCAAAGAGTGGAGGGAGAAATAGGGACCCTGGTGCGATACAAAGATCATAGGGGGAAAAAACCCCAGAGGAAAGTGGCTCAGGGAGGAATTTGGCTTATTTACACCCCTCCCCTGTGCTAACTTACCCGCACGCCCGCTCCTACTCGCGGGTACAAGCGGGGTTTGTTCTTCTGGTGCCTTCTCTCTTCTCTTGGGGCAGTTCATCTGTGCAACCTGCGGGGAACGGTACAACGTAGGGAGGCGTGAACAGGAAAGGGGAAAAAAAAAAAATAAAGCACCTGTCTAGTTGTTTGCGCTCTCTTTTCCCGGTAGCAGCAGGAGCGCGGGTGTTGTAATAGTAGTAGCAGCAGCAGCAGACTCTTGTCTTTTCTTTTTATTCCCCCCCCCCCCCGGCGGGGGTCTGCTTTGACGCGCTCTCCCTGGGTGCTCGTCGCAGGACCAGGCCGGCATTGGCTCGTGCCCCTCTGGCGCTCTCCAGCTGTTCCCACCACTTTACTGGGTTTCCCTCCTATTTTTTTTTTTTCATTCTTTGGATTGTGCGCGTGCTCCAAATCCTCATTCACAAAAAAAAAAAAAAAAAAAAAAGCCAAACCCAAACACCGCCCCAAGAGGGAAAGGGAAGGAGGTTATTTACAGCCGGGGCCCGGGAGAGCGACGGCGGGAGCAGCGGGGCAAGGACGGGCC
Organism: Rhinatrema bivittatum; assembly: GCF_901001135.1. Taxonomy (NCBI): domain Eukaryota; kingdom Metazoa; phylum Chordata; class Amphibia; order Gymnophiona; family Rhinatrematidae; genus Rhinatrema; species Rhinatrema bivittatum. The sequence continues at coordinate 446,011,809 of NC_042617.1, forward strand.
AAGCTTTTTTTTTTTTTTTCCTTTCCTTCGCCCTTTGCTACAGAGAAGCTTTTACAAAATGGAAACCGTTCTGGATACAAAATCCCTATAAACCTTTTGTCTGCACTTCCCTCCATCTTTCCGTCTCCCTCAGTAGTTTATGAACTTCTTGTTCCTCTCACGCCTCCTTTCTCCAGAAACTGTTCTGTGAGAGGCAGGAAGGAAAACAGCGCGGCTGAATCGTTCGTGCTCATTTTTTCCACCCTAAGTTTTTTTTTTTTTTTTTTTTAATTTTTGGTAGTTAATTATTATTTGTTGTTTTGGTTTTTTTTTTGTTGTTGGAAGAGCAAAGCGCGAGAGAGAGGGGGAGCGCGGCCCGTCCCCCTCCCGACCCACCATGCCGGACCAGATCACCGTGTCGGAATTCGTGTCGGAGACGAACGAGGATTACAAGGCTCCCACCGCCTCCAGTTTTACCAGCCGGATGGGCCAGTGCAAGAATACGGTGGCGGCCATCGAGGAGGTGAGCTCGGGGGGCGGAGGAAGAAGGGGGAAATGAGCCGGGAAGAGGCGGCTCTCGGTCTCGGTGCTGCCCGGTAAAGGAAAGGAGCTTGAAGGTACCCCCATCCCGGTTGTACCTAGAGTTCAGCATCGGCAGGTGATGAGCACGTCTAGGGAACTGGAGTCTTGTTTCCAATTTTTTTTTTCCCCCCCAGAAAAATACATGCAAGGAAATGGGGATGGGGGCGGGGGGAGGTTAATTTAAATCCATTGTTTTGAAGCTAGGTATTTGTTTCTAGAGGTGTTTCGGTAACACATCTGCTTTTTCTGCATGTTATCATGACTGAATATATAGGCTTTTAGATGCACTGAGCTTTATAGTTTCAGTCCGGCTCCCAAGTGAATGGTATACTTAGAATGCATCGTAAAAGGTGAAGGGATTGAGCTATAAACTGGATATGTAAATTCATATGCAGTTGTTTTTAGATAGTGTTTTAAGACTTCATATGTGTTGTGTGCCATATATGTAATCTGGTTCCTTCAAATCGGTGTTGTCTGTATGGGAAAGCTTCATTTTTTATGACTGTCTTGGTTAGTCAGAAAAATTTATCTTTAGAAAACAGGACAAAAATTGTGCTTCATTTTTTGTTAACAATCTAACCAAGCATGACCATAATTACTTTTCTCGTGTACTTTCAAAATGAAATTATTTGATTTTATATTCCCCCCTTTCAACCACTGTAAAGCAGATTATATTCAGGTACCGTAAGTATTTCTGTCCTCGGAGGGCTCATAATCTGTGGATTATGCATCTGTGTGCTGGATTTCAGTGCACAGTTTTAAGGCACAGATTACAATTTTTGTTTAACTCCCCGATGCAGTAAACTAATGCTATGCTAATGCATTGGTAGTTAAGTTCATTCATTTGTAAAATGTGCGTTTCTGCTTATGCTGAACACACATTTTAACTCTGGAGGTGGAGGAGGATATTATTGTTGACCCCTTATGATGGCCCTTAAAATCCATAAAAAAGTTTGAAAAATGGGAAAAAGTTATTGTTGACCTGGAGGAGGGAGTGCTTATCCAGCTAGTGGCAGCCACAGCCACTTAGCTGGATAAGTCAATACTTATTCAACTGTCTAGTGTGGTTAGCCACTGCCACTTAGCCGGATAAGACTGTACTTATATTGCTAAGTAGCAGTGAACTGTGGCTAGATAGTGAGAAGTTCTGACTTATCTGGCTATCTTGCATGGTTAGTTGGCATGGTTAACCACTGCTACTTAGCTGGATAAGTCAGTACTTCTCTTGCTAAGTGGTGGTATCTGCCACTTAGCCAGATAAGAGCTCTTTCCTCCCAGTCTGTGACAACTTTTCTTTCTCCCTTTTTAATTTTCTTTGAGTTTAAAAGCCAGAGCAGTAGTGCTGGAAACAACTACAGCTCTGATCAGGAGTTAAGTTTCCAGTGCTAAGCAAACCAGGGTTAGGCCAGGCATATCTCTTCTCTGCATCAGGGAGTACTGCTTATCAGTGCTTAATGCCCTCATTTGCATGAGTTTTCTATGCAAGGGTGCTAAGCAGTACTCACAGTTCTGAATGCTCATTTTGTGAGCATAAAACTCCTTGCTAAATGAACAGCAAGGTTTATGCTCACAAAATAAGCATTCAAGTGCAGGTTAAATTGTGTGTTCTAAATGCTCTTGGTGCTGCCTGCACCTCTCTGCATTGGCCTGTAAGTTTGTACCTTAGACAATGGAGGGTGAGTGAAGTTACTTACCCAAGGTCACAAGAAGTGGCAGTGGAATTTGAACCCTAGCTTCCCTAGTTCAAGCCTACTGCTCTAACCTCCACTCCAACCTGCACAATATTTTGATTGATTGTTACGGTGGATTATATAGGAGAATTTGTAGTTGTTTTTCTTGAATCTTTGGTAATGGTGATATTTATGAATCCTTTGCATTTCCAATCACACTGAGCATGATGTCTCAATGCTCATTTATATCTATATCTATAATATAGACTTGTGTTGGTCAGTCAATCTGTCATATGTCTAAAATGCTGAAAAAGCATAGAAACGAACATAAAAAATGAATGAGTGCCAAAATGTTCAGTCAGTAGCCTAATACTGATTATCATGGCACCAGTTAACAACAGTCACTATTGATCACCCCCATTTTTTTTTCCCCAGTATTTACCACTTTTTACTCTACTAAGCAAAGTGGCTGTTTTTCCCACAGACAGCTGATTGCAGCATTCACTGGAGATGGCCAACAGGAAAAGTCAAATATACTGTTGCAACTAGATGACAAAATTGCCAGTTTAGTGTTAATAAGCGGAAATATTAGCTTACACACACTCATTTTTTCCACTGATTTTGTTGGTTATAATAATCACTGACACTGATAAATTCACAGGAACAAATAAAAACTGAAAACAAACATCCAAGTGATTGCATGGGGGCAAAGTGGCTATTTCTTTCATGGACAGCTGTATTTAGTACTTATAGTGATGGTCAGCGGGAGATGTCAAATATATTGTTGCTGCCAGACATAAGACTGTCAATGTACTTTATGGTGAGGTTCTCTTAAGTTTCATTATGCTTTCTGTAAATTAGTTCATGAAATGAAACAATTTATCTTTCACTTTTGATTACTTTTAACAATTAAATGAGTTATGCACTAGACCAGCGATTCTCAACCAGTGTGTCGCGTGCTACCCGTAGCCAGTGGGGCGAAGATCAGAGAACTCACTGCAGCTGAAGACCAAGTCAGTGAGGCCCGAAGATCGGAGCGTATCCACAGCCACCAGAGACCAGGCCGGCGGGGGACGAAGATTGGGGCACTGCCACCGCTGGAGACCAGGCCAGTGGGGTCCAAAGATCGGAGTGCTGCTGCTGCCGGAGACCAGGCCGGCGGGGGACGAAGATTGGGGCACTGCCACCGCTGGAGACCAGGCCAGTGGGGTCCAAAGATCGGAGTGCTGCTGCTGCCGGAGACCAGGCCGGCGGGGCCCAAAGATTGGAGCGCTGGAGACCAGACCGGCGGGGGCCCAAGATCGGAGCGCCGCAGCCGGAGACCAGACCGGCGGGGGCCCAAGATCGGAGTGCACCAGCCGCAGCCGGAGACCAGACCAGCGGGGGCCCAAAGATCGGAGTGCACCCGCCAGAGACCAGGCTGGTGGGGGCCCAAAAATCGGAGTGCTGCTCTTGCTGGAGACCAGGCTGGCGGGGGCCCAGAGATTGGAGCGCACCCGCCGCCGGAGACCAGGCTGGCGGGGGCCCAGAGATTGGAGCGCACCCGCCGCCGGAGACCAGGCTGGCGGGGGCCCAGAGATTGGAGCGCACCCGCCGCCGGAGACCAGGCTGGCGGGGGCCCAGAGATTGGAGCGCACCCGCCGCCGGAGACCAGGCTGGCGGGGGCCCAGAGATTGGAGCACACCCGCCGCCGGAGACAAGCTGGCGGGGCCCCAAAAATCGGAGCGCACCCACCGCCGGAGACCAGGCTGGCGGGGGTCCGAAGATCGGAGCGCACCCGCCGCCGCCAGAGACCAGGCCAGTGGGGGGCATGTGTGTGTGTGGTGTGCATTTGAATGGGGATGCTGCTTGTGTGTGTGGTGTGTATATGAGGGGGAGGGTGCTTGTCTGTGTGTGTGTGTGTGTATGAGACAGAGCATGCATGTGACTGAAAGCCTGCGTGTGTGAGAGCGAGAGAGAGACTGGTCAGAGAGGTGAGGTGTGTGTGAGAGACAAAAACTGGTCCCAAGGGTGTGACTGGTGTGTGAGAGCAAGACAGAGACTGGTTGTGGTCCCTAAGGAAGAGGAACATGAGGACCGCTTCAGCAGCTACTGCTGCTTCTGGAAAGGAGTAGGAGAACTGCTGAAAAGGGTAAGTAAAGGTGGCTTTTTAAGTTCATTTTTCTTGATTAACTGGCATTTTAATTATTGGGTATTATGTGATGTCTGCTGTTTAGAAATATTTTATTGGTGTTTGGAGATTTTTAAATATTTTTTTAAGAGTTTTTAATTGTTAGATATTATTCTGTTCATTAGCTCTTTTGAAACATTTATTCATATAGTTTTACAACTATAAAACAATGTAGGGATCTATAAGCAGCCTGGCTTTTTCTGTTTCCCTAATTAGAGGTGTATTGGTGTTTAGGGCCTGGTTTAATATTTGTAGGGTTGTTCCATTTGAGTGCATGGCATAATGTAGGTGTAACTCTGTGCGGATTAGTTTGTGTGCATTATTGCAGATCCTGGTACTATGTTAGGTTCTATTTCTATTTCCATTTCTCCAGTTTTGCACTGCATGCAGAGTGGCTTTTTTGGGTTTCCATTCCAGTTTGTCTCCATCTTGGAGACAACACTGCTTTCGCAAACAGTTTAGTACCGAAACCCTCCTGACATCACTATCGGACTACATCATCAGAGGACTAGATATGGGTCACACTTACATCTTAGCCCTACTAGACATATCAGCAGCCTTCGACACCCTCAATCACTCCATACTAATCGACAGGCTGACTGAAATTGGAATCTCTGGAATCCCCCTCCTTTGGTTCAAATCCTTCATTAAGAACAGACATTTCAAAGTCAAAATTGGAAAGCATGAATCCAAACCCATCAATATCACTTGCGGTGTACCCCAAGGCTCTTCCCTATCCTCAACCCTATTTAACATATACCTCCTACCCCTCTGCCACCTCCTCCAGAAACTTGGTCTCCCTCATTTTGTTTACGCCGACGATGTACAAGTCCTCATTCCCATCACAGACTCACTACCCAATGCCCTCCTAAAATGGGAAAGTGCCCTCTCCGCCATCAACAGCCTCCTCACACAACTCAACCTAGCACTAAACACTAATAAAACTGAACTAATGATCATCGCCCCCCAACAACTCAATCCCCCACCCACCAATATCAGCTTCCTACATCCCCTCCCAGACTTCGCTCAACATGTAAGAGACCTTGGTGTAATTCTTGACACCCAATTCACCCTGCAAAAATTCATCAACACCACCCTCAAGGAATGCTATTTCAAGCTACACACACTCAAAAAACTAAAACCGCTCTTGCATCCCAGCGACTTCAGAACTGTGCTTCAGGCACTCATCCTATCCAAAATAGACTACGCTAACGCCATCCTATTAGGCCTTCCCAAAAATGCCACAACCCCCTTGCAGCTCCTTCTAAATGCAGCTGCGTGCATACTAACAGGCACACGTAGAAACGATCACATCACCCCCATCCTTAAGCAACGACACTGGCTCCCCATATCCGCAAGAATCATATTTAAGACTCTAACTCTTATACACAAAGCCATCCACAACCCAAACATGCATTGGTTCTCTGACTCCCTACACCTTCGCACGACATCCAGACCAACCAGATCACCTTACCTTGCCACAATACCCACTCCTACACCCAAACTATCCCACCTCGCTTCCACCAAACAACGCTCCATCTCCTTAGCTGGTCCCAAGCTATGGAACTCAATGCCCACCAGTCTACGCCTTGAGATCTGCCCTAAGAAATTTAGACAGAAACTTAAAACATGGCTTTTCACACACGCATACTCTTAATCTGCCATCCCAGTTCCCTTCCCCCCCCTCACCCCCTCCCCATTCCACCCCACCTCACACCCAGACTCCCTCCTCCCCTTCCACCCCTACCCCCCCACATCCCATCCCTCTCTAATCCCAGCCCCCCTACCCCTCCCTCACCTTGTATTTTGACTGTATATAATAGAATGCATATAGAATGTACATAACTCCTGCCGTTTTGTAAATAAACCCCCATTCCCCAGCTTACCCTCTTAGTTCCAACTTACTGCCCTGCCCCGTCCCTTCCCTCCCCCCCCCTGTTATAATATCATTTACAATGTAAAGCCCTGTTGGCTGAATTTGCTGTTATCTGGAAACCGATGTGATGTCTCGTGCGAATGTCGGTATAGAAAAATGTTAAATAAATAAATAAAATCTTTATAATTTGTGGTCTTTCTGTACTTGGTGAAGGTCAATTTTGTGTATGTGACCAAGATGAGGTATTTAACTAGCATGTAGGCTAGTAAAATACCTCACTTTGGGGGTCATTTTTCAAAATGCGATAAGGCGTTTCGAAAAGGCCCGTTAACGCATGCGATAGGCCTTTAACGCATGCGAAAACGTGTTTAATGCATGCGATCACACCATATGGTATGCTGCGATGCAAATTCAGAAAATAGGAGGAGTTAGGGGCGGAGAGTGGGTTGGGTTAGCCTGTCTGCGAAGAGCTATCGCACAGCCATAACGCCGATTTTAACTACACCTCTTTGGATTGCGTTAGGCTGTGCGATAGCTGCCATGACCGCGCGGTAAGGTTTCATCGCCATTTGCGATGTCTCCCGTGAGTCCTATTTCAGGTGAATTGACGGGTCGCGAGAGAGAGAGAGAGAGGGTTGAATGAAGGAAATACAACAGGTCTGGCACTTATCGCAGAATCTGAAAATGGTATCGCAATTTGTGCTAACTTAGCTCAAATTGCGATAAAACACGCCCCTTTTGCTATCGCATGCGGTATTTACCGCATTTTGATAAATCCACCCCTTTATTTGTTGTGTTTTCTCAATATAAGAGAAATAAGTAGCCCTATTGCGCCTGGTAGTAGAGGGAGTTTGTGTTGCTGTTATTAAGATAACACCAGAATATATTTTTTGTAGGGTGAGTTGTATGGGGAATGTTCTAGTTCTGCTTTATACCCATTGCTGAGGGTCGGGGGTGGTATTCCTGTGGACGCAAAGTGTACATTTACATTTAGCCTTGCGACTGTCATGTGTTCAGTGTGTCACACATGTGAGAACTATCTATCAGGTGTGCCCCGACAGAAAAAAGGTTGAGAACCACTGCACTAGACAACCCAGGTAACACCAGGTAGTTTTGGCTAGTTATTAGGTAAGGCAATAACTTAAACATTCCCTGACTTACAATGCACTGAAGGTACAAATCAGCAGATAGCTTCAATCAGGATTGCAATACTCAAGATTAGAGTAAAGCTTAAATCCAGTCCAGGTCAGTTTCTGCAGTAATTCCTCTTCATGAACAAACACAGACGGTACTTGACATATTACTTCTTCTTAATTACATAATATCAGTGTACTTGGGATTCAGAAGAGCTCTGAGGCCTTCTGGGTGTCTTAGCAGAAGTGCAGAGTCATGAATCTGGGGTGCGGTAATCCGAAAGAACTGTGTACGATTGGGGGGCGGGGTGTTGAAGGGCTGCTGAGCACGGAGCAGGAGAGAGACCTTGGGGTGATAGTGTCTGGTGATCTGAAGATGGTGAAGAAATTTGACAAGGCGATAGCTAAAGCCAGAAGATTGCTGGGCTGCATAGAGAGAGGAATATCTAGTAAGAAAAAGGAAGTGATAATCCTCTTGTACAGGTCCTTGATGAGGCCTCACCTGGAGTACTGTGTTCAGTTCTGGAGACTGTATCTCAAAGGAGACAGAGACAGGATGGAGGCGGTCCAGAGAAGAGTGACCAAAATGGTGGGAGGTCTCCTCCATCAAATGACTTATGAGGAGAGTTTGAAGAACTTAAATATGAATACACTGGAGGAGAGGAAGAGCAGGGGAGATATGATACAGACCTTCAGATACTTGAAGGATTTTAATGATGCATGATCAACAAACCTTTTCTGTAGGAAGGAGATTAGTAGAACTAGGGGCCACGAGATGAAACTCCAGGTAGGATGACTCAGAATCAATGTCAGGAAATATTTCTTCATGGAGAGGGTGGTGGATGCCTGGAATGCCCTTCTGGAGGAGGTGGAGAAGGCAAAAATGATGAAAGATTTCAAAAGGGCATGGGATAAACACTATGGGGTAGATTTTCAAAGGGGTACGCGTGTAGGATACGTGCATACCCCCCGAAAACCTACCCCAAACCCCCCCCCCGCGTGCGCCAAGCCTATTTTGCATAGGCTCGGCGGCGTGCACAAGTCCTGGGACGCGCGTAAGTCCCGGGGTTTGCATGGAGAGGTGTGCCGGGGGCGTGGTGGTCATGACGCGGCGTTTCGGGGGTGTGGCGCGGGTGACGCGACGTTTTGGGGGCGGCGCCGCGGGCGTGGTTTCGGCCCGGGGGCATTCCAGGGGCGTGGCTGCGCCCTCCGGAACAGCCCCAGGGTCAGGTGATGGCACGCCAGCAGCCCACTGGTGCGCGCAGATTTACGTCTGCCTCCGGCAGGCTTAAATTCGGCGATAAAGGTAGGGGGGGTTTAGATAGGGCCGGGGGGGGGTGGGTTAGGGAGGAGAAGGTGAGGGGAGGGCGAAAGAAAGTTCCCTCAGAGGCCGCTGCGAAATCAGAGCGGCCTCGGAGGGAAGAGGCAGGCTGCGCGGCTCGGCGCTGCGCAGGCTGCCCAAAATCTGCAGTCTTGCGCGCGCCGATTCTGGATTTTAATGGATACGCGCGGCTACACGCGTATCTATTGAAATCCCGCGTTCTCTTGTTAGCGCCTGGTGCGCGAACTAAAGTACGCGCTCGCACAAAATTATAAAATCTACCCCAGCGGATCCCTAAAGGCTAGAGGAGGGAAATTAAGTAAGAGGCATGGAAGTAGCTTGCTGGTGTGGTGGTTACTATCCTTAACCAATAAGCCTTCATACTGATGATAACTCCATCTTTGCTCTCTGCTTCAACGGCAGGGGGTAAAGAGGAAAAGAGAAATTAGATTCAGACAACAACCAACAAGGACATTGAACTGCACAATCTGTGATAACAAATAAGCATGAGGGTAACTTGCTTAATGCGGCAGTTGCTACCCTTAACCTATAAGCCTGATTCTACGCTTCAGATACAACTGCAACATTGCTCTTTGTTTCAACGACAGGAGTGGAGGGAAAATTGGACTCAAACAGTAACCAAGAGCCCTGACTATGGGAGCTTGCTGGGCAGACTGGATGGGCTGGCCGTTTGGTCCTTTACTGCCATCCTTTCTAGGTCTATGTTTCTAAGCATACCTATTGAATCCCTCAAGGACCACTTGATCCTCAAGGTTGTGACCATACTCCAGACTGAGCCTGGATTTCTTATTCTGTGGTTCTACACAGAACATGCCAGCTTCAAATCAAGCAGTCCTTGGTTCAAGACCAGCTGCAAAATTTTTTTGACCTGACAATACTGAATGCTATCAGGAGATTATATCTTTTAAAAATAGTGTTAACTTGCCTTTCTAATGCCGCACCCATCAGATAGAGGACTTGATTTTCAGGTTTTTTCAGTGTAGGCTTAATTTTAAAACAGCATAAAAATAATTAACACTCTTGATAAGAATTCAACATAGTATTTTGGTAGTTTAATTATACCTGAAAACAACCCAATGCTTAAAATTGGATGTTGCTGACAAATTTTTTAAAGCTTTAGGGCTTGGTTCACTCCAATTCAGGACATAGCAAAATGCAATAGAAGATTATTGATTTGGTGAATAACAATAATCGTGTCATAAGTAAATATAACTGAAGCCTTTTGTATTTCTAGTCAAATTAAGTACATTTCCTCATATGGGTTTTCATGCTGGTCTGTGTTGTGAATTGCATAGTATCTTGTTAGCTATATTCAAATATGTATGAACCTGTTTTTGGATATGCAGAGTTAAGACATAAGAAATTGCCATACTGGGTCAGACGGAGAGTCCATCAAGCCCAGCATCCTATTTCCAACAGTGGCCAGTCCAGGTAACAAGTACCTAGCAAGTACCCAAACAGTAAACAAATGTTATGCTACCAGTGCCGGTAATAAGTAGTAGCTATTCCCTAAGTCAACTAGGTTAATAAGTCTATGGACTTGTCCTCCAGGAACTTGTCCAAACCTTTTTTTAAACCCAGTTATTCCTACTGCCTTAAGCACATCCTCTGGCAACGAATTCCAGAACCTAATTGTGCATTGTATGAGAGAGAATGTTCTCCAATTTGTTTTAAATGTGCTACTTTTTAACTTCAGTTACTTCCATGATCAACATCTGGAATTGATTGCAAGTAGTGCACTAAGCATGCTCTGGCTGTGATGTCAGCAGAGAGCAAAATGCTAAATATGCTTGCTAAGATTTTAGTCGCCAAGCTGCGTCATTCTTTTCCCCATTTCCTTGTAACAAATTCATTAAAATAGACATCATAATGCTGTCATAAATCAGTGACAAAGCATGCTGTATAACTTACAAGTTTGTAGAAATCTGACAGGGGCTAAACTGTACAGAAACCACCAATCTATTTCACATAGGCCACCTTTTTAAATTCTTTACAGTCTCAGATTTTAACTGATGAGCTACAAGTGAGAAAAGGCTTTCAAATGCTAAAGGATTTCCTTTAGCTATCCAATCTCCTTTCCAAGAAGAAACTTAAATCAGGGTGGAAATTAATGGGAAAAACAGGAAGTGACTCCAAAAGATCATTTGCTGGCCAGATACAAAGCAATCCAAACAGGAGAAAAAAAAAGCTGTATTGAATAGGGAATGTCGCTTGTGTGTTTGTACAGTGCTGCATATGTAGTGCTAAAAAATATTAAGTAGTAGTAGGTAAGCCAAAGGTTAAACTGTTAAACAAAATTGATACTTCCCCTTTAAATGTCATACTGCTATGGGAGGTTTGTGCAAATCTGATTTTGCTTTTTTTTGGGGAGAGGCCTCTTGTTAGAAAAGGAGATCATAGGCAGCAGGTATTGATTTGGACCTGTTTTGGGGACCAGAGTCTGTTGGAGTATGGTAGCAACGTGCAGTCTGTGAGAGGGAAGGAAGGCAGCAGGAGTTGTATCAGGAGCAGGTTTGCTCGTCATAGATAAGGGAGGCTGTGGCCTGTTGGAATGACTGAGCTGGGGGAGGAAGGAATGGAAGGAAACAATTGATAGCAAATAATGCTTTCTGCTGCAGAGGAAAGAGCACTCTGATGTTAAATAGAAATGAGACATGCCTCTGGTGATGCATCCTAGTAGAGAGAAGACAGGATGACTGCAAGCATGAGGATTCTGAAACTCAAAAACAAAGTAACTTTTTTTTAAAACAGGCCTTGACAAATTGAGTTGAAATCTAGGAGCCAGCACAAAAATGTAGGAGTTGTTGCCTGAGCCATCTCTCAAAATACTTCCCCCCCCCCCCCTCCATTGTCCCTTCTATAGTTGAAGAGCTGGGGAGGGGGAGGTGAATACCTTTTGAGATTTTTTGCAGTTCCTTTTTGATCTGATTTAAGACTGTTTTTCTGTTGTGTCTATGGGAAGAGAAAGCTTAGTAAATCAAGCCCCTAATGCATCATTACACAGTGCTGGCACCCTCCTGCTAGCTGCATCTAAGGCGACTGCCTCTTTGCTTCATCTGTCATGCTGGCCCAGGTTCCTATGGGTCTCTCTCTGTCTCTCTCCCCCTCAATCACCCCTTATCTCAACTCCTCCTCCACATCTAGCCAGCTGGCCATCCCCAGTCTTCCCTACTCAACAGGCTTGATGCACACCCAGATTCCAGCTAGCCACCCTTCCACCACTCACTTTGCTGTCTGAGGCTGCTGCCGAAACAGGAGTTCTCTTCTAGTCTGCACCGCATGGCTCGTGGTGAGTTTGAGCTCATGCGAGCCTTCTCCATGGGAAGCAATAGGTGGAAATGAAAAATAGAGAATAGTAGATTTCTGTTCTGTTACTTATCATGTCTAGATAGTTACAGTACCTGAATGTAATTGGCTTTGATGTACCAGAATATAAATAAATAAATACAACTTTACTAGATGAATGCAGCTATAACAGTTGGAAAAATTACTTTCCTGATTAGAAAAAAGTTAAAAAATGGCACATAAGAACATAAGAAATTGCCATGCTGGGTCAGACCAAGGGTCCATCAAGCCCAGCATCCTGTTTCCAACAGAGGCCAAACCAGGCCACAAGAACCTGGCAATTACCCAAACACCAAGAAGTCAAAAAAGCAAACAATGTTGGGAATTAGAAGGGGAATGGTGAATAAAACGGAAAATGTCATAATGCCTCTGTATCGCTCCATGGTGAGACCACACCTTGAATACTGTGTACAATTCTGGTCGCCGCATGTCAAAAAAGATATAATTGTGATGGAGAAGGTACAGAGAAGGGCAACCAAAATAAGGGGAATGGAACAGCTCCCCTATGAGGAAAGACTAAAGAGGTTAGGACTTTTCAGCTTGGAGAAGAGACGACTGACGGGGGATATGATAGAAGTGTTTCAAATCATGAGAGGTCTAGAACAGGTAGATGTGAATCGGTTATTTACTCTTTTGGGTAATAGAAAGACTAGGGGGCACTCCATGAAGTTAGCATGTGGCACATTTAAAACTAATCTGAGAGAGTTCTTTTTTACTCAATGCACAATTAAACTCTGGAATTTGTTGCCAGAGGATGGGGTTAGTGAAGTTAGTATAGCTGTGTTTAAAAAAGGATTGGATAAGTTCTTGGAGGAGAAGTCCATTACCTGCTATTAATTAAGTTGACTTAGAAAATAGCCACTGCTATTACTAGCAACAGTAACATGCAATAGACTTAGTTTTTGGGTACTTGCCAGGTTCTTATGGCCTGGATTGGCCACTGTTGGAAACAGGATGCTGGGCTTGATGGACCCTTGGTCTGACCCAGTATGGCATGTTCTTATGTTCTTATCCCATGCTACCGATGCAATTAATAGCAGGGGCTATTCCCCAAGTAAACTTGATTAATAGCAGTTAATGGACTTCTCCTCCAAGAACTTATCCAAACCTTTTTTTAACCCAGCTACACTAACTGCACTAACCACATCCTCTGGCAACAAATTCCAGAGCTTTATTGTGCGTTGAGTGAAAAAGAATTTTCTCCGATTAGTCTTAAATGTGCTACTTGATAACTTCATGGAATGCCCCCTAGTCCTTCTATTATTCGAAAGTGTAAATAACTGAGTCACATCTACTCGTTCAAGACTTCTCATGATCTTAAAGACCTCTATCATATCCCCCCTGATAGGGAGCTGACTCTGGGGAAGTGCTGCACACTGCCATGCAGAAGGTTCCCAGATTGGTTCTTCTGTGCCTTGGTTTGGCTGGGATGCTGGGAAGGGAGTTGTTTTTAAGGGTGACACTTGGTGGCTGGATTTAGAGACCATGATAGTACAGGGTTCTGGAAGGACCTGTGGTGCACCTGGCTGCAGGGCTGTTGCTGCAATGATCAGAATAGGAACAGTGGGGGGGGGAGAGTCTCTTAAACAGGGGAAAAATCCCTGGGTAGGTGCAAACAAAGGCCCATGGTACCAGAATCCCAGCACTTGTTCTGGCTGAGCTGGAAGAAAAATGGGAGAAGAGGAACTAAAGGGTGAAAAAACAAGTTATATAGAAGTTATGTGAGGTTCGTGTGTGCAAGTCTCCTCCCCATTTCAAACAGAATGCCGGGCCCAGGCACCCTAAATCATTTATTTATTAGTTATAAAATTTATATGTCAAGTAATCGGTAAAGAAAATTAAAATAATAAACTAGTTTACAAAATAATTTTATTAACAAAATTAAGCACATTTTAGTAAATCTATAGTTTATTTGGTCCCAAATGTTAATCACGATCATACATATCTATATAGGGACTTTGTCTTAATATAGTGGCATTGAGGCAGGGCCAAGAAAAATTGATTACATTAGTTGCCAGGTGGTGTGTGCATAGTATGAAGGAGTAATGCACATGTAATAACTTGAGTGCAAGAGAAAATGCCTGTCCTAGGACTACATAATTATGTGAATTGTCATTATGTGCTGTGCTATGTGCCTCTTTGATATCCCTACAATTCTGTGAATATGTTAGGGTGTTTCAGTTAATGGGTAAACTGATTATATTTCCAAAATATATCTTATGCATGTAGAAAAGAGCAAAGCATACAAATACGAGGTGTGACAGAAGTAGCAAAGATGTGAATATAAATAATAAGTTTAGAATAGAATGGTCATGTTTAGGGATGTGCAGACCAAAAGTTTAATTTCATAAGTCCATAAGTCGAAAGGGGGTCCCATTTGCGGTCAATATGGACATATGGAGAATTCCACAAGTTGAGTCTATGTCCATATGTGCAAATAAAAATTTAAACCCCTCACCCGCCTTAATCCCCCCCCCCCCCCCCAAGACTTACCAAAACTCCCTGGTGGTCCAGCGGGGTCAGGACGCCATTCCTGAACTCCTTTGCAAGGAGCATGTGACGTCGGCGTCACGTCGGAGTGACGCGGCGTCACGTGATTCCCCTCGGGTTCGCTCCGGGACCCCTCGTTGGGCCCAAAAGGAACTTTTGGCCAGCTTGGGGGAGCCTCCTGACCCCCCCCAAGCTGGCCAAAAGTGCCTTTTGGGCCCAACGAGGGTTCCGGGAGCGAACCCGAGGGGAATCACGTGACGCCGCGTCACTCCGACGTGGCGCCGACGTCATGTGATTCCCCTCGGGTTCGCTCCCGGAACCCTCGTTGGGCCCAAAAGGCACTTTTGGCCAGCTTGGGGGGGTCAGGAGGCCCCCCCAAGCTGGCCAAAAGTGCCGTTTGGGTCCAACGAGGGGTCTGGGAGCGGAACCGCGATGGACCACGTGACATCGGCGTCACGTCGGAGTGACGCGGACGTCACGTGATTCCCCACGCGTCCGCTCCCGGACCCTCACGGAACTTTTGGCCAGCTTGGGGAGTTTTGGTAAGTCTTGGGGGGGGGGGGGGGTTAAGGAGGGTGAGGGGTTTAAATTTTTATTTAGATCAACAATCGCGATTTCCAACGTATTCAACATAGCTATGTTGAATAAGTTGGAAATCCGATCGTTTACGCCTCATCATTTTTTTAAGTTAAAAAAAAAAAAAAGTTGCGTTTTCCATTTAAGTTCAAAACGAATGCACACCCCTAGTCATGTTGCAGATAAGATTCCAGCAGGCTCAGGGTGGCTCAAGGCAATCTGCTGCCTGCGGCAAGGGATGACATGGTGTCCTCCTCCCCCAAGGTGCCACATAGGTGAAATGACTAAGAGGGCTGGAGTCTGGCCCTTTTGGTGATTGGGAGAGGCAGGGTTTAGGGTTCCCAGTGGAGTGGTAGATAATGTGTCCATGATATTTTCAGGAAGGTGGCAGCCCTGTCATATTCCTGGAAACCCTAACACCTGCCTCCTATTCTTCCCCAGCATCAGGGCCCTGGTGATGTGGGAGATGGATGACTGGTACAACGGTATGAAGTGCCTCCTTCCCTCCCTCAGCACAATAAAAAAAAATAATTGTGTATTTCTTTTTTTCATTTAAACTTTTATTAACCGCTTCCCCAGCAAAAAAGGGGGATTTTACATGGAAAAGGTACATTTACCGTTTTTGGTAAAATTATCACTTACTACAACATGTATATTATATTTACATGCATTGCAAAAAAAAAAAAAAAGACATTTGGAATCCATATGGTATTAGGCCTATAGTAAAGTGCATTGGGTGTAGGTTTGGCCCACAGAAATCCATGAATAAATTGAAGTACAATTACAATATAGTAAACCTTTTATATAATAACTGCCAGCACTCAAAACACTACCTATGAAAAAGAAATGCCATAAAACAGCAGTACACCTCTTATTAGGCAGACAGAACATGCCAGGCTTCTATAGTTCCCTATGCAAACTGCATGCTAGCAGAATACTTCACCTTGGTCACATGTGCAGAACATAGATAAATAGTCCCTCACTGAATACAGAGAAAAGAGACCATAAAGTATAAATGGAAATATACAGACAAAAGGCAGAACTGAAAATTGAAACATGCCACTCTATATACATTGCATCAGTGGAAAAAAACAGAAATATCACCATGCTTCACAAAATCAAGAAATATAAAATAGCAATCATAATAGTAAACCATACTAATAAAAATATTTGAAAATTGCAGAAGAAAAGCATAACAGCCAATAATGCATATAAACATTTTAAATTTCCCAAAACTCAATACATTATTTCATATTGCCAGTCACATCAAATAACAAGCAATAGTTAAAACTAATAAGGATAAAAAAATATTCTGTGCTTGCCATACCTGGGAACTTTTGATTTCCAGTCACCTTGAGATTGCTGTAGTTAGAGTGGGGGTAGGGGAGGAGGACTGCACATTAATTGTGTCCTCTTTCATATACACATACACTCTAACAAACATGTTTATTTGCTTACACATAATCTCTCACTCACACACTCATTCTTCTCCCCCTACAGAACACACTAGTGACAGCAACCTCCACCTTCAGCCCAGTGCGACTCCACTTTCCTCCTGGGACATGGGGCAAGGCTACTCTTATTCCTACTTGCTTCCAGTCACATGGACCAACGTTTCTCCTTCTAATTCATTAATTTATTTAAACAATTTATATTCCGTGATCCCAAACCTCGTGGATAACAACCAACATACATAATAAAATCAAACTAGAAACAGAAGTCCAATGACATAGTGGATTAATCATAACAACAATAACAATGGCACAGTTAAGATATTATATCAAAGCACAGTGAACCTTAGTAGCTGAATACTCTCAAAGGACACAGTGGCTTGGGCCAAAGGTGAACAGCAGTCAATCAGGGAATGTCAGAGTGATAAAGTAGGATTTGCGTGTTTTCCTGAATTGGAGCTCATTGATATCGTCTCTGATTTCCTTAGGGAGACTATTTCATAGAGCAGGGCCAGCTGTGCTAAAAATCTGCTTGCGGGATTTGGCCAAATGAGCTTGTTTTAGAGAAGCAATTTCTAATAGGTGCTGAAAGAGGAACAAAGACAATGGACCGGAAGATATTTCTGCACTGATGAGGTGATGCAAGGCAGAGAGAGGTCGTGAAGGGCCTTAAAAAATCAGAGGAAGGGTTTTAAACCTCACCCGTCAAATGATGGGCAACCAATGTAAGTCAATTAAAAAGAGTGAGATGTGATCATGTAGCGAGGAACTGGACATTAGCCGAGCAGTGTAATTTTAGAATAATTAGACAATTTGGTAACCCCAAAAACAGGATATTATAGTAGTCAAGTGAGGACAGAATAAGAGATTGTGTGATTGTACAAAAATCAGAATAACAGAGAGAAGGCTCCAAAGAGTTGACATGTGGGCACACCCCAGTCACCTCCCTGCCCAGTCTCTCTCTCTCTCACACTCACACACCCCAGTCACCTCCCTGCCCAGTCTCTCTCTCTCGTGCTCTCTCTCTCTCTCTCATACACACTCACACTCACACCCCCCCCAGTCCACCTCCCTGCCCAGACTCTGTCTCTCACATACACTTTGCTTAGAGCCCCAATGCTGTGTTCCCCTTTAATTTCGCAGTGGCAGATTTCCCAGTGCTGCCGCTGCCTTCTCAGCTGCACTGACGCAGTAAACATTTATTTTAGAAAAATATGCCACAGCACTCAAGCCTTTCTTCTGGCTGTCTAGATATCCCTAGGTTCCCGCGGCCCCCCCATCTACCTGCTTTTACGGCCGCTGGGAGCTCCAATTGCCCCATCTGTAATCAGCATGGCTGAGTGCCACTTTTACTTTAATCGCGGCTCTGTCACGCTCACTGTTGGGGGGGGGGGGGGGGAAATCCCCGGAGCAACTGGCCTCTTCGTGCTTGTGGCTCACTGCCACTTTGGAAGCGGGAAATCCTGGCGCGGCTGGCCTCTTTTCTTTGTGGCTCACCGCTGTGTTTAATTTCAGCACTTCCAATCTGTGGCAGCCACAGGGTCGGGCTTCTTCACCGCCACGGGCCTGGACACTGCCACTCCTCCCAGCCTCCCATAAACCACCCCACCCCCGGGCTATGAGATGCCCCCCTTCTTCTTGCCCCACCGGCCAATCAGAGGCTTCCTCCTCCCACTGGCAGGAAGAAGGGAGGAGGCTTCCAGTTGGCCCGTGGGGGCAGGGAGAAGGGAGGAGGCTTCCAGTTGGCCCGCGGGGGCAGGGAGAAGGGAGGAGGCTTCCAGTTGGCCCACGGGGGCAGGGAGGAGGCTTCCAGTTGGCCCGCGGGGGCAGGGAGGAGGCTTCCAGTTGGCCCGCGGGGGCAGGGAGAAGGGAGGAGGTTTCCAGTTGGCCCGCGGGGGCAGGGAGAAGGGAGGAGGTTTCCAATTGGCCCACGGTGGCAGGGAGAAGGGAGGAGGTTTCCCATTGGCCTGCGGGGGCAGGAAGAAAGTAAAGGGAAGTATAACTGGGGCTGTGGGACACCGGGAGCCGTGATACATTGGTGTGTCGCGACACACCGGTTGAGAATCGCTGTTCTAGAGAATGGTTACTAAAATAGTCAGTAATCTTAGTTATAAAGCATATGGGACACTTTTATAGATCTAACATATATACCCTAGAGGAGAGGGGAAATATGATAGACACGTAAATACCTCAGAATATCAATGTACAGGGTCTCTTTCAACAGAAAGGAAACTGGAAAAGGATGGGTCATGGGATGAGGGTGAAAGCGGGGTATACATGGGTGTTATCTAAGGTAATATTTCTTTAAAGAAAGGGTGATTGGAGACCATATTCTAAACCTGGTCCTAGCATTCAAGACCCTCTGAGGCTTAGCACCCTGCTACCTGAAAAATCGACTCATCCTGTATATTCCCACCTGCCTGTTGTGCTCACTGCCCCAAACTTGATTGGTAGTGCCAGCTACGAGAGACATGAGACTCATAACCACGAGGAAAAGGACTTTCATTGGCTCTACCCCCATTTGAGATTAGACTTGCATCAAACCTCTTTATCTTTAGGAAATCTCTGAAAACATGGTTATTCACAGCAGCCCATGGCTCACAGCCACCTCTCCAATTCCCTGAAGTGATAACTGACTCTCCAACCACACCCACAGGTACCACATAAACCACATGCCTACAGACACCTAACCCTCCATGCATCAGTGAGTTGATTACTCCTAGCTCTTGAATAACAGTGAGTTAATAGCAAAAAATTCAGTAACCCAAATTTGGGGATAGGAGGCAATAACATACAAGATGAATTTAGCATAGATAACATGACAAAGTGGTTTATTTCTACTCTCTCTAAATTTTGTATACCCGCTAAGTCCTCCATTTATGCTTCATTGCCTGCTATGCCAAATTATATTGTTGAATTGCTCTCTGTTAATTCAGTGTTCATCTGTTTCTCTACATTTAGTTTGCTTGTAAAACATTTTGAACACGTACAGTGGAAAAGCATGCACATAAATAAACAATAATGATACTGATGCATGGAACAGCCTCCTAGTGGAAGTGTTGGAGATAAGGGCAGTATCTGAATTCAAGAAAGCCTGGGTCAAGCACAGGGCACGTCTGAGGGAGTGGTGGGGATTGTAGAGTTTAGCAGTTGTGTGGATGGGCAAACTAGATAGGCTATATGGTCTTTTTCTGCTGTCATATTTGTTTCTATGCCACACCTCTAGAAATTCACTGCCTTCCTCCTCCTCACCTAATCTCCCTTCACAATCCCTTCATGTCCTGTCCCCCTCCCCTTCCCACCAGCTCATATATATATATATATATATATATTTTTTTTTTTTCTGCCGGCTGGGGTTGGGAACCTCTGCATTTGCCATCCCATGCTGCATGTGGGCCAAAAAGAAAACTAAACCTTGCTCTGTGGTAATCTGGCTGCAGACGGGGAAGGTTTGGTGGACTGGAAAAACAAACTCCTTGGGCTGGATCTGGAGACCTCTGAGTTAGGGAAAACCAAATTGAGCTTTAAAAGGTGAACACTACTATAACCAGTAGGGAAAAGCTGCAGTAGGCCTTTGAAAGCAATTTTTACATGCAAAACTTATTTTGTGGGGGATGGGGGAAGGGGATGGTTGGATTGGCTAATGGTTTTTCTGCTTATTTTCCTATTTTTCCCACAGTGTAAAAAGGTTTTAAATATGTCTAAATTATTTTCATAGGAAATAATAGGAGCTAAGTGTTTACAGTACCCTAGGCAGCCAGCCAGCCTTGATCTGGAATAATATATTTTGGTCAGTGCGTACTGGGTGACAAATGCATACATTTCCTATCTGTAGAGTTTTTACATGCAAACTTTTCTGGCTGCGAAATTTTACACACAAACTTTGCATGTACTTGCACATGAAAATGACACAGATGGAAACTCTCATTAGGTACCTAAGGAGTTCCTATAGTACTTCACTATGAAAAATGCCTACCCTCCCCCAGCAACCATTGTAAAAACAGATATTTGAAGACACTGGGGAAAATTTTTATCACAGCCTGAGAAAAGAAGATACTCACCACACAGGAAGAGTAGCCAGTCTATTTACAGCGCCCATTCTTCCCACAAACAAGCCCACAAATGCCTAGTCACTTAGATATATAAATGCTGTATGTAGTTTCCCACAGCCAGGAGTTTTATATGTGTAAACTCTGTGTGTGGGCACATGAAAAGTGACAGATGGAACAACAGGAGCATACAGACTTGTGCACACACACATCTAATCCACTTCAGAGTGTCCACACATCTCAACAACACCTATAAGCGTGGTGCGTACATATTTCCTTCACATACCCTATCGTCCCACATTGCTCTCCCAATACACAAACATTGCTCCACCAGTGGCTGAAATAGGCACACCTACACATCCCCCCCCCCCACCCGAACATACATGGTAGGCCTGATTGACAAACTGATCAGTAGTAAATCACCTGGACCGGATGGTATACACCCCAGGGTTCTAAAGGAACTCAAAACTGAAATTTCAGACCTATTAGTAAAAATTTGTAACCTATCATTAAAATCATCCATTGTACCTGAAGACTGGAGGGTGGCCAATTTAACCCCAATATTTAAAAAGGGCTCCAGGGGCGATCTGGGAAACTAGAGACCAGTTAGCCTGACTTCAGTGCCAGGAAAAATAGTGGAAAGTGTTCTAAATATCAAAATCACAGAACATATAGAAAGACATGGTTTAATGGAACAAAGACAGTATAGCTTTACCCAAGATAAGTCTTGCCTCATAAATCTGCTTCCCTTTTATGAAGGAGTTCATAAACATGTAGATAAAGGTGAACCGGTAGATGTAGTGTAATTGGATTTTCAGAAGGCATTTGACAAAGTTCCTCAAGAGAGGCTTCTAGGAAAAGTAAAAAGTCATGGGATAAGTGGCGATGTCTTTTGTGGATTACAAACTGGCTAAAAGGAAACAGAGAGTAGGATTAAAAGGACAGTTTTCTCAATGGAAGGGAGTGGCCAGTGGAGTGCATCAGGGATCTGTATTGGTACATGTACTTTTCAATATATTTATAAATGATCTGGAAAGAAATACAGTGAGTGAGGTAATCAAATTTGCAGATGATACAAAATTGTTCAGAGTAGTTAAACCACAAGCAGATTGTGATAAATTGCAGGAAGACCTTGTGAGACTGGAAAATTGGGCATCGAAATGTCAGATGAAATTTAATGTGGATAAGTGCAAGGTGATGCATATAGGGAAAACGTAACCCATGCTATAGTTACACAATTTTAGGTTCCATATTAGGAGTTACCACCCAAGAAAGAGATCTAGGCATCATAGTGGATAACACATTGAAATCATCGGTTCAGTGTGCTGCGGCAGTCAAAAAAAAGCAAACAGAATATTGGGAATTATCAGAAAGGGAATGGTGAATAAAATGGAAAATGTCATAATGCCTCTGTATCGCTCCATGGTGAGACCACACCTTGAATACTGTGTACAGTTCTGGTTGCCGCATCTCAAAAAAGATATAGTTGCGATGGAGAAAGTACAGAGAAGGGCGACCAAAATGATAAAGGGAATGGAACAGCACCCCTATGAGGAAAGACTAAAGAGGTTAGGACTTTTCAGCTTGAAGAAGAGACTGCTGAGGGGGGATATGATAGAGGTGTGTAAAATCATGAGAGGTCTAGAACGGGTATATGTGAATCGGTTACTCTTTTGGATAACAGAAAGAGTAGAGTGCACTCCATGAAGTTAGCATGTAGCACATTTAAAACTAATCGGAGAAAGTTCTTTTTCACTCAACGCACAATTATACTCCGGAATTTGTTGCCAGAGGATGGTGGTTAGTGCATTTAGTGTAGCTGTGTTTAAAAAAGGATTGGATAAGTTCTTGGAGGAGAACTGCTATTAATTAAGTTGACTTAGAAAATAGCCACTGCTATTACTAGCAAAAGTAACATGGAATAGACTTAGTTTTTGGGTTCTTGCCAGGTTCTTATGGCCTGGATTGGCCACTGTTGGAAACAGGATGCTGGGCTTGATGGACCCTTGGTCTGACCCAGTATGGCACATTCTTAACACTGTCCCCATAAGGCGTGCGCACACACTTCTCCCCTCCCACGTCCTGTACGTGCACGCATACATGGTTCAAAACACTATTCAAGCCCGAGCTTCACAGAACGAGGATACTGCTAAGTGCACTGCCTGTATCCTTCTGCTGGCTTGATTGTCAGCAGAATGTGGAAGCAGGGGTGAAACAGATGGGGGGATGAGAGAGGAATTGTCTTGATGGAGGGGTAAGAGGCTGTGAGAATCTCTTTTAAAACTGCTGGAGAGAAAGAAGTATTGTTTGTTCAGTGGCGTATTGGAAGTATTGTTTGTACACCACTGAACGTTTTTCCAATCTTGTTTCAGATATTTGCTTTCTAGAGATCAAAAGCTTTGGAGGAATTGACTGCTTAAAGAAAGGAAGTGGTGTATTGTGATCTTCAAGATCTCAAGATTGTATAGGAATGTTTGTCAGAAACATTTGATGGATGGGTTATTAAAGCATCATTCCTTTTGGGATTTATAAGACTCTACCCTGTTCATTGCCTTATTTGTCCTCTTTATGTATTGCTAGATCTGTTTATTTTTCGGCCCTGACAATTTTCCTCCTCCTTTTTGGGCTTTCACTCTGTTGGATTTGGGGCTGAGATTCAACATAATGAGCCTTGCAACTACCTGGGAATTACTTTTCACACATGAGATCATCGGATGGCGACCAGCATGGAAAACTTACCTCAAAGTTTCTAGCCTCTCTGAACATGCTCAGCATACATTATACCATGCATCTATGCAGGGTCCCATTCAGTGTCATTTTTTCCGCAGAGACTGCTACTTCGAGGTTGAGTGAGCTTCGCTTTTTTTGAGCCTATTTGGCTTGTGTTGGCAAACTTTTCATGCGGTTTTTCTTTTCTCTGCTTCCTGTAATCGATGCCAGATCCCTTTCTGTTCTCTCTCTAGCTCCCTAGATAGACTTTTCGATGGTTTCTTTAAGTTTTTTTTTTAAAAAATGTTTTCATCTCAATACCCATAGTGCAGTCAGTGCCCGCTGTCCATAGACACCCGTCGCCACTGATTTTTGTCATTGCATCCCTTTTCTTTCATCCAGTCATGTCCACCTCTGGTTTTAAGCAGTGCCCACAGTGCACAAGGACTATGTTTATCACGGAGCCCCATGACAGATGTGTCTTCTGCCTGGGGGCATCACATGATTTCTGGGGTTGCAGCAGTGCTCCCAGATGAATCCGAAGGAACTCTGATTTGATAACAGTCTTCTCCGACCTCTTTGGGTCATAAACGACTGAGTTATCTGCATCAGAGGCATCAGTATTGAGGGACCACAGAGCCTCATGGATGGACACTGGGCCATCAACATCGGCAGGGCCATTGGTTCCATCGATGCAGATGGCGGTGTCGGAGACCAGCCATTGTCAAGCTCTTCCAGATGGAGGACATTGGCCTCTGCACCGAGGAAGACCCAAGTCAAGCATCAAGAGAAGCTGAAGAAGTATCGACATGGGTCCCCATCGATGTATAGTGTCTGGCAAGGGGATGCACCAGCTCATGCTGTGATGCCTCTGAAGTGACCCGTGCGGCGAGGAGAACCTGTCCTCCAGTGATGCTGGGGGTGCACAATGGACTGTTTGTCCCGATTCTAGCCACTGATCCTCCTCTGGATTCCAAAGAGGATCTGGTCACACTGCCTCTCCCAGTTGTTTCTGGCATTGGCAATGTTCGAGGAGGAATTTGAGAGGTATGTGCAGCTGCTGGTTGAGAGGGCAATGCAGAACACTGATGCCATGGAACTGCCAGCACTGTCACTCTTGAAGCTGCTGCTGGAATCTCTGCAAGCGCTCATCAGCAGGTTACCGACCCAGCTGGTGTCTGTTCCAGGAATGGCATCAATGCCAGTCAGGGCACCGCTGCCTCCCCTTGCCGATCTGGTGGTCGTGGCCCCCCCCCCCCCCCCCCCGTCCAGTTCCACTGGTTCTTTCACTGCTGGGCGAAGGCCGAGCACCTAGGGCCCCATCCCTAGTCAATGACAGTGGGGATCAGGGTATTTGACCCCTGGGGGGGATGACTCAACAGAGAGCTCCAACAGTGTGTCTGATGGTCTTCCCTCAGATCCATCTCCTTTGGAGGCGAGAATGAAGCCCCCACCTGAAGACCTCTCCTTCACAAGTTTTGTTAGGTTGATGGCTGAGGCCATTCCCTTTCAATTATTAACTGAAGAGGATACAGGCACAAGATGCTCGAAATCATCCAGTTTGTGGACTCTCCTAAGGAAATCATGGCAGTCCCAGTGCACGAGAACCTTAAGAAGCTGCTGTTGAGGATATGGGAGTACCCCCTCTCAGTGCCTCCTGTGAACAAGAAGGTGGATGCTCCTAGGTTCAACATGCGATAGCTACTCCACCAATCGGTGATGGTTGAGTCCACTCTCAAGACAGCCAAGTGTTCTAGGACCCATTCTTCGGCACCCCTGGGAAAGGATCACAGAGCCATCGGTGCTTTTGGGAGGAAGGTTTTCCAGGGGACTATGCTCATTGTCCGCATAGTGTCCTACCAGCTTTACATGAGCCAGTACTTGCAAGACATCTGGAAGCAGGTGCAGAAGATGGCCAAGCAGTTGCCTCAGCAGCAGCAGGACAATCTGCTCTGATGCATAAGAGCCCGCAGTGTGGAAAACACGAGATCTGCGCGACTTAGGATGTTTTTGAAATGGCATAGGAGGGTCTCTGCAGCGGGAATCGGTGCCCACACAATGGCATGGCTGCGGGCCTTCGATCTCCGACCAGAGGTTCAGGAAGACTCTCTGACAGGCTGTGCTCTAGAGAGAATATTTTCAGAGATAAGGTTAAAGATGTGGTGACCTAGTTTTGAGACCACCATGAGACCTTTCAGCAACTTTCTGCAAACATTCTGACCCATCCTCCTCATATAGGAGGTTGGTGAGGTCAGGGCAGAAGAAATCTCTTTCACCAAAGGAAACAGTAACCTCTGCGCTTTCACTCCTGTCAGCAACACCAGAGCTCTGGAGGCTGTCCTAGGCAGCAAAGAGCTCCAAAGCCCCAGCTGGCATCTCAGTCCGCTCCAGGGATGAGGTTTTGACTGGATTGTAGGGAGCGTAGCCAAGTTACCCGCAGTTGGAGTGATGGATCTGTGGTAAAGGAAGTCTGCAGTTCTTTGTGAACCAGTTGCCCAGTATAACCTCAGACCAGTAGATTCTATCCATCCATTATGGGTATCGATTGAACCTATTAGATGCCCTGTCAAATTGTCTTCCGAACCTGTTTTGGGGGTCCGGTAATGCATCAGGAGGTATTGCTAATGGAGATCTCCTCCCTCTTAAAGGCCAGAGTGGTCAAATCTGTTCCACAGGGCGGGGTTTTTACTCCAGGTACTTGTTGATTCCAAAGAACACAAGAGGACTCCGTCCCATCCTAGACCTAAGGGCTTGAACAGATTAATAAAAAAAAAAAAAAGTTCAAGATGGTTTTACTGGGCACCTTGATCCCCTGTCTAAAAAGAGGGGACTGGCTATGCTCCATCAATCTGAAGGACATGTACTCAATAGGGACTGTGGTGGCTATTCAGTCTGTGTTCCTGCTGGATCCTCGTTCCCTGACATGTGCGGTTGCTTCACTAAGGGTCTACAGCAGTGCACATGCACTGTGTACTTACACAGACGGACAAAGCCTCCTCAACAGGCATACTTGCATTAGCGAGATGAGTCTATAAAACCTTAGTAAAACCCAATAAATAAAAATTCTATAATACCTAAATATTAATAAATACATCTGCAATCTTTGTCCATAAAACATCCTGTAAACAATGAAGGAATAATGTAAAAAGCCTTTTACATCAAAAGCAATTTTAAACAGCCATGTTTTTCCCAGCATCTAAACTTAAAAATAAACTTTATCTACGTGGCCTTCCATTGGAATTAAATTTTGAAGTTTGGCATTGCACATAAAATTGGCTAGGTTTATGGTATTTTTTTTTAACTCTCTGAGCACCCATGACAGGCGTCCTCAGCTGACCTTAGATTGTATGGACACACATTTCAGTAGCTATTCTTGTACATAGGTTTTGAAAGTAAGACCAGCTTGAACTGAGCCCATGGCTTATAGCAGTGATTCCCAACCTTTTTTTATGTCATTACACACCTGGCATAGGGCTCACTTCATCATGGCACACTATTGTCTTTCTTATTCTTTACCCCTCCAGGCATCATCTGTGTTTCTTCTCTTTTCCCCCCCTCACATGCTGGCATCATTACCTTCTCTCCTACCCCCTAACATTATCTCTTTCACTTCCTCTCCTGCCACTCCACTGCAGTTGACACCTTCTCTTTCTTCTCCCCTGGCATCATCACTTTCTCCTCCCTCCCCCCCGCCACACTCCCAGCATCATCATCTCCTTCCCTTCCCTCTCCTTCCACATCCCCACACAGCATCATCACCTCCCCTACCCTCTGGCGTTAGCACTCTCTCTTTTCTTCTCTTTCCTCCAGCACTCCTGGCTTCCTAGTACATAATTCAGCTGTCCCTTCTCTGCCGTGGCCTGGAACTGATAGATGTCTGCCAGCATCACTTACCTGGTGCTGCTGCTTCCTGCTCTGCCTCTTTCCCTCCGCACTCAGAATTACCTGGAGTTAGCAGGACTTGTGAGACTACAGTGCCTGTTCAGTTGCAGAGGAGAGCCAGCAGAGGGGAAAGCAGAAGCAGCAGCAGATAGGTTCTGTTCTCTGACTCCCCCTGCTGGTTGGAGGATATATAGCTATTGTAGGGAAAAAGATAAAAGGAAGATTGCCGTTTCACTGGCTATTAATTGGAAGAAAGGTTTGTGGTTCACCAGAGCTACAGCAAAGGAACACCGTCAGGGAGACACAGGTTTAATGTGTCTCTTTAGGAATTGGACCTGCATGTTCTTTCACATTACAACCTGAAATAAATCTAGCTGTGGCATTTTGTACTAACTGCAGCCTGTACAAACTTTCAGGTAGTCCAATCAGAGGGAGTTAAAGTAATCTAAATTGTGAGTACCATGGCATGGAGCACAGTTTTCAAATCCTGAATGTTACAAAAACTGTTAAGTTGTTGCATAATTTGGAGGTCAAAAAATGCTGCTGGTTTTTTCTTTTTTTTTTTTTTTTTTTTATCATAGTGGAAATATGGAAAACATTTACCTATTTAGTGCTGAATCCAATTCTATCCCTGAACTGTGTACTTGTGATTTTAATGGAACGCTTACAAGCTGGATATTAAGATTGTGCTGCTGTGCTTGCTTACACATAATACCTCAGTTTTACTGTGATTATTTCAAACTAGATGAAAGATAAGTTAAAACTTAATATTTTAAGCATTGATTTGTAGTCTGAATCTTTTAAAGCTCAGAGTACAATATAGCTGGATATCTGCCTAAAATTGGAATCTTGTACCACATGATCTAATACCTGTCAAAGGGTGCTGCTATATGTTAATCAGAGTAATAACATGGAACCTGGTGAAACTTTAGAAACAGAGGTGTACCTATTCAAGGTAACTGATAGGACAGAGCATAATTTAACCATATAGATTAGTGTACTACAAATTTCCAGAGAAGAAGCAGTATTTAGTCTATAGTGGCCTGATGGCACCTTGCAGATCAACAGGTTTATTGAGGCATAAGCTTTTGAGGCCAATAAATGTGTTGGTCTATAAAGGTGCCACTAGGAACTGTCTTGTTTACTAATACAGACCCCCCTCAAAGTTTTATCACCATGGAGCATGTTGGATTCCAGCCGTATGAATTCAAGATCTGTCACTCTTATGAAGAAGCATGCTCAGATAAAGACAGCTCCTTTGTATCTGAATGCAAATAGTATGTCATTTCTGAAGGACTCAAGATGATAAAATCCACTATAATCCACATACCCAAGTGATGAGATATTGTGCCACATGCTCTCCAAAAAATGTGCTTGGGCATCTGAGTAGCACTTTATACTGCAGACAGAATAGAATAAAGAACTTTCAGACCTGGAACCACATGCAAAGAAAGACACACAATTTATCCCAACCAATTCACTACTTTTAAAGAAAAAAAAAAAAAAGTAAAACTATATTCCACCACACTCATGCTACTCTGTCCAACCTCATACTCAGCAAGGCAGAGGAATCTGTCCCTGTATGAGGACTTGCCTTCTGCTCCCACCACACCCACACAGTCTGTACAGTTCTGTGGTGTCCTTGAAGCCTCTTCTGCTGTCTGTTGCATCTGACAAAGTGGACTCTCCTTAGTCTGTAAGATGACACTAAATTGTGACATTTTTGCTACTATAGAATTATCAATAAATAACTCACCCTGCCTGCCTTCAAGCATTAACAATTGAGGCAGGGATTCCAAACTGGGTTTGGACCCTAAATGGGGTCACAAGTACCTCAAATGGCTGTGCTCTTCAGGCATCAACAGCAGCATTAATAGTGAGTCAGTGCAAGGGCAGGGACACTGCAGGACTTGAGGCAGAGTGCATTCACAAGCCCTGCAATAGTCCTGCCTTTGCATGCGTTTCTGTGGTATAAAAAGCCCTTCATGATGGACGGATCAAGGTTGTTGCATGGTCTGTGAGCTTTCATAAGTTGATAGGCCGCATGCTGACTTTCATTACTAATGCTGTTACGCTTGAAGATCAGCATCTGGTTTGGGGCCAGCCATCAGGGAAGGAGAGGAATGGGTGTGCATCGATCAGTGTTAATTGGCACTGCTCCTCTCTTCATCCACCACTGAGCTTCTCCAAGAGAAAAATCATCAGTCTGCCTTATCTTCCCACCAGTTGTCATCCGCCTTTCGCCTCGAGCCCTAAGAAAGTTGCTGCTGATCCTGGCCAGGGGATATTTAGAGGAGGGGCTTTGAAGGAAGGGATCAGATGCAGGAGGGGTTTGAGAGTTGGATCAGGTAGAAAGGACTGACTGTGGAGAATGAGAGAGGGGGAATGACAGAAGGGTGGAAGGGTGAGCAGGGCATGGGGAATGGGATGAGAGGGAGGGAATGCCATAGGATCACTTGAGAATTATAGGAAGGGCTTAGGTGTGAGAGCTGGGGGATGTGAAAAGATCTGGAGAGGTGAAAGAGGGGTTGGGTGGAGGTTGAGAGAGAAGGTCCTTTGGAGGGGGTAGAAGCTTAGAGAATGAAAATGATCAACTGGAGATGGTGAAGGTTGAGAGGGAAAAAGTTGGAGTGTAGGTATGGTGATAGTGGAGTGACTGTTAGATGGGACTCGCACTCCTTCTAATTTGTTTCGATCATCCTCTGGGGTCCTGGAAATTCAAGTGCTAAAATGGGCAGGTCCAGCGTGACCAGGCATGCATACCATGCATTTGCACGGGGTGGCAGGCAGCGGCAACAGAAGAGGCTGTAGGGCTGCCAGCGGAGCCAAACCTGATTGTGGCTGAAGAGTCAGAGAGGCCACAGCAAAGTTCAGCCTTCTGGTGGGTTGAACTACCATGCTGCCGCAGTGTTCCCTCCTGCTTCAGCAGCAACTCCCCCCCCCCCCCCCACCCCCCCCAGGGGCTGATGAGAAGAGGAGCCCACCGGGCTGTGATGGAGCTTATCCCACCAGAACTGAAGAGAACAGGAGGCTGTGTATGTGTGTGTCTGAGTCTGTGAGAGTTTATGTATGTGTGAGCCTGTCTGTGGCTGTGTGAGAGCTTGCGTGTGGCCATGTGAGAGCCTATGTGCGTGTGTGTGTATGTGTTAGCCTGTGTCTGAGGGAGAGAGGGAGTATGTGTGAGAGCTTAGGCATGTTTGAGACAGGGAGTGTATGAGAGAATCAATGTTATTGTGTGAGAGAGAGAGAAGATACAGTTTGTGTGGACCTGTCTCCCCAAATCCACGAAAATCTCAGGGTGAATGGAAATTAAAAAAAATCCCAGGTATGGCGAACAGGAGATGTTTTTAATCCTTATTAGTTTTAATTATTGGGAGTAACTTGATGGTTTTGCTATTTTGAAATTTTTTTGGGGGGAAATATTAGAATATTTTTTGAAATATTGTATTGGTGTTTGGAAATTTTGGATATTCTATTCATTAACTAGTTTGAAATATTCTTTTTATCAATATGATCTTACTATTGTGTTTTATATTTCTTGATTTTTTTTATTTAATGTTTTATGAAGAATGGTTATGTTTTTGTGTTGCTCTGCATATAGAGTCTGACGTTTGGATTCCATTTCAGTTCTTCTCAGCGCGTTTTTATTTTTACTTTCTGGGCTCTCTATTTTGTATTTGGTCAGGATCTATCTGTATTCTGCATATGTGACCCAGGTGAGCTATTTTGCTGTCATGAAGTTTCTATGTAGGGATCTATAGCAGCCTGGTTGCTCTATTTTCCCAGTAGGAGGTGTATTGGTGTAAAATTTGTAGTGTTGCCTATTCACAGATAAGGTTGCTGCTGTTTGAGTGCTTGTAGTTAGGATTGTTTTGGTATAGGATTGTTTTGGTAGATAAACATAGGTAATGTTTACCTATGTTTATCTACTCTAAATTATTGTAAAGCCTGTTGCTACATTATCTATGTTTATCTACTCTAAATTATTGTAAAGCCTGTTGCTACGTTACGTTACACTGTGAACCGGGGTGATGTTTTTAACGTGCCCCGGTATATAAAAAACTCTTAAATAAATAAAGGGAGTTTACTATATTGTAATGGCAATTATGGTTATCCATGGCTTTCTGAGGTGCCATTATAAATTCCATAAGATTTCTAAATGTCTTTTTTGTGTGTGGAGTTTCCTGTTTGGCACCACAGCAGTGCATGTAAATATAATATATATGTTGGAAGTGATATTTTACTTCAGAAGCTTGTACTTGTGAATGTTCTTTTTCATGTAAAATTTATTACAAGTGCATAATTACATTTTGTGTGAGGGGGTGGTGTATGTGCAAGGCTGTAAGGTTTCCCTGGATTTTATTTGACTGGCCTAGGACAGGGACTGAATGAATCGGGGGCGGGGGAACACAGTGCTCACACAGGGCGGCAGCAGCAGCAAAGCTACCATTGGCCCAGAAAATGGGGGTCATATTAACTAAAAGCTTGGGAAGCCCTGAGTTTAGGAATTAGAAGTTCAAGTATCATTAAGCAACTGATAAATCATGCAGTTGCTTCCTAGCCAAGCAAGAATCCTAGATACTTTAAGGAAGGAGGGAAAATCTAGAAACTTCATTGAGGGAGGAAAAACCTCTAACCTCCAAAGTATCCCCATAAAGTAGCTTTCTAACTCAGATTAGCCAGTCATTATTTGTGGTCTGATCAGTTTGTTTCCCGTGACACACAACTGTAAACTGTGTACCAACTAGAAGATGTGAAAATAGTTTATTCTTTCGTGAGCTTTCCTCTGGGATTGGAAGGCCAAAAAACAAGTTTCTGTATTTTAGGGAATACCAGCTTCTAAAATCCTTTGAAATGATCATCTGGATGTTTTTCCCTAAAGGAAGAATTTTTTGACTGCTCCTCCAAATATGTAACATGCCTCTAGCAATTTTCTGAGACTTATGGAAAAAAAATCCTCTCTAGTGTGAGAATGCCTAATAGAAGATTTTAAAGCCATTTTCTAATACATTGCCTAGAGATTTGAATAGCAGGGTAGGGGGTGTATACTATAGAAAACCCTTTTGTGCTGTGTCTTTTGCACAGCCTTGAGGCAGGACCTGTTTATACTGACTGGGAAATCTGGATTCCCCAGCACTGGAATGAGGGGTAAAGTAAAAATCACTTTGCATTGTACATACAGCCATCTGAATACTTAAGGATCTTCATTTTCAGTTTTATTTTATTTTTCCTGGGAATTTCAATGTCATAATTTAAAAAAAAAATCAATATAAAAATAACTTTTATTATAACTGATTTTTTATTCTATTGATTTTTTTTTTTGTTATAACAGTGAAATTCCCAAGAAAAATAAAACTGAAAACAAAGATCCCTATGAATACTCAAATAGCATTCATTTGTATTCTGCAGAGTTAATTAAAGCTTGTTCCTTAACTGGCCTGTGAACAAGGTTCAGACTACCTAGTCAAAGCAATTTCTCATCAAGTACCTATATGTCAATAAATTTAAGACTGAAAGATCCCTATGGAATAATCACAAGTGTTTTCCCAGTTCATAAACTGCTGTGTCCTTATTGAGCTTGTCTAGTGAATTAAATGTATGTTTGTGTCTGACTCCAGAGGCTATGCAAGAGTAGACAGGAATTTGGCTAAATACGTTAGGTTGCATTTGTGTAATATATTTAGTTTAATGAAGTGCTGTTCCCATCATTTTGGGTTGTATGAGTAGCATTTTTCAATCTGACTTGGTGTGATCTTAGGATATTTGCATATCATTAGAAGAGGTGGGTGTGATCATTAAATGCAGTCATAGATCCCACCACTGTTCTTTTTTTTATTTATTTTTTTTTATTTTTCTAAATTTCAATCTTTACATGTTTCAATTTCCATTGAAGCATAATCAAGGAAGGACATGCATTAATATTTCAAACAAAAAATTTCCAAAAAGAAGAAAAAATTCAATTATCCTTCCTTTGTTACAAAACCACAATATAAAGGGATTTATTTTATTTATTTATTTAAAGCTTTTATATACCGAAGTATAGCTAGCTGCCTTCATTCCGGTTTACAGATTAACAACTTATTACAGTTTATAAACAATAGACCTGAGCAACTTATTACAGTTTATAAACAATAGAACTGAACAAGGTATAACTGCGGACAAACAGGGAATGATTAACATATTGCATAAAAACTTGTGTACTTCATTAACCACTTGGTGTATTTTAATTTCTCTAAATTGGGTAATGTTGGGACTGGAAGGGAAGAATACTTTTATCAGAAAGCGGTGAGAGACAAACAATTGATTTAACTAAGAGTATCTATTTTTAGGAGTCTGTGGATAGGTATGTAGTGTCATATTATTCGGTGAACAGTCAGGATTAGGCGTTTCATCTAATAGCTTAGTACGTGCATAACGGAGGGTGTTTATGTGTAGGAGCGGTTATGTGCAATTTGACCAATGCCATCTTTGAAAGTTTGACTGAACATCCATGTTTTGAGCTCCTTTTTAAATGCTTTGATGTTGCTTAGTGAGCTTAGGTAATCTGGTAAGGAGTTCCATAATTTTGGTCCCACAATGGAGACTGCTCTGTTCCTGGGGATGTCCTGTACATGAGCAAGGGATGTACATGGGATGCTCATGTACAGGGATGTACAAGGGATGCTCGTGTACAGGGATGTCCTGTACATGAGCAAGACAACATAATACAATATAATTTAAATACTTATTTAAGGTAAAGCAGAATATCTTAACTATTTACCAACTTTACTGGGTAGTAGACTCGTTTACTTCCCCAGGGTTGCGACTCACTTCTAAGAACCTCTCTAAATGTTCAGGTTCAAAATACACATATCTTACACCTTCAGCGCGCATTATACACTTACATGGAAATCTCACTATAATTTGTATCCCAAATGTTCTAGCTTGATTGGCCAACAACAAAAACCTTTTTCTTCTCAACTGAGTTTCTTTAGACAGATCTGGGTAGATCCATACCCTCTGACCCAAGTATAAAGAGGCTCGTTTAGCCAAGAACATTTTAAAAATTTTATCTCTGTCAATTGAATAATTAAATTTGACCAGCAGAGTATCTCTTTTTTTCCCTCTTGGGAACTGAAGGATGATTCTATTAGTTCTGTCACATTCAAAGATGTTTCTAACTCTCCTTGTTCTAATACAACCTAATTTTTCCAATTAATAAAATACACATTCGATATTAAGGGAAACTCATCCAGAGGCAACAATAATACCTCTGAAAAGTAATTTTTCAGTTGTTCTTTCGGTGATATTAATTTACACTTTGGAAAATTAATTATTCTCAAATTATTGTACCTGATAGAATTTTCTATATTTTCAACTTTTTTTTTGTAAAGCTGATTCTCCCTGAATGATAGATGACTAAACTAATTTAATTTGTTTAATTTCCTCTTCTACTTTAGTTATTGTCTCTACCTGGCCAGTAACAATTGAATTCAAATTAAATAAAACAGTTTGCATATCTTTAATACTACCATTTAAATTAAGAATATTCTTTTGCAATGCAATAATAGCTTGCCAAATCATATCCATCGTTACATTTTTTGGACTTCCTGATAATGAAAATGGTACTGAACTTATAATTTGGGGTACTGAGGGTTCTTGGCTAGCGCTGCTCCCTAGGGGAGAATCAGAGTCTCCTTCTAGTGGAGATTCCTACTCCGCTAAGATCCACCCTCGATAGGGGGAGCACATAATCTCCCACCTCCTTAGGCTTTGCTAAACTTAAACCTATAACTTCCTGAATCGGGCTTATTTCACATGACGCATTCCGTCTAGGAGAAAAGCCTAGTACTTGGTTGTTTGCATTGCTACAAGGGGGGATAGGTGTAGTTGGAGCCCGGGACTAGGACTAACTTCTCCCTGGAGGGGGATAGTTTGCTCCCCCTGCCCTCCTCCAACGGGACACTCTGGGGTTTTAAACTGCTTGTGAATAAAATCCTGTCATGGTTGTTTGAACAAAGGAAGGATGTACAGGGGTCGAGGTTTCCTGTCTAACCTTACCTTTTTGTTTAGTATGTGGCATCTTACATGCAAAATTGTACCTAACAACCAGGAAGGAAATCACTTACCCTATCTAACAACACAAAATGTACTTAGAAAGAGATTTGAGCTGAGGAAGTCCAAATCGAAGAGCACCTTGAAGAGATAGGCAGCCTACCAGCCTTCGCCGGACCAAGCCGCATGCCCCTTACGGAGCGCGCAGCTGCGGCAGTGCGCCGACTGATGATGTCACCACGGCGCCTCCCTCTGCCGGGCTCCCAGCTGGTACTCGATATTCCATGGTCTCTCACCTCCAGACTCGGCACGGTCAGTCTCTCCAAGCGCCTCCAGCGATTTAGAGTCCCTCTCTCTATCTCTCCTTCTCGGACACCCCCCCCCCCCCCCCCCCACTGTTCTAAGGGTATTTGCTCACATGTAGAATTTAATGAGTCATGATTGTTGCTTGCAATAATATAAATTGAAATTGGGGTAAAAATGACAGTCTGACTTTGTCATTTTAGTTGTTGCCATTATCTGATGACGTTCCCTTCCCAATTTAGAAGAGAAGATTGTGATTAGCATTAGGCCCATATCTAATTGTGTGCAATTTTGTCAATTGCTGTAGGAACTGCTACATAATACTGATATATTTGAAGATGGATGATGATGAACACTTTCTTGAATATTTTCTATACACTTTAAATAATGATATAAATCACAAAAGCGTGGAACCTGTAAGCCTTTTTGTTTTGCCACCCTTAGCTGATGTGCCTGACTTGAAACACACATGGTGTGCAATTTTCAGAAGCTGTTTACCTGGTTAAAAGGGCTATTTGAAATTTGCCCACACTGTTTGTGGGTGAAAATAGGTGTATTCTTCCATGGCATGCCTCATTTTACCCACATTTTCATGGAGGCATTTGTGAGACAGGGTTACACTAGGGGAGGCAACAAAGCATGTAGATTTGGCCAGAGAAAGCTCACACAAAAAGCAGGTGCAAATCTTTGCAAGTACTTCATAAATGATAAATAGGAGGTGGTGGTAGTAGTACATTTTGCTTAGCCAGTCTTTAATGGGAACATGTACTTTCCGTTTTTGAATTGGGGCAAAATTTACAGATAAATGTATCTATGGACTTTGCACCTGCTCCTCGCACAGTTTTATTGCCCCCACAAAGGCATTAAGGTTTCCTTAAATATCACCTCTTGGTTCCCTTCATACAATGATGATAATGATTCAGACTTGAGGTGATTACCTCCACTTATAGGATTTTAAAGAGAAAACGGACTACCTGATATCCGGATCCAAGTTTATAAATGAATATTCAGAAAGATACGTGACACACACATTGGTGTTGAAACATGTATGATGCAACTGACTAAAATGGATAAAGACAAAAGTACTGGGGCAGATTTTCAAAGGGGTAAGCGTGTAAGATACGCATGTAGCCCCCGAAAACCTGCCCCAAGTTCCCCCTGCGTGCGCCGAGCCTATGTCCCAGGGCTTTCCTGGGGGGCATGGCGCGGTGGCGCGTCATCCAGTGGTGGGGCCACGGGCGTGGTTCCGGCCTGGGGGCATTTCGGGGGCATGGTCAAGGTCTCTGAAACTGCTCCCGGTCCGGGGAATCGCACAGCCGGCGCGTGTGGGTTACACCTGCCCGAGGCAGGTGTATCTCTTCAAACAAAGGTAGTGGGGTTAAGATAGGGCTGGGGGGAGGGTTAGGTAGGGGAAGGGAGGGGAAGGTGCGGGGGGGTGGGGGGGTGGAAGGAAAGTTCCCTCCGAGGCCGCTCCGATTTCGGAGCGGCCTCTGAGGGAACAGAGGCAGGCTACACGCTCGGCACACGCAGGCTGCCGATTTTTGCACAGCCTTGCGTGCGCCGACCCCGGATTTTAAAGGATATGTGCAGCTACGCGCATATCTATTAAAATCCGGCGTACTCTTGTTCGCGCGGGCGTACTTTATTAAAATCTACCCCATTGTGTATTCTGGTTGCCCCCATCTCAAAAAAGATAAAGCAGAACTCTTGACGCAAGAGCAGCGCAGGGTCAGACATCGGGAGGCTGCAGCCCATTGGCCCACCTCAGGCAGCCACTGGCTGGGATCCCAATGTGCTTCCTCATAACAGAACTCCACTTTGGGTCATCTCATCATATGTCAGTTATCCAGGACCATATCAGTGCTTCCACATATCCATGGGGGTACTGGCCAGCTCAGATGTCCGTACTGCAGCTTGGACCTGAGGCTCTGTCTCACAGTGCAAGTCACGGCAATGAGGTGGCACTAGCTTGCACAGCATCTGCATCAATTGTCACACTAGTTAACCAAGAGCAATCTTATAAAAGTGTCTCAACTTGGGTTGATTCACTTGAGCAAAGGAACCTTGGAGTGCAACCTGGTGTTCAGATGACCATGCCATCAAGACCATCCAACTCCTGGATGCGGCGTGGTAGAGCAATGAAGCAGAAGAGGGTGAGTCTCAAGGGCATTTGGGGGGGCGGTGCGCAACTAGATCAAGAGCAGGTGGTTCTGCAGCCAACAAGTAAGAAAAAAGGCAAAGCTAAACACAAATGTAAGGCAAGTCACAGCACGAGTAGCAGCTCCTTGGAGACATCTGACTCAGGTTCTGCATCAGTTTTTAGTCCACCTTGCACTTTGAGGTGGGGGACATGTCCAGAGGACCACCAGCCCTTACTACTATATCTCAGCTCTGGGAGAGTGTGCCTAGGGCCCTTCGTAAGAACATCAAAAAACACACGTACATTGATATCTTCAGGATTGTGGAAGGAAGGAATAGGAGAGGCACACAGAAGAAGGATGAGAGTGCTCCACCCAGTGCAGACAGGAAAGTCCCCAGCAACCTATTAGACTTGTGCTTTCATGAGAATGTGTTGTTAGACAGGATGACCCCTTGCAGTATGGTCCTAGGTTAAGTTATGTTGATACTATCCTCGAGGCATACAGAGAATATGATGGTTGGCATAGCTGAATTATGCCGAGCGATTAAGGGACAAGATGGAGGAGAACTGTTTTCATATCCTGGGGGGGATGCAAGATGACTGCTGAAGCAGATGACAAACAAGGCAAGCGACATGAGAGCGTGCGCTCAATTGTCATGGAAGTCCCTTTCACTGAATGCCCAGGCCTCCTGGCCAGCCCAGTTGCCCAAAAATGTGTGCTGGCATTAACAGATCGGTGTGTAGTTTCTAGGATTGCAAATTCAAGCACATCTGTTAATCTTGTGCAGCTCCTCATCTGGTCACCAGTTGTCTCAAGAACCAAATTGGGGGAGTAATGGCAATTCCAAATATGTACAACCCATTTCACAAAACACCGTCACCCATAAATCTGTTGGCTATGCCTTCTTGGTTGGACTGCTACCCCAGGTGTAGGGAGGCCTGGAGAATTGTGCAAGGCTTCCACAAAGGATTCCCTTTGAGTCGCGTCATGGGGTTCAATACACATCATTTGACTCTACCATAGTCTTGCTTCAAAACTGTGGCCCGGGTGCATTAACTGCCAAGACTGATAAAATCTGCATTCAGACTGCTTCCAGTTTACCCGAGGAGTTTCCCATTGTTGGGTTTTAAATTCCAGGATCAAATTACTTTGACAAATGCATGCCTATGGATTGTTTGGTGTCATGTGCCTATTTCAAGCTCTTCAGTTCCTTCCTTCATTGGGTGACCTCGCAATGGGCCAGAATAGATAACATTATACATTACCTCGATGACTTCTTATGCGTTGGGCCAAGGGAGTCCGATTTGTGTGCCTGTATATTTCAAGAATTCCAATCTGTTGCTGACGACTGTGTTCCCCTCACCCACGAGAAAACAGAGGGCCCTTCTACGGTCATTGTTTCTTGGGTATTGAATTGGATTCAGTCAGAATGGAATTCTGGTATCCAGTCAGTCATGAAGCTTCGAGTTGTACTGGTCAAGTGGTGAAAAACTAAAACTTTGCGCTCTGTTCAAGGCATCTTGGGTTTGCTGAATTTTGCTTGTAGAGTCATCCGTATGGGGTGGGTTTTTCTAAGGAGACTGGCTGCTGCCACAGTGGGCATCAATTGTTAGGGTGACAAAGGTCATATGTG
Organism: Rhinatrema bivittatum; assembly: GCF_901001135.1. Classification (NCBI taxonomy): domain Eukaryota; kingdom Metazoa; phylum Chordata; class Amphibia; order Gymnophiona; family Rhinatrematidae; genus Rhinatrema; species Rhinatrema bivittatum. Next base: position 446,051,174 of record NC_042617.1, read on the forward strand.
CAGACATCTTCATATGGGCATCATTCCTGGACAATTTCAACGGCATGTCCATTTGGCAAGGGTCCCTGCCGTCCAGCCAAAATTTGAACATACCACTGCCTGAAGGGGTTAGGGTTTTGGAGTATTCTGTCAAGGGGCATGTTGGGCCATACCCTGGCTAGCCACTTGGGTAGAGGAAGGATTAACCTTGAACATCCCATTTCTCAAATTGCTCTCTATCTTGGTAGCCCTCGTACTGTAGAAGGAAAGATTGAGGACCAAGCATATAATATTTTGTCATGACAATCAAGCGGTGGTCCAAGTCTGCAAAATGCCCAGAGTAGTCTATTTTAGGGGAAGTCATCCTCACAGGGATACCATTAACATCATAATCAGAACGTGTTATGTCCTGGGGGTTTGTAATGCTAAGTGGGATATGCCACAGTCTTCACCGGTTCTGATGCCTGCCACCAATCCTCCTCTTGGTTCTGAAGAGGATCTGATTACGCTGCCTGGGTCTTAGCCTTTCCTGGAGGAATTTGAGAGGAATGTGCAGTTGGCAATGAAGAAGGTGATATGAGGCCTTTGCGTCGGAGCACCGACACTGGCATTGTTGCTCCTTGAGCCGTTACTTTAATCCCTGCATCCAAGCCCCCGTTGTCAGTTTCCGGGGAGGCATTAACTCTTTACAGAGCACCAGCACCACCACCAGCCTATCTGGCTGTCGTTCCCAATTCTTTGGAGGAAGAGCCCCCCCCAAATACCGGAGATGGCACTGGGGTGATGGTGGAGGCCGTCACATTTCAGTTAATGATTGAAGAGAATATCAGGCCCAAAATGCTATGATATCCTCCAGCGTATGGAGCCTCCCAAAGAGATTTTGGCAGTCCCAGTGCACAAGATCCTTGTGGAATTACTGATGAGGATGTGGGAAAACCTTCCCCCCCCTCCCCCCCATAGTGCTTCTTTGTTAACAGGAAGGCGGAAGCTTTTTATCGTGTCCAAAAAGCTCTCTGATTCGCCATCATCAACTGCCCCACTAGTTGGTGATCGTTGAATCCTCTTGCAAGAAGGCCAAGTGCTCTCTGACCCATTCTTTGGCAGACCCAGGGAAAGATTGGAGAGCAATGGATGCTCTTGGGAGGAAGGTGTTCCAGGGCGCTATGCTTATTGCCCGCATAGCCTACCATCTTTATTTGAACCAATACATGTGTAAAATCCTGAAGAGGGTGCCAAGCAATACCACAGCAGTAGCAAGATACCCTCCAGCTGCTGGTGCATAAGAGTCTGGAGTGTGGAAAACACTGGGTCTGTTCGACCTACAATGCTTTCGAATGGCATCGAAGGTCTCTGCAGTGGGACTCGGCGCTTGCATTTTTAAGCAGGTGCTCAAGGCAGGTGAATTGGGAACCCCAGTTGGGCATACGCCTGCTACAGTACATGTCATTCCCTTGGCATATTTGTACATGCGAAAGGCCCAATGAACCTTGAGATTGCAGTGGCGACAAGCCACTCAGGGCCTCCAGGATCGAATCTGAGTCACACTGACCCTCTGGGACTTTGTCCTGGTGGCAGGAAATTTCGCATATGGAAAAGGGGGTGTTCTAAAGTCATCCCACCCAAATTGACCTAACCATAGATGCTTCCACACTGGGCTGGGTAGCTCATATAGATGGACTCAGCATCCAAGGTCTATCAAATCAATTTCCTGGAGCTCCAGGTGATCAGGTACATGCTGTCAGCTTTCAGGGATTGGCTGGCCAACAAAATTGTTCTGATACAGACTGACAACCAAATGGCAATGTGGTACATCAACAAGCAGGGAGGTATGGGTTTGTACCTCCTGTGTCAAGAAGCAGTCCGGATCTGGTCGTGGGCTCTCTCACAGGATGGTGTTAAGGGCTATGTACCTTGCCAGAACGGAGAATGTAATAGCGGACAGACTGAGTCATGCCTTTAGACCCGACGAATGATCTCTGGACCAAGGGGTCGCAAATCGGATCTTCTGCCTCTGGGGAAGCCAGGTTGTGGATCTCTTTGCTGCACCTTGGAACAGTAAGGCTCCTCTGTTCTGCTTCCTGTACAGGACATGCAGTAACCCAGCCATTGGGGCGAGGTTTTCCTACATGCGTATCCTCCAGTTCCACTGACAGTGAAGACTCTTAAAGCTTTGTGAGGACAAAGGGACTATGAGCCTCAGAGCCCTCCACTGGCTGAGACAGATCTGGTTTCCACTTCTCTGGGAGATGTCCATCTGGAAACCCAGATCTCATCACCCAGGATTGAGGTCGGTTGCGCCATCCCAACCTCCAGATCCTGTCACTCACAGCCTAGAGGTTGAGAGGTTGATACTGCAATCACTCAATCTCTTGGAGGATTTGTCTTGGGTCCTGGTGATTTCCAGAAAGCCTTCCACTAGAAAGTTCTATGGACTGAAGTGGAGGACATTTTTCATGGGGAGTGAGCAGACTGTCATAGATCCTTTCTCCTGCTCCACACACCAACTGCTTGACTACCTTCTACCCCTATCGGAAGCTGGATTGAAGACCAACTCCATTAGAGTTCATCTAAGTGTGATTGGCGCCTAGCACCGTGATGTAGATATTACACCCTTCTCTGTACAGCTTATAGTTGAATGATTCATGCGGGGCCTGCTTCAACTGAGGCCTCCCCTAAGGTCTCCCACTGTATCCTGGGACCTCAACTTGATGTTGGCTGAGCTGATGAAAGTTCCCTTTGAGCTGCTGTGTTCCTGTGACCTTAAGTACCTGACCTGGAAGGTCATTTTTGGTGGCGGTTACTTCAGTGTGCAGGATCAGAGAGCACCAGGCCTTAATAACTTACCCACCTTACACTTAAGTTTTTTCATGACAGGATGGTTTTACATATGCACCCTGAGTTCCTGCCTAAGGTGGTGTTGGACTTCCATCTTAACCAGTCCATCGTCCTGCCAGCATTCTTTCCCAGGCCCCATTCGCACCAAGGCGAACATGCCCTGCACAGTTTGGTTTGCAATAGAGCCTTTGCCTTCTATGTGGAGAGGACAGAAGCCCATAGATAATCCACCTAGCTTTTTGTTTAATTTGACCAGGATAGACTGGGTATCGCCTTTGCGATGCTTTCCAGTTGGCTAGCAGACTACATCTCCTTCTATCATGCTCAGGCAGGGTTGATCTGGGGGCCATATCAATGCTCACTCTGTTCGAGCCATGGCAGCATTAATGGCCTACTTGCGAGCATTTCCCATAGAGGAGATCTGTAGAGCTGCGACATGAAGTTCTCTCACACACATTCACATCGCATTATTATTTGGATAGGGATGACCGACACAACAGCAGGTTTGGCCAATCTGTCCTTAGGAACTTGATTGAGGTGAAGAACCCAACTCTCTTCCTGCCTAGGGCCTGTTTTTGTTTAGGCTGCCTGCCCCGCCCTCCTCCATTACCAACAAAACAGGTTATTGTTGTGCCCATTGGCAATTGCTTGTTTTGTTGGTCCCCTTTTATGTTGGGGGAGCAGCCTGTAACTAGGGCTACCATCCTGCTTCTCTTCGGAGAAGCAGAGTTGCTTACCCTTAACAGGTGTCCTCCGAGGACAGCAGGATGTCAGTCGTCACGAAACCCGCCTGCCACCCTGTGGAGTTGGTTTTCCAACATAGATTATTTATGATTTTATTATTCTTCTGAATTCTGTGATATAAGACTGAGGGGATCTTGGGTGGATTCGTGGTATAATGCATGTGTGAGCATGCTCGATGAGGCTCACTCAAAGATCTAGAAAGATTAACATAAGTTTTCCGTGCTGTACTCCATCTGATGTCACTGATGTGTGAGGAATGACATCTTGCTGTCCTTAGAGAGCATCCGTTACAGGTAAGTAACTCTGTTTTATGTAGCTGGTTCAACATTGGTTGGGAAAGTTTTGAATCCAGTCTAAATGGTTCATTCAATTCTATGCAATGTTCACACACAAACCAGCAAAGAGATTGCTGCAGTGCACGTTGAGGAATGCAGTTTAGGTATGCTGAATTATGAAACAAGTATGTTTTTGGGCATCAGTCAGTGGATTTTGTATATTCAAAATAAAATTGTACTAAGGATGGAAAATATTTAGAAGAAATTTTTCTTTTTTTTTTTTGTTTGCAGAATTTAAGCTTTTTGCTTTTTTTTCTATTTTATTTTAATTTTATTTTTTAAATGTTTGTTCTCTCCTTTTTTTCTTTCCCTCCAGCTGCTGTTTCTTCTTTCACCCACGGTTCTTCCTCTGTCCTCTTTCTGTCTGCCATGATGTCTCTCCTTGGGCTCAGGTGTGGCAACTTTCTTGGCCTGTGTTGACTTGCATTGGTGGTAGCTCAACAGATCCCTCCAGCAGATGCTGAATTTTAGGTGCTTAAGCAGCTTGGCACTTTGTTTGCCAGTCATGAATTGTACATAATTGACACGTTTCTTTAGTGCTAGGAAAGTGGCCACACTTCAGTGGTACTAGTTTGCCATCACTGATTTAGAAAATCACATGGATATGAGAGGAATGATTGCATTATCACACGAGAACTTAAGGACATAATAAAGAAGAGAAGGGTGACCAAATGATAAAGGGGATGGAGCAGCTCCCCTATGAGGAAAGGCTAAAGAGGTTAGGGCTGTTCAGCTTGGAGAAGAGACGGCTGAGGGGGGATATGAGAGAGGTCTTTAAAATCATGAGCGGTCTTGAACGAGTAGATGTGAATCAGTTATTTATTCTTTCGGATAATAGAAGGACTAGGGGCCACTCCATGAAGTTAGCAAGTAACACATTTAAAACTAATTGGAGGAAATTTTTTCCCTCAACGTGTAATTAAGCGCTGGAATTTGTTGCCAGAGGTTGTGGTTAGTGCAGTTCTGGGTTTAAAAAAGGTTTGGATAAGTTCATGTAGGAGAAGTCCATTAACTGCTATTAATCAAGCTGACTTAGGGAATAGTCACTGCTATTACCATATTTTTCGCTCCATAAGACGCACCTGACCATAAGACGCACCTAGGATTCAGAGGGGGAAAATTTAAAAAAAAAAAAAATTGTGCTAAACCTGCTCTGCGTCTGGGCGTCTTATGGAGCAAATTAGGGGAGTGCATAGCTTTTTTTTTTCTCCCCATTTTGTTTTCGGGTCTGGGGAGGGCCATTTCGGTCCACTCCCCAGATCAGAAACTTTTTTCTCTGGGAACCCCTCCCCCCCCAAAAAAAACCCCCCATCCCAACCCTTTAAATTAATAACCCCCACCCTCCTGACTCCCCCAAGACCTTCCGACTTAATTTACCGCAACCCCCCACCCTCCTGACCCCCCCAGACCTGCCAAACGTCCCTGGTGGTCCAGCGGGGGTCCAGGAGCGGTCCGGGAACGATCTCCTGGGAGTGGGCCGCCGGCTGCCAGTAATCAAAATGGCGCCGACGGCCCTTTGCCCTCACTATGTCACTGAGACCGACCAATAGCAGCGGTCGGTCCCAGTGACATAGTGAGGGCAAAGGGCCGTCGGCGCCATTTTGATTACTGGCAGCCGACGGCCCACTCCCAGGAGATCGTTCCCGGACCGCTCCTAGACCCCCGCTGGACCACCAGGGACGTTTGGCAGGTCTTGGGGGGGGGTCAGGAGCGTGGGGGGTTGTTAGATTTTTGTTTGTTTTTTTTTATATTCGCTCCATAAGACGCACATACATTTTCCCCCCACTTTTGGGGGAAAAAAAAGTGCGTCTTATGGAGCGAAAAATACGGTACTAGCATTGGTAGCATGGGATCTACTTAATGTTTGGGTACTTGCCAGATACTTGTAGCCTGGATTGGCCACTGTTGGAAACAGAATGCTGGGCTTGATGGACCCTTGGTCTTTCTCCAGTATGGCAATTTCTTATGTTCTTAAGATACTGTTGTAGAGATGAGGAACATTTATCTTTAACGGTATGGTCAGTTTGTACCTCAAACTTCATTAATATAAGTACAATTTGCTTTCTTCTTTCTGCCTTTGCTCTTTTTCCTTTTTGTTCTCAGGAGTAACATTAGAAAAATGTCTTCACAAAAAGTGTGGTATATGCTTCGAACAGAAAAACAGAATTGTAATTTTTCTTTTATTGTCATTATTCTGTATTTATATCTTGTTCTATGTCAGGCTGCTATTGCTTGTTGTTTTTTGTTTAAATTTCAATAGCTGGACCTAAAATCTGGAATGAGTTGCCAGAACAGCTCAGACTTCAACAAAATGTGATGGAATATTTTCTTAATGATGGTATATAAAACCTGATAAATACATTTTGATTTAAAAAAAAAAAAAAACAAAACAAACCCAAGTACTAGAATTCAAGAAAGCAGGGGATTAGGACAGAGGTTCCTTAGTTTTAAGGAAGTGAAGGGAAAGCCAGAAATCAGCTGGGGTCTGTGGCATTGGACAGCATAGATGGGTCTTACGGTCCTTAACTTGTGACCTGTTCTGATTTTGTTTCACACACTCTGTTAATATACATTTGAGATAATCACATTTTTTGCCTTCCTTCTGTGTTTTGAGTATTTCTGATTCTGTTCTATGTTGACTTGACTCTCCTCCAACAGAAGCTTCTGTGAATGCTTAAGTGGTAAACTATCTTGTAATGCCTCCAGAGCTATGTTCTTGGAGATGTCCTCTCCTTATTACAGCCTTTGCCCTCTTGCCAATATCAGCTTTGGTCTTGGGTTACACTGTGCACCTGTTTTCCCTCTCATTCATTTGTGCATTCTCCCTCTTGTCTTGCTTTGCATGCAGTTGGATGACTAGTACCTTAAACTTCATATAGTTAAGAAAGCTCTGTATCTTTTTTTTTCTCTCTCCTTTCTTTTCCTAGTATTTAGTCCTTTACCTTACTCTCATTCGCCACCAAACAAAAACCAGGGTAATTTTTAGATCCATCTGTTAGTCTCATCTCACACCTCTTCTCTTGCAAACATGTCATCCATTTTATGCAGCTTTACATCCATTCCTTATCAGTTTCCTCAGCCAAATTCATGGCTTAGTCATCAGTAAAATTGATTTTAGCAAATCCCTACTGTTCAATCTTTCTACTGTCATCTACTACCCCTTCTCCAAGTTTGACTGGCCACATTGAGATTAAACTGTATCATCCCTGCTTTTGATCAGCTTCACTGGCTTCTACTTTGCTATTTATTTTCAAGTTCAAATTATAGTTTGAATTTTCAAGTATATGTGTGGGCTACCTTCTGGCTTAAATATCTCTGTATGCCTCATTTCTTTGCTTCCAAGAGTGTTTTCCTGCAATTCAATTTTCCTTTTCTTTTCCTTCTGTTTTTTTCCTTTGATCTAAATGTTCCTTATTTTTGGAACAAGCTGCTGTTGCATATTCATTCTGTACCCTCGCCCACATATTTGTAAAAAATTATACCTAAAATATCCCACCTACTTTGTTACTGAATGATTTGCTTTTTTTTTTCGGTGCAACAATGTCATAGATTTTAAAGGTTTCTAATTTAGCAGTGTATAATTGGTTATCTTCTGTCAAGTACCTTGGATATAGGTGCCAAGAAAAATTAAAGTGTAATCTACTGTACATGTGAAAAGTGTTAAGTTCTCTACAGCTGTCTTGGCCTCCAAATGACAAGTTGGATGTCTTAATTTTCTTAAATGCCAGTTAAGGAGAAACAGCTTAATATGTTGCTATTATAGAAATATTGTGTCAAAACAAGAAAAAAAGTGAAGAAAAAAGTTGGGAAAAATAATACGTGAGGATAAGACAGAGGCTGAAAGGATTCAGAGGATGCATAAGAGAGGGAAGAGGAGTTGGTGCTGTGTGTAATGTTTACGCTGCACCAAGTGGGGCTGGTATCCATGCCCTGCATGCTACCTGTTCCTTATCCTCTGTTAGATCAGTCTTTACTTTAGGGAAACACCCCTCTCTGCAATTGGTGGAGACAGAGGCCACACCTCTTTGATGACTTCTTCTGTGATGTCATGCTCACTATAAGGAGGTGTGGCTTAGGGCAGTTGTCCGTTTTTCTCTGTCTTCAGCAGAAGGTGGATCAGAATATTCGCTAAAGCTTATCCTGTTCCAGTTGCTGGTTCTAAGACCTCCTGGGATTTCTTACAATGTTTCCCACGGGAAGCTAGCTCCCGAGTCTCTCACTTCTGGACTCTGTCGAGCCTCTTGGGTAGTGCTCCCAGATCCTGTGAGATCTTGGTGTGGCCACCCTAGCAGGGGGAGAGCTTAACACTATAGGAAGACAGGAACTGGGGGTGTGGCCCTCTTCTCTCAAAAGTTTTGGGATTGCCCCCCCCCCCCAATACTCTTTCTCCTCTATATTCCCCGCAGAGGACCTTCAGGACAAGGTAAGCGGGGAAGCAGTAGAGAGTTTAATTAAAGCATCATCTATACCGGTGTGAGCAAAAGCTTTGCGCGGGATTCTGCACGCTCTTTGTGCCAAATGCTACATCGGGTGGAAGTTATGCGCCAAACAGAAGTCATACACTGAACAAAAGGTACATGCAGTTATCTGCACACAATGAAGGTTAAATGCGGATCTGAGCTTGAGAAGTATTGACTGTTAGTGTGTATAACGGAAGCTACAAACAAAATGAATAGAGGTAGGTAGTGCCCAATCTGTGGGACTGAGTGCCCACGGTAACTGGCTTAATTTGCCCACTATGTGTCACAAGAAGAAAGAGAATCCCATGCCTCCTTCCCACCAGGGGACAGGAAGAGCCTAGAAGCTCCCAGATAAGACAGGACGGGACTGGAAGATGCAATCCCTACTGAATCCTCCTCCATAGCTTCCTTTGGAAGCATACAGAGTACGGCTACTATACTAGAACTTGGGGCAAGTCCCATGTTGGATCCTTTTAAACTGCGTTTATCTTGCTTATGAACCAAGCCTATGAGACGATGAAAACAAATTAAGGTTCGGAACCCTTGCCTCAGGAGTAGCTGGTGGGTCCACCACATACAAATTTGCTAAACTAGGTCTGGAGTCTGACACCACCTAGTAAAGCCTCTGCGCTAGAATCTAGGGAATCCCCAGGAAGTCTGGATTCTGACCAATCACCAGAAAACCATGGAGGGGAAGGATCTTCTGAAGAAGACTCCACAGTGGTCCACCTCTTTTGAAAAGAAGAACTGTTGACCTTAATTGTAGACACCCTAGTGGCACTTAAGATTTTCTATACCATGGAAAGAAATCAAGTGGATGGAGATCCTATCGTACAGGAAAGATAGAGAATTCCTAAAATCTTCCCACTGCATTTGGCACTGAAGGAAATAATGGATGCTTACAGTGGTTTTACACAGAGTGGTCCCAAGTCACTACAGGTCCTGGAAGTTGTCTGAAGGGGTTATGTATCCGAATTAAGAGAGCTGGTTCCTCAACTTTGTGGCTTCCGCATGCAGTTCGCTAGTGAAGAGAAAAGCCATAGAGTCAACCCTATGTAGACTACAGGAACTACAAGCAATTGTACCAGTCCCCTGTCCAAGACTAGGGCTTAGGGACATACTCTATTTACTTTGTGGTCTCCAAAAAAGATGGGTTATTCTCTCCAGTGCTGGACCTCAAGTAAGTCAACAAATTTCTCAGGATACCACATTTTTTAAATGGAAACCCTGAGATTGGTAATAGCAGCAGTAAAAGATGGGGAGTTTCTGGCCTCCCTCAATTTAGCAAAAGCCTATTTTCATAACCCTGTAAGGGACTCTAACCAAAGGTTCTTACAATTTTGCATCCTAGGAAAACATTTTCAATTTCGGGTGCTACCATTTGGAATTGCAACAGCACCAAGAACATTCACCAAGGTAATGGTGGTAGAAGCAACAGCTCTGCACGAACAAGGAATACTAGAACACCCTTATCTGGATGACTGGCGAATCTGAGCATAATCCGCACAGAAAAATATTCAGGCCATGGTAATAAGTTTGGAAGAATGATTAAGTTGGGTAGTGAATTACAAAAAGAGCAATCTTTTCCCCTCCCAGACCTTGGAGTTCCCAGGGGCACAATTCAGTACAAAAAAAAAGCAGGGTGTAACTCACACAAAAAAGGGTGGAGAAGTTAATCTTTCATACTTCAGATTTTCAGGGACTTCAGGCCTCAAAAGCCTGGGACTGCCTGCATCTACTGGAACTCATGGCAACAACAATAGACCTGGTGCCATGGGCCAGAGCGCACATGTATCTGCTATAAAAGGCTATTGTTGCAAGATGGTCTCCAGCCTCAGGTGACTACACGTGCCAGATTCTATTACATGCTATGGTAAGGGACAGTCTAGATTGGTGGACTCAACCCACCAACCTATTAAAAGGAATGAGTCTGTCTCCACCAACATGGATGATCATAATCTCAAATGCCAGCAGTTTCGACTGGGGAGCTCACTACTTTGGTCACATGGCATAGGGATAGTGGTCAGAGCAGGAAAGGTCCTGGGCATTGAACAGATTAGAGCTAAGAGCTATCAAGCTGGCTCTAGTTGCCTTTCTCCCACTGATAAAGGGCTAGTCAGTCAGAATTTCTTGGGCAATGCAGCAGCAGTCTCACTATAAGGAGGTGAGGCTTAGGGCAGCTGTCAGCTGCCTTCTGCCAAAGCTGATCCTTGCTTGGCTGTCTTCAAATTCTCAATAAATAAATTCTTAAAAACACAGAATTTAGCCATGGAGGACACATTCAACTACGACATGTAGGCCCATATGTCCGTGTACTTAAGGGATAAGTACATACAGCTAAACACTAGTCCTCAAAACCACAAACATCTGCGAGTGAGCAGAACAAAATCTGACCTTACTATCAGTAGCACATATTGCAGGAAAGACAATGTCCAAGCGGATTTTCTAAGCAGAAACTAGCTGAATCTCGTGGAATGGGAACTCAGTGTGGAAGCATTTCACATGATTGTGGACAGATGGGGAATGCCTACAATGGATTTGATGGCATCCCAAAACAATGCAAAAGTGAGCAGTTTCTTCAGTCAAAGAAGGAATCCTGGCTTCAGTGGAATAGAAACACTGATCAGGCCTAGGCCAGTCAAGGGCCCACTCTGTGTTTCCCCTCATGGTCTCTGATAGGATAAACTCTGGAGAGAATAGAGCATCATATGCCCTAACAGTCCTTGTAGCTCCAGATTGGCCAAGGAGGACATGGTATGTGGACCTCCAGAGGCTCCTGCAGGGTTCCCTGCTACATCTTCCAGCCTGGTGAGGATTGCTGCACCAAAGCCTAGTCACAATACAAGATCCAGCTCCATTCTGTCTTACGGCATGGGCCTTGAGAGAGCATGACTAAGTAAGAGAGGATATTCCCTTGTGGTCATATTGCCTATGCTAAAAGCCAGAAAGACATCAACCTTGTTGGCATGCGTTCGTGTGAAGTGTTCATTCAAGAACTTTTTTCGCCTTAAGGGAAATTCCCCCTGGAGGGTAGACATACTTCACATCTTGCTTTTCATTCAAAAAGGTCTAAAGAACTGGCACTCAGTTCACTGAGAGTGCAATGGCAGCGATCTCATGCTTTGGAGGACCAGTTAGAGGCCTATGTATAGCTGCATACCCGGATGTTGTGCACTTCCTTAAGGGGGTAAAATGTATCAGACCCCCTGTTTGCCCTTTAATTCCAGTGTGGGACCTGAATCTAGTACTAAGGGCACTAACAGAACCAGCGTTTGAACCTTTGAAACAGGCTTCCCTCAAGGATCTGTCTCTGACAGTCTTCGTGGTAAGTCTGTTCAGCTAGATATATCTCAGAGCTCCAAGCACTCTATCAGAGAGCCTTACTTGAACTTCTCTAGGGACAAGGTCCTGCTTAGACCAGTATCCTCTTTTCTACTGAAGATATTTTCCTCCTTCCACGTAAACCAATCACTCATTCTACCTGCATTCAGAGTAACTAGATCTAGTGATAAAGACCCATACCTACACTGTCTGAATGTTAGATGGGTTGACCTGAGGTATTAAGAGATCAATACTTTTAGGACTGCGAAAAGGGAAAGTGGCTTCTAAACCAACGCTAGCCAAATGGATAAAGAAAGCCTTTGGGTCAACTTATATTCTAAAAGGAAAGCAAGTGCCCCCGGAACTTGCTTTCCTTCTCCACGAGGGCTTGAGCGACGACATGGGCAGAAGTATCCATCATAAGTACAGAAGAAAGTTTGCAGAGCACTCTTCACTGAACAATTCAAGATCGATGTTCTAGCCGGGTCAGATGCTGCTTTTGGGGCTAGAGTGATAGAAGCAGTGCTCGTGTGTTCCTGACCTAAGGGACATTAGCTTTGGTACATCCCTAAAGAAAAGACTGGTCTAGCAGGAGGATAAGGAAGGCAAAATTATATCTTACCTGATAATTTCCTTTACTCCTGCTAGACTAGTCCGGTTCCCGTCCTCATGGCATGAGCAAGTGCGTGAGGATATGGTAAGTCTTTGTTTAACCTTCCTCTTTCTGGTCTGAAGAGAAGCAACTCAAAGCACAAAAACAGAGGTATCTCCCAATTATTTGCATGTACTTATCCCTTAAGTATACTGACATTTGGGCCTACATGTCGTGGTTCAATGCATCCTCCATGGCTAAATTCTGTGTCTTTAAGAATTTATTTATTGAGAATTTGAAGACAGCCAAGCAAGGATCAGCTTTGGCAGAAGGCAACTGACAGCCGCCCTAAGCCTCACTTCCTTATAATGAGCATGATGCCACGGAAGAAGTCAGATGTGTGGCCTCTGTCTCCACCAATTGCAGAGAGGTCAGTTTTCCTAAAGTAAAAGACTGGTATAGCAGGAGGAAAGAAAATTACCAGGTAAGATATAATTTCGCTTAAATTCCCAAATTCTGTGGCTCATGCTGTAATTGGGAAGGAAAAGTAAGCATGACTACTCATATGGTGGTAAAAGAACAAGGGACACCATTGGTGTATCTTGTTGTTGGAGGTTGTGAAAGCAGAGCCCAGATCTGATGGCACACTGGTTGGGAAACTCTGTCTTAGAGAGGTGAAGCTTTATTTAAAAATAGCTTGTATTTATCATCCTGGTACACCAGTCCAGACGTGTGGCTTATCTCCCCTTACTAGCAGATGGAGACAAAAATGAAAAACTTATGAAATATAGCTTTAATTTTAATAATTTTGCTTTGATTGTATGTTAAAAAGGCAGTCTAAGAAGATAATTAACTAAATTTAGCTTTATCTAATTTAATGCACATTTGCCCTTTTAGTATGTGAAGTGGCCTTTGTACAATTTTGCAATTTAATGCAAAGCTAACACAGAATTGCTATAGAATTCCATAATAAAGGTCAACAAATAAGCTGCAGGTGATACTTTTAAAAATTTATGATGTATAACATGGTTGTTAATCTTTATTTTTGGGTACTTGAGTGGACTAAAAGTAACTACACTATTTTATGCAAAATCTTGAAAATGGTGCCACAGAATTCTGTAACTTTTGCCTTGGAATCTACTCTTGAGCTGCCCCAGGATCCTGGGAATTTTGAGTAAAGCTTAAGAACATAAGAAGTTGCCATACTAGGTCAGACTGAGGGTCCATAAAGTCCAGCAATCTGTTTCCAACAGTAGCCAATCCAGGATAAAAATACCTGGCAGGTACCAAAATATCAAATAGATCCCATGCTACTAATGCTGGTAGTAAGCAGTGGCTATTCCCTAAGTCAGCTTGACTAATAGCAGTTTATGGACTTCTCTTCCAGGAACTTGGCCAAACCTTTTTAAACCCAGCTAAGCTAACTGCCTTAATCATATCCTCTGGCAACGAATTCCATAGCTTAAATGTGCATTGAGTGAAAAATAGTTTTTTCTCTGATTTGTTTTAAATGTGCTACTTGCTAGTTTCATGGAACGCCTCCTAGCCCTATTATCTGAAAGAGTAAACAGATTCACATTTCCCCATTTTAGTCCTTTCATGATTTTGTACACCTCCATCATATCCCCCCTCAGCTGTCTAACCTCTTTAGCCTTTCCTCATAGGGGAGCCATTCCATCCCCTTTATCACAAATGTATCAGTTGAATAAGCAAGCGTAATCTTCAGCTTGCTTTTATATATTCAAGTCGAGTAGTGCAGCAACTGCATTACATTTGAACAGTCGGGAAAACAAAAAGCATTCTGACATGTTCCAAGCATTGCCCTAACCCTTCCCGTACCTCAAATAAACTGCAAATGTGCTGTAACCCGTAACAACTAAATACAAAACAACACAAACAGATGCTGGTGGGAACCTGAAAAATTTCCCAGATAATACATTTTTTTATATATCTATATGTTTATGTATAGAAGGTAAAGACCTCATATAATACTGTGCAGAGTACCCAAATGTGCACTCACATTTCCACGTGGTAAATTCCACAGCACAATTTATGTTGGCATATCATTTTTGCCATCCAACATTTATCCAAACATTGGTCCAAACCCTCAAATTTTTAAATTTTTTTGTGAACAAGCAATCTTTCTTAAACTTTTTTGTTTGTTTATGTGCTTTAACTTTATAAAAACAAATAGCACTTATCAAATCAAGGAAAGCTGGATTGTAGCCAATGCGATATTGCAAACATGTAGCACAGCGAGCTGCCCGACACGGCTCGTGTTTCGTCAGCTGCTTCCTCAGGGGCTCTTGATGTGTAGAAATTTTTACTGCAAAAATCAAACAGAATAAAATGTCATTTAACTGTTCTAAAGAAGATATTTGAACAATCCAAGCATACATACTTTTCGTGAGATTTTTCTCCAAATTGGCTTGTAGCAACACGCACAGCGTTTCCTCAGAGTAACCCTCCATTTTATTATGACAACCTCACTTTTAAACCCTGTCACAGACTAATGGCGGAACCAATCAAACCTCACGCTGAGAAGAGCCAATAGAACTTCCACCGTGGCTAACATTCAAATCAACGTAAGCCACTCAACTGAGTCGTTCATGCCAAATGGAGTGTATGATTTCAAAGTAAAAATCCATTTTTGTTCATTATAATTTAATAAAGAACGGAGATCACCTCCCTGATCTGAAATACTAAGCTGGTCCAAAATTGTCCATTGAAGTTGTTCAAACGAATGGAAAAAATCCATACAATGTTTCACCATCGGAGCTTCTAGATACTTAGTATTCATACGACTTCTATGCTCTCTCAGCCTGATCTTAACTTGTCTGGAAGTCCGTCCAATGTATAACAAAGGACATGGACACTGGATCAAATATACCACATTCATAGATATACAAAAAAAAGACATAACTGATTGTACATCTTGCCCGTAGTAGGATGTCGCCACTCTGCACTAATCATCGCCTGAGCACACATGTCTCAGGCATCGCATCTATTATGAGAACCCACTGTATTATCAGGGTTCTTTGAAGTTGGTAATGCACAAACTACACGATCACAAATATTTCTCCCTCTTTTATAGGAAATTAAAGGTGGATCTGTGAAAATGTTCTTATGCAACTGTAGAACGTGTCAATGTCGCCTAATACTCGCTGCAATTAAATGAGACCTGTCAGAATGTTGTAACACGCACATATCTGTTATATTCTGCCACTTCGATTGATATTCTAAAAGAGCTGATTGAGGAGAATATTTGGCGTGTTTATATGCTTTATTTACAACTGACCAAGGGTAACCTCTAAAAAAAAAAACCTCAAGGCCATAATCTGCGATTGAATTTTAAATTCTTTATCTGTGGAACAAATTCTCCGTAGTCTAAAAAAATTGACTAACGGGAAGTCCTTTTTTAAAAACAGTCAGATGAAAATTATGATAGCGAAGCAGGTTGTTCCGCTCAATGGGCTTCTGATAAATAGTCGCATCAATTCTATCATGATGCTTCTTAATCAAAATATCCAAAAATGATATCTGCTGCTGGCTATATTCAAAAGTAAATTTTAGATGAACATCGATTGTATTAACCCACATCAAGAATTTTTTCAAGGAAAATCCATCAGCAGTCCAAAAGAAAAGTAAATCATCTATATATCTGATCCAAAAAGTGATCTGTGAAAAAAATGGAGATGCATAAATGATTTGACACTCTAAATAATCCATAACCAGATTTGCTATCGTTGGTGCAACAGATGAGCCCATGGCTACACCATGAATTTGGAGGAAAAAAATTACCTTCAAATAAAAAATAATTATGTTATAATACCAACTCCGCTATCTGAAGCAAAAAGGAGACAAATCCTAGTAATGGGACGTGATGAGAGAGTGTTTGTAATAATCTGCAAAGCCCTATCTTGATCGACATTTGTATATAACGATACCACATCCATTGAGACCATAAAGGTAGAATCAGGCAAGGAGTCCATATCAGATAATTTATGCAACACTTGAGTAGAATCTTTAACAAATGATCGCATATTTAACAGAAAAGGTTGGAGAAATTTATTGAGAAATATAGATAATGGTTCTAGTAGTGACCCATTGCCTGATACAATCGGGTGTAAAGGAGGATTATTTAATGCCTTGTGTATTTTTAGTAACCCATAAAGAACTGGTATCCTCGGATACTTGACAAACAAAAAATGTCTTTCCTTTCGTGTCAAAAAAGGAGAATTTTTTTCTTCCAACAATTGCTGTATTCGTTGCTGTAAAGAAAATGTTGGATCCTCAATTAATCGTTTATAAAATTTAGTATCAGAGACTTGATCCATTAAAGATTGAATGTACTGGTCTTGATCTTGAATGACCACACTACCCCCTTTGTCCGCCGTTTTAATCAAAATTTCAGAATTCGTGGCCAATTGTTGTAAAGCTAAATTTAAAGAGGTAGGCAAATTCACATAACATTTAAACGGTTGTTTTTCAAACTCGTCTATATCTTGTAATACCAAATCTCGAAAGGTACTTATTTGAGGGTCTATAGGACCCGGAGGTATCCAGTTTGATTTGTTCTTCACCAAAGATATATTGTCGGGAAAAATATCATTAATAGCACAAAAAAGTTTAATTTGCAATTTTCTAATAAATTGTGCTATAGAAATACGACTTCCAAATGAATCATGAAAATTATGTGGAACAAAAGGAAGGCCCAAATTGAGAACTTGTTCTTGCTCAGCACTCAGCGAATAGTGAGAAATATTAATCACTGCTGACTGTACTTGGTTTTGGACCTGGTCTGCAGTCCTTCCCATTCAGTTCTGGGCCTGGTCTGCGGTCCTTCCCATTCGGAGTATGCCTTCGAGATTGGATCCTGTCAATAAGGATGTCGTGATTGCCATCTGCCTCTTCTGCCTCTGCCCAAAAAAGGCTGGTTCATATTACCTCTCCACGTATTTCTTGAGATATTACCTTCATCAGAGTCAGAAGAGCCACTACTGTCCGATTCTTCAAAAGTGACCCGGTTGCCACCTTTTGTTTGATCTTTATTAAGCCATCTATAAATATTATTTGATGTATAATCAGATTCATCTCTTTTCAATTTTTTAATCTTATATTGTTTAATAGAGGAACGAAATGCTTCCAACTTAGGTTGACATTTTTCAACTATTACATTCAATTGCTCAGAGGAGGACTGTTGTTGTATTTGTTCCCGTATCTCAATAATACGCGCCGTAGTTTCATCAATTGATACCTTGGTACGCTCCGCAATTTGCATCATAAGGTCAATCGAACATTTGTTTAAAATGGATATCCACTTGGCCATAAAGGAATCATCTTCCTGAAAAGCTAACGGCTCTTTATTGATACGGAATAATTTGCTGTTTTAAATACTGAATGAATGTGGCCGAGTGTAACTCAGACCTAATCAGTTGCTTTTGCAGATCCATATATGTAGATTCCAAATCAACTTCACTGGTAGATTTTGGATATTTTGATTAAGAAGCATCATGATAGAATTGATACGACTATTTATCGGAAGCCCATTGAGCGGAACAACCTGCTTAGCTTTCATAGTTTTCATCCGATTGCTTTTAAAAAAGGACTTCCCGTTAGTCCAGGTTTGATTGGTTCCGCCATTAGTCTGTGACAGGGTTTAAAAGTGAGGTTGTCATAACAAAATGGAGGGTTACTCTGAGGAAACGCTGTGCGTGTTGCTACAAGGCAATTTGGAGAAAAATCTCACGAAAAGTATGTATGCTTGGTTTGTTCAAATATCTTCTTTAGAACAGTTAAATGACATTTATTCTGTTTGATTTTTGTAGTAAAAATTTCTACACATCGAGAGCCCCTGAGGAAGCAGCTGACGAAACACGAGCCGTGTCGGGCAGCTCGCTGTGCTACATGTTTGCAATATTGCATTGGCTACAATCCAGCTTTCCTTGATTTGATAAGTGCTATTTGTTTTTATAACGTTAAAGCACATAAACAAAAAAGTTTAAGAAAGATTGCTTGTTCACAAAAAAATTTAAAAAATTGAGGGTTTTGACCAATGATTGTAAATGTTGGATGGCAAAAATGATATGCCAACATAAATTATATATATATATATATATATATATATATATATATATATATATATATATATACACACACTCACTAACCCTTCCCGTGGCAAAGTGATGATAACTTTCTAATCTGTTCTATTTGCCTGTGGCTCTGACTAATGATGAACGTTTCTAAACCTTCATTTGCTACCCTTGCAAAATGACCTGTGCTCTGATTCCCAGAGATTTGGTTTCCTCTTTTAGATTTGTTTTGCTTTCCTTTGGGAGCATTTGGTTTGGTTTTCATCTTGAAATTTCTGCAGATGTATGTTATAGCTTTGCCCTGAATATAATTTTATGGCTTAAATGACCATGAGGATGTTCTTTTTGAAATGGATGTAATAAAAAAAAAAGAAAGGACTTCTGTTTTTAGAAAAAATTCAGAGGCGGATCTCCATTGAGATCTTACTTTGTAAAAGTGAGACCCTCCTGTTGTCTACAAGAGACTGCCTGTGACTTCAAACTGATATTTGCTTTCTTTATTGCTTAGAAAATGACTCTTTATACACAGTTGTTGCAGAATAATAATGTGTCGGGAGGATTCTGTCAGAAAATAACATCATTGTGTAGAAGGCTTTGACATACCTGTTTGATCTAGGAGTCAGATCAAAAATTAGAAGAGTCAGTGGGTTGCTGAGAATTTTTTCAACCTCTTCTTCATACCCACCAAAGTTGAGTTGGGGGAGGGGATTACATTGGATTTCCCCTTCGGGGGGGCCAACCACAACTCCTTTAGGACTGGATTTACTAAGACCATTTTCCTATTCTGTGTCTATGGTAGGAAAAAATTGGACCGCCCCCATAAGTGTATTGTCAGCAGCATATTGCTTACCCCACTGATAGCTGTACCTGAGGCCAGTGGCGTAGCCACGGGTGGCCCTGGGTGGGCAGCTGCCCATCCAAAAGGCACCGGAACTGCAAGGCTGTCGCGGGATCCCATCCCCGCGACAGCGAACAGAACCATGCCTCGCGCGCCATCACTGCATACATGGGGAAGCGCTGCTGCGTCCGTATGGCCAACCAATCTTCCTGTTTGGGGGGGGGGAGCGGAAGCGCCGCGCACAGCTTCCACTTCCTCCCCGCAAAGCAGAAAGATCAGTTGGACTCTCCTGCGCCACCGGCCTCCTGCTATCTTCGGGGTCAGGCCGTACGGCCCGCCGATCTTCCTTCTTGGGGGGGGGAAGGAAGCGGAAGTTCTGCGCTGCGCTTCCGCTCCCCCCTCCAAACAGGAAGTTCAGCGGGCCGTATGGCCCGAAGATAGCAGGAGGCCAGTGGCAGTAGGAGAGGCCAACTGATCCTCCTGCTTTGGGGGGAGGATGCGGAAGCTGTGCACGTGCTTGAATGTATATGTGTGGATGAGAATGGGAGTCTGGGTGAGAATGGGAGCCTGGGTTTGTGTCTGGGTGAGAATGGGAGTCTGGGTTTGTGTCTGGGTGAGAATGGGAGCCTGGGTTTGTGTCTGGGTGAGAATGGGAGCCTGGGTTTGTGTCTGGGTGAGAATGGGAGTCTGGGTTTGTGTCTGGGTGAGAATGGGACCTTGAATGTGTGTATGTGTGGGTGAGAATGGGTGTCTGGATGTGCATCTGTGTGTGCATAAGAATATAAGCCTGGGGAGGGGTGAGAAAGTGAGAGCTTGTATGTGTGTCTGCAGAGAATGTGAGCTTGTGTGTGTGGGGGGGAAGAGCATATGAGTGAGTGTGTGAGGGGGAATCTGTGAGAGAAAGCGTGTGTGTGTGTGTGTGGGGGGGGGGAAGAAGACAGTAATAGAAGAAAGACACTAAAAAGGAATTAGGAAATGAGCGACAAGGGAAAAATGGGAAAAAGAGACCAGGACCAACTGATTAGAAAAATACAAAGATCAGACAACAAAGGTAAAAAAAAAAAATTATTTTGAGATGTTAGCAATTTAAATATAAGCAACACAACCACTCTCTCAAAATTTATGGACAGGTAGTAGCCATGTATAAAATCGTAATAATAAGAAGGCTAAAGTACCACAAATCACTGTGAATTATGTTTGTATCATTAAGTAGACCTCATACTTAGGCGTAGATGTGAATGCCATTCTGCATAATGTTTTACACCAGTAGTATAATCATGGGTCAGAAAATAATTTTATATGCTTAGTGAGTCCAAAATGAAGCGAATTCAAAGTTGATGTAGCATGACATTTCCCATTGTATTCATTGTTAGAGAATTTCTTAACTCATCATAGTATTGACACATTCAGTTTCTTAAGATAATGTAGCTACTTAGCTTTTTTTGCATGTGAAGAAACGCCTCAGAGTTAAAGATGTTACAAGGCTCGAGGTGTACTAGCCCGACATGGACCGTGTTTCGGCGTCTGCCTTCATCAAGGAGCCGAATGTATGTGAGATGATTTTCGTGGCATTTTCACCAACATGGAAGCAATGCGTTTCCTCACATTCCTACATTATCTTAAGAAATTGAATGTTGCTATTACTATGATGCATTAAGAAATTCTGCAACAGTGAATACAATGAGAAATGTCATGCTACATCAACTTTGAATTCTTTTCACTTTGGACTCACTAAGCATATAAAATTCATTTCTGACCCATGATTGTAACTCTCTCTCTCTCTCGCCAGTCTCATCCTTCTCTTCCTCCCTCCACCCCCAGCAGTTTGTTTGCTCTCACCTGTGTTCCCAGTAGTCTGAACCCTCGAACGGCCTTTCTCCCCATCCAGCCAGCTAGCTTAAGCTAACCGTACCCCCAGAATGCATCCAGTTTACCCCCCCTCTCCCTAACCTTGCTGGCTCTGGCTGCAAATGCTGCTGTGGCTGCCATCGCAGTAGTAGCAGCTGTTACCCGCTGGTCTGTGTTGGTTACGGTGCTGAAGCCAACACTAGTCTTGATCTCTCTGATTTCACAAGGCTGAGAGACCAGTACAGAAGGTCAGGCATGTCGTGGCTCAGACTCACTCACTGAGAGTTGTGCGCTGCTCACATACATTAATTAGTAGCTGGAGCGGGCCCTGAAAATCCTGTGCACCACTGGCAAGTTTCTGGGCACCATGACGACCTGACTCCAGAATTTTTCAAAAGTGCTGTTTTAACTGTCAGTGCTGTGAAGAATCATCTGGTGTGATGCACTTTTCCAGGTACGCTTATTGGTACAGTACTATACAATATTATTTTATTAATAGTTGTGCAAGCCAAATCTTTGGGAGACAGTGACTCACCAAAGGACACTAAACAGTCATGCTGCCTGAGCTTGAACAACTCTGGCCTTCCAGGCACCTGAACTCTGACTAGAGTACAACAAAGTAATGTCATTGCCTTGTTAATCCACTTGAATTCATAGAAATAAAAATTAAACAAACAAAAAAAAAATATATATATACAACTTTTTATTGGACTAATTTAATATATTTCTTGACTTCTTTTCAAGAGCTAAAACACTCTTCTTCAGCTCAGAATTAGAATGAGCAAAAGATTACTCTATTTCCTGGTAAATGTCATGTGGTTGCCATAAGTGAACCATGCAAGGCGTTCCAGTAATGGGAGAGAAGATTGGGGGGGGGGCGGAGTTGATGAGTGATCATGTGGTGACAGGCAGTATAATTCTATGGCTTATAATTTGATAGGAAACCAACAGGGTCATTCTTTATTGTGCGATGGGCCATTAGCACGTGCATTAGGGCTTTATTGCATGCAATAGGGCTCTACTGCACGCGATACTGGCTGCATCACGGCAGTATTTTTCTAATTAGGGGAAGGGGAGGAGTGTGCATGGGGTTTGGGTGGATTTATCTCCTAGCAGCGCTGTTGGCAATAATGTTTTTTACATTATTGCTGGCAGCGCCGCGGGGCATAGCTTCACCTTTTCCTGTGGCGCTATGGGGGCAATCGTATGTGGCGCGGCCGCACTGTGGTGAAGGAAACCGCACCACTGTGATGTGGCCGGCTGCATCTTTAGGGGAAAGGTCTTTAAGTGCTTTTTTTTTTTTTTTTTTTTTTTGTCAGTTCCATACTGTGAAATCAAGTCTTGAATTCCTGGATTTTATTTATTTATTTAACAGGTTTTATATACCGTCATTCATCTTCATTATAAAGCCATCATAACAGGTTACAGACATGTTAGAGAGAGATAAAAATTAATCTGTGCGAATGGTTAAGTGTTTAAATATATCCAGAACTACGGATTGCACGAAGGGATGCACAAAGGGGAGAGTCCCTTTGTTGTGCCCCTTCGGCGCATGGCGGTATGGCACAGTCAATGGATCATTGGCGTCATCAGCGACATCAGGGGGGCGTGTCTAGTGATTAGGACTCTCTCATCGCGCTTCCCTCTCATTTCAGAAGAATTCTCATCCCTTCTCAGGGATCAATTAATTATTTAATTGTTTTACATTTTCCTTTTGATGATCCTGATCATAAGATCCTTGACACAGTGATCTAGTTCCAAAAGGTACTGCGCCCTCCCCCCCCCCCCATGATATGTCCAACATATATCATAGAATCCCACAATTGCCCACATAAGAAAAACATTCAACATAAGGGGATCTTACTCATGCCCCTCCTCTAATGAAATGCTACATTGAGACAGGCCAAATGTTAAAAGCAAGAGTCAATTAACACAGACACAAGATCAGTCCCCTCATAGTAGATCAAGGTGACGTTTCCATAGAGGAACATTTTTCAGAACCAGATCACTGCAGCAGTGACCTCATGATTAGGATAATAAACGTAAAACAATGCAAGAATATAAGACTTTTGAAATTTAAAATGGTCAGCTGTTTTGGACCTGACAAAAAGCTTTTCTTTGTGTAGTTGAGACTAGTCACAACACTGACATTGTTAAATAGGTTTTGGGATTTAGTATTAAAAAGGGAGCCGATTGTATCCTCTCTCGAAATTTTTTTCTATGGTTGAAATTAAGATGGTGCCTTTTTAAATTTCAGGCTAGATAGCGATTCATTATTGAACGCCAATATTGAAGATGTTATGTTTTCAGTACTGCAGTGTGTTACTTGGTGTGGCTTCTCTTCAGTTAGAGAAAAGTGCTATATAGATTGTATTATAGAAATAATTTTCTGGGTGTGAAAGCTTGAGCAGGTGATCAATTTAAAGTCAGCAGTGTATCCAATGTATACCTCCATCCAATGTTATCCTCTCCCCTTCTTCTCTTCTCCCAGTTCTAGTACCTTGTTATTTGTAACTGCTTCCCCCTCACTAATAGATTACTCAATTTGTTCTTTGTACACCCCTGTTTTATGTAAACCGGCATGATGTGATTGTATCATGAATGCCGGTATATAAAATTTTTTTAAATAAATAAAATAAATAAATAAATATGTGCAGATTTTGTGGACTTTACTTTTTTTTTCAGTTGGTAGCATGCTTGTTTAAATTTGAACTTCCTTTTAATGTGTAGCAATAGTTGGCCATTTTCAATGCGAGTTTATTCTTGCAAAAATACAGCTGTAGTAATGTCCAAAGGTGATGGCATAGTGTTGAAAAGCTTTAATTTGTAGACTACAATTGGTATTGTTTTAGTGCTAATATTGAACACATGCCAAAAATCATTTGTTTAATAAAAATTTGCTGGAGTAACCAGTCCTTGATAGATTGATTTCTCCAAATTTGGCCAGGATAGGACAAATCCTAGGTACCAGGTTGCTACCGTTTTCAGAAATGATCTCTATGGACTGCTCTTGATTTTCCCTGGTTGGTAGGAGAGCAGTGCCTCATAACACACAGACAACCTCTAACTCATGGTTTGAACTTCTTGGTGCTGTGCAGTCTTGTGAGACATGCTGGCACCATACATACAGACTGTGAGACTGAACTCAGCCAGCCAGGAGGCTGATGCAAGTGTAAAAGGCTGATAGTGGGAAAATTCAGAGGATTGGGGGTAAGTGTAGGAGGTGGAGTGGAAAGGTTGATGAGTGTTTTGGCTGCATCTGGGTATCTGTCTTGGTGTCTGAAATTTTGGATTTGGGTGCTAAATCTGGATCAGATTTGATTTTTTTTTTTTTTTAATTTTATTTATAAAGATGTGAGACATTAAATATTGAAAATCCATTTTATTCTTTTAATTAGAATTTACCTGTTGATGTCTGATATCGGTATTTATAGTAATTTTCTGGACTTAATGACCATTTGGATAAGATTGAGGCATCACTGAATTATTTAATTTAATTATCCTTTATAGAATAGGATTTATGAATGGTATAGCAACTGAACTGATAATTTTCTGAATCCTTCAACTATGTATGTACCAAAGTTATACGAACTAAGGATAGTCTTCATTTCACTTTTTCTTTTTTTCTTTTTTTAACTTTAAGACTGGGTATCAAAGTGGGAAGCTTTTTTTGTGATTTGTGGGATCATAACTTGGTGACTCCTACCATTTGTGTGTTTGAAATTAGAGACTGGTAAAAATTCCCAAGCATCCTAAAAGCCTCTAACATAAAATGAGTTTCAGTCAATTTCTGTAAGAAATACATTCTGTTTGTGATAATAGAGCTTATGTTTACAATCCAATCCATGATTTCCATGTTGACTCATGTGTTTTAAAGATTTATTGTTGGCCTTTAATATACTCATACGTTTTGGTTGGAAATAACATATAACCAAACTCTGTAGTATTAGGGTGATATATATATATAAGTGCCAAAAAACTACTAATGTTTGATTTGCATGTGTTTACATTCTTTCCACCCTTTCTTTATTTAGGGCTTAATGATTCTGGTTTAAGTTCTATCATCAGATCTGTCATTTCAAGTCTGTAGTCACTCTTCCGTCATCTTATCCTTGCTGTGTATGTGGCCTCTAAGGTTCTTCTGGTTTTCTCCTGTACTCCATATGTAAGTAGTTTTGGTTGTCTCATTTTGTCATTTAAACATATCTAAATTTTCTCTTCACCTGTCCTATGACTCCTATTCCCTGAATTTCATCTGACATTTCTGATGACTACTGTCTACTCATATCTTTCTTTTTGGATGACTTATCATTTAAAGCCAAATAGAACACAACCATTCTGAATTTTTCTCACTTTGCTCTTTCTCTTTTACCTGGCACTTATATTTTTATATTTGTCCTCTTTTTTACCCCCACTAGTATTACTTTATTATGATTTTTTTCACCCTCTCATAGTTTCACCCACTAAAATCCTATATTTTTTATGTATCGGAACATAAAATATGTAGATAAGGACTGTAAGGTTTATCTAATCTATCCAGTTGGTTTCCTCTTCTAGTGCCATTGACCAGGGATGGGACAGCCTTTTAAACAAGAGCCAATTAACCAGAATACACAGCACCAAAAGCCTCGTGTTTAAGATATGAGGGGGTGTGGGGAGGATGATAGTGTCCTTCTCCCTTCCAATAGGATCTCTCTTGATCTACCCACTCTACCACCTACCAGTCTGTCTCGAAAGCCTATCCTGTTTCCATCAGTGTCTCACAATCCCTCCACCAATCTTTCTTTTTCAATCTGCATCTCTTAATCTTCCCATCGGTCTCTCTCTCAATCCTTCCACTTTGTCCCCATCTGTCTCTGATCAGTATCTCCTTCCCTCTCTCTGTCCCCAAGCTTGTTCTGGTTTTCTTACTTTCTCTTGCCCCCATCAGTCTTTTTCTCTGTTACTGGGTAGCTTTTAACTTCCTAACTGCCTCGGACGTCCCCTCAACATGCCTCATGCTTGAGCTGCTCCCACCCAGTGCTCCTTGAGTAGCTGGCTAGGTACTGGAGAGATTGCAGGCCTCTATTTCCTATGGCTCCACTACATGTTCTCTTCCTGATGCCAGTCCTTCTCAATTTTATTCTCTGTTGCAAACCACTTCTAACACCAAGTCCACCTTCCCTATTCCCTACATTCTTTACCTCATCTGCTATTCTGTCATCTGCACTGTCCACTGCTCTTGAACTTCAATTTTCTTCGTCTCATCCGGCCAATCTATTCTCTCTGACAGCATTTCATTCTTGTTGCTGTCATAGCACCTCCACTTCTCTTCCATATATTCTCCTGCTCCTCCTACTCTCAACTGGGGATATCGATCCCAATCCTGGCCCTCTAAGGCAACATTGACCCAGTCGGAGCATATTAAACCATTATCTTTCCCCCTTTTCCCTCCATCTTCTCTTCCTTTCTCCTGCTCCCTCTGGAATGCCCATTCTATTTCATGATCTCCTCATCTCCTTGTCTTGACTGAGAATTGCTTTCCTCTGAGGGACTCTGCTTCAGTTGCTGCTCTTTATCATGGAGGTTATCTTTTCTCCCATACACCTTGCACAGTAGGCTGAGGTGGTGGAATTTGGACTGCTGCCCGCCCCCCCCCCCCCCCCCCCCCCCCCCCCAGTAGGTTTCAACCCCTTCTTTCTTCTCGATCCCACTGTTTCTTCCTTTTAAGGTCCACTCCATATGCCTATTCACCCCATTCCCTCTCCGGATAGTTGTCATTTATTGACCCCCAGTAAATACCCTCCCCTTTTCTCACTGACTTTGATTCCTGGCTTTCTTTCCTCCTTGACCCATTTTTCTCTTTCCTTATTCTTGGCAACTTTAACTTCTATGTTGATGACCCTTCTGACTCTTATGCTGCAAAACTCCTTTCTTTCTTTCTTTCTTTTTTTTTTTTTAACGCTTTATTTAGGAATTTTTTTTAACAATACAGAAAGTAAAATTTTGAAACATAGTTTGTTGAAACAATAGTAACCCCTTTTTACCCACCCTCCCATGGAGCCAAACCAAGAGCACAGTATGAACAGAATATGTATATTAGGCAGTTATACCCAGGTTTAACCCAGCAGCATAACAGCTGAAGTACGTTATTACACAAGGAATGTCCTCATATAAACCCAATAGGGTGACCATATTGTGTCATATACTGATGATTTCCGTTTAAGAGTGTAAGTGAACTTCTCCACAAGAGCAATCTCGTGCACCTGCCTCAACCATTGTTCCAGTGTGGGAGATGATTTCCACATTAGCACAATAGTAAATCGGCCTGCATGAATAAAATGATCGGCTAGTTTTCTTTGTGCAACCGTGAGGGCATGTTTCTTCCATAAGCCGAGTAAACACAGCTCAGGGGTCTGGATTATTTCCTTGCCCAGGATAAGGTAAAAACTCCTTTCTTTGACCTCTGCATTTGATCTCCAATTCTGCTCTACCACCTCTACTCAAAAGCACGGGCCCTACCTTGATCTAGTCCTTTCCTCTAATTGCTTTCTCTTAGACTTGTCCATCTCAGCTCTTCCTCTCTGGCCATCATCTGATAACTTTCACACTAAATACCCTTCTTCTCAGCCTCATCCAGTTACCACCAGCACCTTAAGTATCCCTAAGCTATCAACTCTTCTTTTTTTTTTTTTTTTTTTTTTTTTTTTTTTTAAATCTTCACTGCTGTCTTGTCTCTCCTTTCCTCCACTACATTGTCTGAGCCAGTTGACGAAGCTGTTTTTTCTTATAACACTCTTGCCCCTCCCCTTACTTGTCCTGTAAGGTGCACCAAACTCCAGCCTTGGCTCATTCCTAGAATTTGCTTCCTACATTCCTGTACCTGCTCTGCAGAATGTCTCTGGCTAAAATCTCATGTCCATGCAGACTTCATACATTTTAAATCCTTCCACTTCGCTATTGCACTTGCCAGCAAAACTACTATGCCTTCCTGACTGTCTTGCAGCCAACCTTTGCTGTCTCTTTGCTACACTCAATTGGCTCCTCAAACTTCCTTTGCCTACTAACTCTCCCTTCACTCTTGCCCAAATTATGACTGACAGCTTCTATGACAAGATTTATAAAATTTCTTCTCTACTGTTCCTGCTACCTTCAACCATGTCATCATACCACTTCCCACTGGATCCTACCTGCCCTACCAACTATTGTCCCATCTCCCTCCTCCATTTAGCTGCTAAACTACTTGAACATGTTGTTCACTGCCTCTGTCTTGACTTTCTTATTTCAAGCCATTCATGATCCACTCGTCTGGTTTTCATCTTCTGCATTGCACAGAAACTGCCCTTGCCAAAGTCACCAATAACCTGTTTATGGCTAAAACCAAAGGCGTTTATTCAGTCCTTATCTTCCTTGACCTGTCTGTTGCATTTGACATTGTTGATCACCACCTACTCCTTGATACTCTGTCCTCACTTTGATTTTTGGACTTGATCCTGTCTAGGTTCTCTTCTTACCTCTCCCATTGCATTTTTAGTGTTTCTTCTGTTGGATACTCCTCTACTTTCATCTCGCTATCAATTGGTATAACTCAAGTTTCTGTCCTGGGCCCTCTACTCTTCTCTCTGTATACTAATTCCCTTGGTGCTCTGATTTCCTTTCATGGCTTTTATTACTATCTTTATGCTGATGATTCCCAGATTTACACCTCTATACCAGAAATTTCATCAGGCATCCAGTCACACCTTGTATTTTGGCCTCCCCCATTCTCACCTTCTGCCCAGCACCAGTATCTTCCTTGCCCTACCTCTTCTCTTTCTCTCTCTCCTCTGCCACACCCTCTCTTACTCTTTCTCACTCTGACTCCTTCCCTTCAGTGCCCTCTCTGGTTTTCTCACATGCACTCTCTATCACCCTTTCTGGCTCATACATCAAGTACCTGTCTTCCAATATTCTCCCCTTTTCAAATCGTGCCCCCCCCCCCCCCTACACACACAAGAATCATTCACCTCCTCTTACATTGTCTCCCTGTGTGCCTCTCTAAACTCCTTCCTCCTCCTCTCAATAACCATCTCTGGCTCTCTCATCACTGTTCTCCAATCACATCTAGTGTCTTCCATTCTTCTCCCCTGCCCCATAACCCCATCTGGCGGTTTCACCCTCCCTTTCCCTTTTCACTACTCTGGCTCTCTCTCACTCTCCCTTCCATCTTCACTATCTGTGCTCTCTGTTAATGACACACTCACACTCATACATACTCTCACACTCTCTCTCTCACACTTATACATACTCTCTCTGTCATTCTCCCACTAACCACTGCGGGCATTCTTGCGCACACACCCTCTCCCTGGCTTTTCTCATAACCCTAAGCTACATTTCTTCAGTGGTTTTAACCCCCTCTACCCCAATTCTGGCTCTTCAAAATCTCCTGCAATCCCCTCCCTTAGCTCTCATACAACACCCTATCCTGGCTTTCTTCTCTCTATTTTCCCCACCCAAGCCTTGTTGCTCTTATATCTGATACAGAATAGGTGGCAACATGGACTTGAGGAATAATAATGTTCAATACAATTTGCATTGCTGACTTCAGGGAAATGGGAAGGGAAATTTAATTAACACTTTTTCATTTTCTCTGTAGTATAAATTTCTTGTTATACTGTTCCCCTCCCCCACCTCTGAAAATGTTCACCCCTTTTCATGACACTGTCTCCAGAAGCATTCACCTTCTCTTGCACTGCTTCTCCTTAAAGGATTGACACCTCTCACTTCCCCAACATACACTTCCTGCACTGTTCCCCCTGCAAGTGTTTTATCAACTATGTTCACCCCTTCCTGTTTCCCCCTTGTAGTATTCACCCCCTTTCCCTTGCTGCAAATCATTCTATCCTGACTGTAGCTCTGACTTCCTCCTCCCCTCTGCTATCAAATGAATTCTAAATTTTGGGAGCTAAGTGAGCTGCTGGGCCTGGGACAATATATACTGCAGGCCTTCTCCTCCACACAGCAGATCAGAGGAGTCCTCTGCTCAGAGGTGAGGAGTAGCCTAGTGGTTAGAGCAGTGGCCTATAACCCAGTTAAATGGGGGTTCAAATCCCACTGCCTTTCCTTGTGACCTTGGGCAAGTCACTTAACCCTCGGTTGCCTCGGGTACAAATTTAAATTGTAAGCCCTCTGGGGATAGAGAAATACCTACAGTACCTGAATGTAATCTGCTTTATTTTTAAATAAATACTCCAGGCAGCAGGCAGAGTGGGTGGCTGGACAGAAAGTATGGGGAGGGCTGCAGCAGGAAGCTGACTGGCACTTCTTTGCTGTTCTGTTAGCTCCAGCCTCATTTCTCTGCTCCCTTCCTGTCCTCTATTGCTTCATGTTGCAGATGGGGTGAAACAGGGATGGGCAGAAAAAAACCCTCTGAACCCTGCTCTCTCATTTGTCTCTGCAGTAACCAGTAGCACCTTGAGGTCTGGAGAGGAGAGGCTGGAGTAGAGAGCAGAATGGCTCTTCTCTACTCTGTTCTATAGTGTGTACTTCCTGCCCCGGCCCTTCCTTCTTGTCTTCTGTAGTACTGATCAGTTGCCAGGAGTGCAAGAGCCATGTGTGGCTTTGATGATCTTAGGATTCCCTTCATTTCTTTCCAGTTAAGGATCTTCTGTTATCAAAAATTCCCAGGTATGGTGATGTGGAGTCAGCCTGAGATTGATTAGTGAGAGGTGGAGGAGGGATGAGAAGTATGCGCACAAACTTTCTCATATAGCACCCTTGCATATTCACTCACACATGCATGCTCATTCTCACACACACATTCACTCACATACACCTGATGACCTCACACACTTGGCCACTCACATTCCCTCACATACATGACCACACACACACACACACCCATTCGCACACTTTCAAAGGGGCGTGGGATAAACACTGTGGATCCATAAAGTCAAGAGGCCGCCAATGAAGAGTGGGTGACTCGCCAGAATGATGGCTACTGCCTGGAGACAATACCCTTATTAAATAAACATACACATGCTTACTGTGACTCCAACATCGCTCTAAGCTTCAGCAGGAAGAGGAAATGTGGAAAAAAGGATTCACACTCACAAAGAGGGGAGTAGCTGGCTTGTTACGGCGGTTACTACCCCAAACCAAATGTGCCCGATACTTCACTTTCGATGCATATCCAGCATGGCTCTCTGCTTCAACAGCATGGGAGAAGACTGATACTTCACGCATATCCAGCATAGCTCTCTGCTTCAACGGCAGGGGAGAAAAAAAGAAAACTGATACTTCACACATATCCAGCATAGCTCCCTGCTTCAACGGCAGGGGAGAAGAAAAACAACCAATAAGGGCTGTATAACATAGTCTGGGTAAAACAAATAAGCATGGGTGTAGCTTGCTTATTGACAGGGGAGAAGTTTGCTTATTGGCAGGGGAGAAGAAAAACAACCGATAAGGGCTGTACAACATAGTCTGGGTAAAACAAATAAGCATGGGTGTAGCTTGCTTATTGCGGCGGCTACTACCCCTAACTAATCAAGCTAGATATTTCACTTGGATGCAGCTCCATCACTGCTCTCTACATTAAAGGTGGGGGTGGAAGGGAAATAGAACCAAGTGCTAAGAGAAACAGATAAGTATGAGAGAAAAAAATGTGTGAAGCTTGCTGGGCAGACTGGATGGGCCATTTGGTCTTCTTCTGCCGTCATTTCTATGTTTCTATGTTTCTCACACATTTCTTTCTCTCTCCTATACGCATGCTCACTCATGCTCTCTCTCCTGCCCCAAACCCTACAGCAGCAGTAACTTTCTTTTTTGGCCATGCTATGGACAGAGTTCATCCTCCTCTTTCGGGCTGTGGGGGCTAGTGGGATTCTTCTCATTTCTTCCCACCCCATGTGGCCAACACGCTTCCTTCTTTCTTCCCACTCAGGCCTAGGTGACTTTCTCTTCTGGGGCCTGTGTAGGTGCTTCCCTCTACATTCAGAGTTTTTTCAGTGTTGGCCCAGAGACCCAGACAGTTCTCAGGTAGGGTATCACATGCCTTCTCACATAGAAACGCAAGATTTTCCATACTGGGTCAGACTGAAGGTCTATCAAGCACAGTAACCTGGTTCCAACAGTGGCCAATCCTGGTCACAAGTAACTGGCAGGATCCCAAAGGATAGATAGATTTCATGCTGCTTATCCCAGGAATAAGCAAAGGATTCCTGCAACTCTACCTTAATAATGGTTTATGGATGTTTCCTCCAGGAAATTGTCCAAACCTCTTTTTTTTTTTTTTTTTAAAGCAACTAAACTAATAGCTTTCACCACATTCTGTGGCAACAATTAGACCTCTATCGTATCTCCCCTCAGTCATCTCTTCACCAAGCTGAAGAGTCCTAACCTCTTTAGCCTTTCCTCATAGGAGAATTGTTCCATCCTCTTTATCATTTCGGTATCCATTCTCTGTACCTTTTCTAATTCTGCAGTATCACTTTAGAGATAAGGTTACCAAAATTGCACACAGTACTCAGGATGGAACGATAGGGTATTATGATATTCTGTTTTATTCTCTATTCAATTTATAATTCCTAGCATTTATTTGCTTTCTTGGCTGCTGCTGCTGCACTGAGCAGAAGATTTCAACATATCAACAATGACGCCTAAATCCTTTTCCTGAATGGTGACACCTAATGTGGAACCTTGCATTGTGTAGCTAAAATGTGGGTTACTCTTCCCTAATTGCGTCACTTTGCACTTGTCCACATTAAATTTAATTTGCCACAAGGTTCTCTCGCAATTTTTCACAATCCTCTTAAGATTTAACAAATTTGAAGCACTTTGTCAAATGCCTTCTGAAAATCCAAATACACCACATCCACCGGTTCACCTATATCTGCATGTTTATTAACCCCTTCAAAATAGTGAAGCAGATTTGTGAGGCAAGACTTGCTTTGGGTAAAGCCATGCTGACTTTGTTCCATTAAAGCATGTCTTTCTATGTGTTCTATGATTTTGATCTTTAAAACACTTTCCACTATTTTTCCAGGCACTGAAGTCAGGCTAACTGGTCTGTAGTTTCCTGGATAGCTCCTGCAGCCCTTTTTAAATATTAGGGTTACATTAGCCATTCTCCAGTCTTCAGGTACAATGGATGATTTTAATGACAGGTTATAAATTTTAACTAATAGATCTGAAATTTCATTGTTGAGTTCCTTCAGAACCCTGGGGGTGTATACCATCCAGTCCAGGTGATTTACTACTCTTCAGTTTGTCAAGCAGGCCTACCACATCTTCTAGGTTCACTGTGATTTGGTCCAGTTCAGCTGAATCATTATTCATGAAAACCTCTGGAACGGGTATCTCCCCAACATCCTCTTCAGTAAACACCGAAGCAAAGAAATCATTTAATCTTTCTGCGATGGCCTTATCTTCTCTAAGTGCCCCTTTAACCCCTCGATCATCTAACGGTCCAACTGACCCCCTCGCAGGCTTTCTACTTTGGATATATTTAAAAAAAGATTTTACTGTTGAGTTTTTGCTTCTATGGCTAACGTCTTCAAGTTCTCTCTTAGCCTGTCTTATCAATGTCTTACATTTAACTTGCCAACGCTTATGCTTTATCCATATTATTCTGTTGGATCCTTCTTCCAGTGTTTGAAATAGATCTTTTGGCTAAAAAAGCCTCTTTCACCTCCCCTTTTAACCATGCCGGTACTCGTTTTGCTTTCCTTCTTTCCACCTTTCTGGGGCACTCCACTATTCATCTTTCTCCACTGAGAAGATTAATCATTTAGCTCTACTCTGTTTTGTCAGATCCCAATCCACAATAGGACACTGCCCCCTATATCATAACATTTGAACTTTCTAAGTTTCTCATGAGAGACTTGTCAAATGCATTCTGGAAATCCAGGTACACTATATCAACTGGTCACATGTTTGTGCCTTTAAAAAAAACAAAACAAAACATAGGAGATTGGTGAGGCAACACTTTTCATGGCTAAATCCATATTGACTTTGCCCCATTAAACTATTCCTATGCTTTAATAAAATGTAAAAAAACCCCAAACTATTCTTATGTTGAATTCTGTTATTGTTTTTCTCTCCCATTTCATCAGTCAAGCTCTTCCATATATTTACTATTATTTCTTTGAAATAATTTTCTGATGTTACTCTTGTCTACCCACTCTGAACCTCTTCTAGAAATTCCTTTCCACTGAAAATAGTTGCTTGTGCATTATTTATAAACCTTTTGAATTACTTGAATGTTTCTCTTCATGCCCTCTTTCTCTTCTCTCTAGTGTATTCATATGTAGGTCATTAAACCTCATTTTGCAGGGTTTTTGGTATAGATGATGTACCATTTTGGTAGTTATTTGGATCATTTGTACTGTCTGTATATCCTTTATGTAGGTATGGCTTCTATACCTGGACATAGTATTCCAGATTTGGTCTCACCAGTAACTTGTACTGAGGCATTATAGCTTTTTTTTTTTTTTCTACTGTTTGATTCTCACTGCGCATTTTAGCATTGTTATAGCAACCAACTTGTCCACACTGTTTTGCTATCTACACCATCTGATACGATTACCCTGTTGTACACCAAGCAGGAAAGAAACATCAGTACTAAAGACACTGTGGTGAAGACAAAAACAGTGAAAGATTTCAAAGGGGCATGGGATAAACCCTGTGGATCCCTGGGGACTAAAGAATGGAAATGAAGAGGGAAGTGCATGGGGGTAACTTGCTGTGTGGCGGTTGCTGCCCTTGGCCGGAAGGCCTTCATGCTGTTGGTGCAGCTGCAATGTTGCTCTTTGATTTAACAGTAGGTGAAAAAAAAAAGGGGGGGGGGTGGGGATTGGACTCAGGTAGCAGCCAACAAGGACACTGGATTTTGGGGTCTGGGAAAACAAGGAGTGGGGATGACTTGCTGATGCGGCTGTTGATGTCCTTGACCAATAAGCCTGATACTTTTGATGCTACCACGAGCTTGCTGGGCAGTCTGGATGGACCGTTTGGGCCTTTTCTGCTGTCATTTCTATGTTTCTGTGTTTCAGTATTTCATCCTCAGTCAAATATTGTTCCTTGGATTTCTTATTTATTTAAAAACCTTATATACCTCCTAAATTACAGTCCCAGGTGGATAACAATTAAAACATTCATAATACAGTATGATAAAATACACATGAGCTCATCTATGACAGCTAAAAACCAATACTCTGTCCTGAAAAATATTGTCTATGCATATAGCTTCTCTTACTTGGTAAATGCCTGCTGAGAAAAAAATCTCTCTAGCTCTTTTCTGAAAGTCTTCGCACACTTAATGAGATGCAACGATTCAGGTAGAAGGTTCCATAATACAAGTCCCGCTATGGAGAAAGCCCTCTCTTAAGTCTCAAACAGCTACACACCTCTGCACTTCTTTGCATTAAATTTTAGCTGCCAAATACTTGGCCATTTCTATGGCTTTCTTAGATTGCTTCTCATTTTGGCTGATCCCTCTGGGATTTCCACTCTGCTGCAAATTTTAATGTCATTTGCAAAAAGACAAACATTTCCTACTAATCTGTTGGTGATATCGTAGGAGAAATTGAACACAGCTGTTCTCTGTTGTCTAGCATAGCTGAATTAGCCATGACATGTAAGTGACATCATCTGATGGTCCTGAATGGACCTTTCTCTTAGCTCATAGAGTTTTGCTTTACTGAGCATGTGTGAGAGTTCTTACATGGGTGTTGCCTCGTGAGCCATTCATTCTTTTTTTTTCATCTGAGCTTCAGCTCGGATGTGCCCTCTCTCTGTTTTTTTTTAATTGGTATCTTTAAATGTTCTTAATTTTTCTATTATTAAGTTGCTTCACTGCCTCGGCAGCCCCACAAACAGCATTTTTCAGTACTGTTTAAAAAAAACAAACTTCTTCACAGAAAATGTCAGCACTAAGAAACCCACAATCAGTAGCTTCTAGAACTGCATATGTAGTAGAAAAATGTCCATTACCAATAGACATGATAGTTTTACTGATGCCTTAACCAAATGCAGCACAGTGGGTTCAGTCAAAACCTGGGCCAGATTTTTGACCAGTGCTCAAACGCAGAACTCTCCTGAAGGAGTGAGAATTTGTCCCTATCTAGAGGAATGGCACAAGAATGCCAAAGATCGCTGGGTGCTCAAGATTGTAGAATCAGGTCCGTATTGAAGCTGAGCAATGGGTAAGCATGGCAAGTCAGGAGAAACACTAGTGGTAACCAGTTTCAGTGCAGCTCCACCTGGAGGTGAAGTTGTTCCTCAGATAGCAGGCGATAGAGCCTGTCCCATCTGATCAACATGGATAAGGGGGTCTACTTCCCATATTTTCTTATCCCTAAGAAATCTGGAAGATTTAGACTTCTTAAATCCAGGATGATTCTCAATGAGAATCTACTGAATGACATTCAAGATGAACCCTCTTCACACCAATCTGCCTTTTATTTAAGCAGGGGCGTGGATGTGTTCCCTGAGCTGAAAGACCAAAGGGGCTTGGATGCCTTTAGGCAAACTTCTGGTATCATATGTACAAATTAGCCAGCAAACTGGTTAGAGCAACTAGAGTATAAAAGTATAATCTTTTACCAGTCCCTCTCATTGGGAAAAACTGCTGTAAAATCTTTAGGACATAATTTTTAGGTTTTCTTTTTTTTCATGCAAATAAAAACACATACTAGATTCCAAAACTTATGAAATCAAAGTCCTTCAAATGTAGAAATCACCAACTTTCATTGTCTAGGTCAAATGTAGCATGGGATATTTAACAAAACAACCCAAAAAGAAACCTTAGCTTGGTGACTCTGTTCATGTACTTTGTTCAGCCATGTAAAAACCTGTGCTCACCACAGGGAAGAAGGCCCGACTATAACAGAGTTTCAGCGAAAAGGTGTCTGCTTCAGGGGCAAGTTGTAGCTTCTAAAATATAGATGATAATTGTTAGAAGGACCCCCAGATACCAGAAAATACATATAATAAAATACTTATAAACTGCAGCAAATGTGTATTTCATTCAGATATGGCCACACACATTAAATGCATTGGTGTGCGATGTCATCACATCAGCTTATTCAAAAGAGTATTCTTGATGTCATCCCCCAATGTAAACAAAATCTTAGTAATAGGGCTAGTGTTATTGGTGTGTTTACACTATGAAAATGATAGTTTGCCTATAAGGCATCCGAGCCCATTTGTTCAGTTTTGTGACATGTTGTTGGGGGATGAGATGAGAGGGTTTGTTTTGTTTTGGTAGTATACACTGTATCTGAAAGATTCAAATGCCCACATACTCATCATTGGCATTATCTATGCTTTATGATGGAATTGTCTCATTATCAATATGGGGCACTCCCCTTTGGTCTCTCAGCACTGAGAGTCTTTACCAAATGCCTAGTTGTGGTAGCAGTGCATCTGTCGCCAGGATATCTGTTTGTTTCCCAGGGATTCCTAGTAAATTTTGAGAAATTGACTTTTATTCTGTCTCAGAATAGCAAATTCATTGGGGCATGAATAGACATTCTGCAGGAGAGAGCATTTCTTCTGCTAGATTGAGTGAACCTTCTCATATCTCTGGCTCCATCAGTTGATAAACACGGAACAAACAGCCAGGGAATTGCTAGTTTATTTGTTTGTTTGTTTTTATATACCGGCATTCGATTGAGATATCACATCGGTTTACATATAACTGTAAAGGCAAATAAGACATGGGTAGCTTATTTTACAAGATAACTTAGAGATTTACATGTAACAATTAGGAAAAGTAAGGTAGGGATATTGGATTACATTATCAACTAGGTATCTTGTTTTGGGCTACGTGGCAATGGCAGGTCATGTAGCACAGTGATCCTGCTTCCACATGAGACTTCTGCAATGGTACCTCTGCTCCCAATAGGATCAGTTAACTCGACCCTTGACAGTATTGGTTAAAGTCTTGCAAGATGTGAAGTGAGAGCTCCATTGGTGGCTAGACCCTCTACATCTTACAAGAAGGGGCACCCGTATGTTTTCTACCTGTAGGTGACAGCATGTCCTCCAAGAGATGGGGCGACCACTATGGTAGAAAGGCTGTTTTAAATCAACCTGCCTGAACTTTGAGCAATCAGACACCTTAACTGCTTTTTCGCATCTCCTCGAGGAAAAGAGAATTCTTATTAAAACATCGCTACTTGGTTGTCTGTTTAATGTCAGCAAGCTGGAGGCACAGGATAATGGATTCTCTGCTTGAGAGGCCTAAAGACCTCTCAAGCAGAGAATGAGAATGGGCATACAACCATCCAGCTGTTCTTCAAGCCACCTATCTTCTAGAGATCACCAACACATTAATGGATTGTCTTAGCAGGGTGTTTTGCCCTCGTGAATGGTTCCTGCTCTTGATCTTTGGGAACATTCCTCAATTGACCCTTTCATATTGGAGGAAAACAGCAAAATGAAAATACTTTGTTTCAATCTTCCAAAGAGCTCAGATCCATTCAGAATGCTTTTCTGCTTACCTGGAATGCAGAACTTATGTATACTTTTCCACAGATTCCACTGGTAGCCAAAACTGTACAAAAACTGATCCAAGACCAGGCCCGCATGATACTTAATGCACCAGCAAGGTCCAGACAAGTAATTCGCTTACTTAGTGCAACTGTCCATCAGCCTGCAATCTGTCCTTATTGACTCAAGATCCTTCCCTCCCCAACTTGATAGCCTGGATGTTAAGCGCTCACTGATTGTGTCACTCTTCTTACCCAAGGAAATAGACGATATAATCTGCAAGGAGGCCCTCAATTAGAAAAGCTTATGGCTTTAAGTGGAAATTATTCTCTGTTAGGATTGTGGACCCTTGTGTTGGGGTGAGGTTGACACAACCTACAGAGAAGGCCCTGTAGGTTCTTACCGTCAACTGGTGGAGCAGATGGTGCCGAGACTGACTTGGAATTTCACCAGTACCAACAACCTTTATCCCCTCAGGTTGAGCCTTTGGGTTCCGAGGGCTGGCAGGTCTTAGGTAGCAGTCTCTAGGGGACAGGCTGAGGTCAGCGGCAGGCAAGAATAACAAGAGGCCAGGCTAAAGTCTATGGCAGGCGGCAGGCAGAGATAAAGAGAGGCCAAGCCAAAATCAATACTGGTAATCTGTCTCATGATAGGAAAGTGGTAGTTAGGTAAGGCTTGAGGGACAAAAGCAAGACTGAAGAGATGGAAGGCAAAGCTGGGAAGGCTGAAGAGAGGGAGGCAAGTCTGGACAAGAACTGGATCCAACATTGGAGCAGCAACTCAAACTCCCTTGAAGGTAGTCTGCCGGTTGCTGAGGCACTGCTGTGTTGCACAGCCGTGTGATGTCATCAGAGGGCACTGTGGAGATCTTTTCTCACCGTGGGGCCTTCAAAGGTCAATACGCGCGCCTAGAGGGAGGCCCTGGTGGCATTCTCTGTCGCATGGAGTGGTGGTGTTCTTGACTGTGCAGCGTTGACCTGGCTCAGCAGTGATGGGTGAGTGAGTTGGCTCGCAGGAGCAGTCTGCAAGCCAGCAAGAATAACATTCTTTTCCTGATGTCAACAAAGCTCCTTAGACTTAAGAACATGCCATACTGGGTCAGACCAAGGGTCCATCAAGCCCAGCATCCTGTTTCCAACAGTGGCCAATCCAGGCCATAAGAACCTAGCAAGTACCCAAAAACTAAGTCTATCCCATGTTATTGTTGCTAGTAAGAGCAGTGGCTATTTTCTAAGTCAACTTAATAGCAGGTATTGGACTTCTCCTCCAAGAACTTATCCAATACTTTTTTAAACATAGCTATAATAACTGCACTAACCACATCCTCTGGCAACAAATTCCAGAGTTTAATTGTGCGTTGAGTGAAAAAGAACTTTCTCCGATTACTTTTAAATGTGCCACATGCTAACTTCATGGAGTGCCTCCTAGTCTTTCTATTATCTGAAAGAGTAAATAACCAATTCACATCTACCCATTCTAGACTTTCATGATTTTAAACACCTCTATCATATCCCCCCTCAGCCATCTCTTCTCCAAACTGAAAAGTCCTAACCTCTTTAGTCTTTCCTCATAGGGGAGCTGTTACATTCCCTTTATCATGTTGGTAGCCCTTCTCTGTACCTTCTCCATCGCAATTATATCTTTTTTGAGATGCGACGACCAGAATTGTACACCGTATTCAAGGTGCGGTCTCACCATGGAGCGATACAGAGACATTATGACATTTTCCGTTTTATTCACCATTCCCTTTCTAATAATTCCCAACATTCTGTTTGCTTTATTGACTGCCACAGTACACTGAACAGACGATTTCAATGTGTTATCCACTATGACGCCTAGATCTCTTTCTTGGGTGGTAGCACCTAATATGGAACCTAACATTGTGTAACTATAGCATGGGTTATTTTTCCCTATATGCATCACTTTGCACTTATCCACATTAAATTTCATATGCCATTTCGACTCCCAATTTTCCAGTCTCACAAGGTCTTCCTGCAATTTATCACAATCTGCTTGTGATTTAACTACTCTGAACAATTTTCTATCATCTGCAAATGTGATTACCTCACTCATATTTTGAAAAGTTAGGGTCCCAATACAGATCGTTGAGGCACTCCACTGCCCACTCCCTTCCACTGAGAAAATTGTCCATTTAATCCTACTCTCTGTTTCCTGTCTTTTAGCCAGTTTGTAATCCACGAAAGGACATCGCCACCTATCCCATGACTTTTTACTTTTCCTAGAAGCCTCTCATGAGGAACCTTATCAAACGCCTTCTGAAAATCCAAGTACACTACATCTACCGGTTCACCTTTATCCACATGTTTATTAACTCCTTCAAAAAAGTGAAGCAGATTTGTGAGGCAAGACTTGCCTTGGATAAAGCCATGCTGACTTTGTTCCATTAAACCATGTCTTTCTATATGTTCTGTGATTTTGATGTTTAGAACACTTTCCACTATTTTTCCTGACACTGAAGTCAGGCTAACCGGTCTGTAGTTTCCCAGATCGCCCCTGGAGCCCTTTTTAAATATTGGGATTACATTGGCTATCCTCCAGACTTCAGGTACAATGGATAATTTTAATGATAGGTTACAAATTTTTACTAATAGGTCTGAAATTTCATTTTTTAGTTCCTTCAGAACTCTGGGGTGTATACCATCCGGTCCAGGTGATTTACTACTCTTCAGTTTGTCAATCAGGTTTACCACATCTTCTAGGTTCACCGTGATTTGGTTCAGTCCATCTGAATCATTACCCATGAAAACCTTCTCCAGTTTGGGTAACTCCTCAACATCCTCTTCAGTAAACACCGAAGCAAAGAAATCATTTAATCTTTCTGCGATGGCCTTATCTTCTCTAAGTGCCCCTTTAACCCCTCAACCCCTCGATCATCTAACGGTCCAACTGACTCCCTCACAGGCTTTCTGCTTCGGATATATTTTAAAAGGTTTTTACTGTGAGATTTTGCCTCTACGGCCAACTTCTT
The DNA here is from genome assembly GCF_901001135.1 of Rhinatrema bivittatum. Taxonomy (NCBI): domain Eukaryota; kingdom Metazoa; phylum Chordata; class Amphibia; order Gymnophiona; family Rhinatrematidae; genus Rhinatrema; species Rhinatrema bivittatum. The sequence continues at coordinate 446,092,661 of NC_042617.1, forward strand.
TTCAAATTCTCTCTTAGCCTGTCTTATCAATGTCTTACATTTAACTTGCTAACACTTATGCATTATCCTATTTTCTTCTGTTGGATCCTTCTTCCAATTTTTGAATGAAGATCTTTTGGCTGAAATAGCTTCTTTCACCTCCCCTTTTAACCATGCTAGTAATCGTTTTGCCTTCTTTCCACCTTTTTTGATGTGTGGAATACATCTGGACTGTGCTTCTTGGATGGTATTTTTTAACAATGACCACGCCTCTTGCACACTTTTTACCTTTGTAGCTGTTCCTTTCAGTTTTTTTTCTAACAATTTTTCTCATTTTATCAAAGTTCCCCTTTTGAAAGTTTAGCACGAAAGCCGTGGATTTGCTTTCTGTCCCCCTTCCAGTCATTAATTCAAATTTGATCATATTAATATCACTATTGCCAAGTGGCCCCACCACTGTTACCTCTCTTACTTACTTTTTTATATGCAAACAGTGTGAGCTACTTCAGTACTTGCTTTTCCTTTCCTCTTCAAGCCTCAGCACCTTGTCATTGAATATACATCTCAGTGCCATAGCAGCCTACCATATACAGGTAGAGGGTAAACTAATTTCCTCTCCTCTTTGTTTTAAAAGCTTATGAAAGACTTGTGGCAAAACCACTTGTTCCATGGGACTTTAATATGGTTCTGGCTTACCTTATGAAGCCTCCTTTCTGAACTATTAGAGTCTGTGTGACAAAGCAGGGGTTTTGCATGCTTTGTAGTTTATTGTTCTGCCTTGTGACACTTTTCCCCAGGCAGCTGATTTCCTATGTGCTGGCCTGCAGGTGGTGTAACCTCTGCCTATAGTTCAAGTAGAGGCGTTGTTGTGCTTCCTTGAATGAAAGTAGATTTGTAACCGTCTCTTTTTAGTCAGTAAGGAGGTCCAGACAACTGATCCGTAAAGATAGACTTTTATTGCCAGCAAGATGCAGCTAAGACAAAGGCTTAGTACAACTGCATGCCCCTCCCCTCCAGGAGCAGACTCTTATGCACTTTACAGTTCTTATCTTTTACACATGCGTTCTAAGCATTGCTGAGCAAGCATATTCCGGCTGAAGGGGCTACTGACCCCCTCCCTAGACACCCTGGAACTTTCGTGAAACTTCTCCCATGTTCTGCAGGAGAGGCTGCTGGGACTTGCAGTTCTGGAAAGGAATTCGCGAGTCTGCAGTAATACAGCCCATCACATAATACATCCATTGTTCTAATCTAGGTTACAGCAGTGAAAGCTTATCAGAGAATAAGAACAGCGAAGCCAAAAAAATGAAAATGTGCAATGTGCTGACAGAGAGTTTCTCAATGTCCTAATTACAGCTGTATTGCAGACTGTAAGTGAACCCGTCATGAAGCAGGGAATGGTACATGAAGTCCTTTGTCAGGTTGAAGCGTTCAGACCCCTTCATTCCCCCCTTTGATACTTATCATTCTCTATGAAAAGTATCACACCATCACAACGCAACTGTGGAGCTGAAAGAAACAGAAACAAGAAAAATTAGCAATTTGAGTTCTCAGGGGGCCCTAATTTCCCAAACAGTCCGATGGTTTCTTCACGGGTTTGAGACGGATGGGCCCTAATGGCTCCACCCCCCTTTGTAGCCCGAACTTGTCATGTATGGGAAAATGGCCCAGGATAAAACATGAGGATGGTTAAACAGGTTCTATAGGCTCAGAGGAATACATGTACAGTGACAGGAGCTGCGTGGCTGTTTTGCGTTCAGCAGTGTCCTTCATCACCTGACGAAGGCGGTTTGAGCAAGAAAGGAATAATTCAGGGTCCTAAAAGACAAAACAGAATTAAACTGGCTGGGATAACAAACAAGCTCTTAAATCCACCGATCATGGAAAACCAACCACGGAATCCATTGGTCCAGTCCCAAGCACTATTCCACTGCTGGACAGGGACGTGTGCCATCTTGACCATGCGATCAGTGATGTCTTGGATAACCTTGTTTTGGTCATCTACCTGTAAACAACAATTGGAGAGGTTAAATGTTCCACAAACCCTCCTTCCTGGGCCAGAGGATAATCTAAAACCAATCTATTCTGGTACACTGCAGTCATAATTTTGGTATTTTGTTTTGCCCAGAGTTTAAGAGCGAAAGCAGTCGTTGGTGATGAGCTCCAGGACTGCCTGAAGCCTGATGATTCGATGCAATTAATACTGCTTGGAAGGGTTCCCGAGTTGCCCCTTTTTGCTGCTTCATGTGCTCTCTGATTTCCTTGACAATAGGGTTTGATTTCCTGGTGTGTGCTTTGCAATGTATTACAGCCACCTTGCGAGGTAGCCAAACTGCGTCTAGTAATTCACGTACTTCTGATGCATTGTTCAATTGTTTTCCCTCTATAATGCTCCATGCACTTGAATTGTAAGAAAGGCATATTTAGAGTCTGTATAGATATTTACAGTTTTCCTTCTGCCAACTGCAGAGCTCGAGTAAGGGCAATTAGTTCAGCTTTTTGTGCAGACGTTCCTGGGGGAAGAGGTTGAGCCTCAACGATTTCATCTTCGGATACAACAGCATATCCAGCAGAACGTATCTCATGAATGATTTGGCTGCTCCCATCAGTGAATAAAGTCCAAGCTCCTTGCCAGGGTTGATCCCTCAGGTCTGGTCTACTGGAATGTATTGTAGTCATGACTTCTTCACAATCATGGGCAACTGGTTCAGGTGCCGGCATAAGAGTGGCCGGGTTCAAGTTTTTGCTGTCTTGTATTTGAATTTCAGGTGTTTCACACAGTAAGGCTTAATACTTGACGAGACGTGAATTAGTCATCCATTTTGGTCCATGGGTCTCTAGCAGTCCTTGAATGGTGTGGGGAGTTGTTACGTTCAGAGTTTGACCAAAAGTTAATTTGACTGCTTCTGGAATTAGTAAGCATGCAGCCGCAATGCTTTGAAGGCAACCAGGCCATCCTTTTGCAACATTGTCCATTCCTTTTGAGAGATATGCAACAGGTCGCTCCCATGAGCCTAGAGTTTGAGTCAATACCCACCTGCTTTAGGATTGCCAGATGTAATGAAACCATTCCATCTATTTGTCGATGAAAAGAAAGGAAGTTGAGTCAATACCCTGGACAAAAGACTGTGACAACGTCTTAATCAACCAAATAAAGACCCTTCATACAAATTATTCACAATCCCCAGACCAAGAAAAAAAGGCGGTGGTCTAATGCTAATCAAGAAAAGCTTACAAATGAAACTTACCACAGCAAATTCATGCTCCCCTTTCGAAATAGCCCTATTTGACTCTTCAAAACTACAAATCTGTCTAGTATACTGTCCTCCCCCAACATTAGAACGAAACTGCTCCCCATTTATTGAATTCATGATTGCCAACCTAACCCTCAATAAACCAATTATCATCCTTGGCAACTTTAACTTACACATGGACACACATCCCCAGTCAAACACATGCAAAACAATCACAGATGCTCTTGCAACAATGGGAGTAGAACAAATAGTCAACGGATCAACACACAAAGCAGGGGACACTCTTGACCTGATTTTCATTAACACTCACACTGGAACTCATACCACATAAAAATCACTGAAATCCCATGGTCAGACTACTACCTCATCCATACCACCCTTACTCAGAACAATATACCCACCACAACAGAAAACTTAAAAAAAAACAAAAAACAAAGCACATTTCATATCGCCCTCCCTTTGACAGTGAAACACTGCAACAAAATCTCCAAGAGGAACTAAAAAATATTGATCTTACAAACTCTGAAACAGCTACAACATCATGGATAAACATTACCAAATCCATAGCTGATAGAACAAACCCAATCATCATAAAAATATTAAAGAATCCTAAATATAACAATCAATGGTACAATGACAACATAAAATCAGCTAAACGAGAACTCAGGAAAAAAAAAGATTCTGGCGCAAGAATAAAAACCTCTTCATCACTCAATGCATACCGATCCCATTTAGCAAATTATAAAAAACTTATCCATAATACAAAGAGAATTCTATTCGACCAAAATAATCAAATACCAACAGAACCCCAGAATGCTTTTCACTATAGTAAAAAACCTCATCAAATCACCTAATGAAACAAGACCTCCAAACACAAGTAAAAGCAATGACTTTGCAGAATACTTTACTGAAAAAATTAGAAAACATCAACAACAGTTCACACACCCAATCTCCTATACCACCTCTGGAAATAACAACCTGGAATGAATTTGATCTTGCCTCATCACTTGAAATCCAAAAAATAATCAGAAAAATGAATCCAGCAAATCACCCCATTGACAGCATCCTCATACAAACAATTAAACTACTTAACAACCTCTCCCTCACTGAAGGGAAATATCCTGAATGCTTAAAATCTGCAATCATCAAACCATTAATAAAAAAAAGAACAACCTAGATCCGGAAAACATCCAAAACTACAGACCCATATCTAATCTACCTTTCATTGCAAAAATCATAGAAAAAATCGTCCACACCCAACTTTCAGAATACTTTATTTTTATTTTTATTTTATTTAAAGTTTTTATATACCGACATTCGTTAAGAAAACATCACATCGGTTTCCACTCAATGTGAAAGCAGCCAACAGGGCTTTACAGTATAACTGATGATAGAACTGGGGGGAGGGGGAGGGAAGGAGGGGGGAGAGGGGAGGGTAACCAGGGGCTTTGCTGTACATTCAGTAAGCGTGATACAAAATTAGGTATATATGTACAAATTATATACAATAAGAATGCAAGGAGGGAGGGGGGGGGCATTAAATACAGAAACTAAGGGTCGTGGACCTGGAGGGTGGGGGGAAGGGGCTGGGAAAGGAGGGCGTGGGTGTAAGGCAGGACAGGGGCCGGGGGAGGGATCATGCGTAGGCGCGTGTGAACAGCCAAGTCTTGAGATTCTGTCTGAATTTCTTAGGGCAGGTCTCGAGGCGTAGCTGGGTAGGCATTGTGTTCCATAGAGAAGGTCCAGCTAGTGATAGGGCGCGTTGTTTGGTGGCTGTTAGTTGAAAGAGTTTGGGAGAAGGTGTGTGCATTGTTGCTATATATGGCCTTCTGTTAGGTCTGGAGGTGGAATGGATGTGTAAAGTGTCTGTGAACCAGAGCATGTCTGGATTTAGAAACAAACATACTTCACCCCACACAATTTGGTTTCAGAAAAAAATTAAGCACGGAAACATTACTCCTTTCACTTAATGACACAGTTCTCAGAGGATTCGACAAAGGACTAAGTTTACATCCTAATACTTCTAGATTTGTCAGCCGCCTTTGACACAGTCAACCATTCCATTTTACTTGACAGACTTTTTGAAATAGGAATATCAGGCACTATTCTAAAATGGTTCACATCCTATTTATCTCAAAGATGTTTTCAAGTAATATTCAACAACAACCTATCAAATAAAGTGAACCTAAATACAGGAGTCCCACAAGGTTCTGCACGGTCAGCAACACTCTTTAACATCTCCTACCTATATGTCACACACTGGATTGCCTGGGTCTGACCCATTTCCTTTACGCTGATGACATTCAAATATTAGTCCCAATTCAAAATACACTCAAAGAAACCTACAAGAAAATAACCTCCTATCTCTCTAAAATCAAGCAATGTCTCTGTTGTGACCATCGCTGCCCGACGTCTCCACTATGCCTACCTTATCTCTTTTGCGACTCCCTCTTTGGTTGATGGAAGTTTGGCTGCCGCAGCGTCATCTTGCCATTTTCCTCCGGCGTCCCCGGACCGGCTAGACGCTGCCTTCCGTCATGTTCTCCTGAAGCCTAAGGGCACGCGCGTGGCCCTGTCTCAAGTACCAACTGTGGTGCGAACCTCATGGGCATCCCCCTGAGATGATGTCATCCTCACTGGATATTTAAGGTCTTTGGTTTTGCTAGCTATTTGAGTTAGCAATGGTTACGGTTCACCTAGCTTCCTCCAGGTATCACTGCGGATGGGATTCGCTCTCTGTATAAATTGCTACTCTGCCTCCTCTGACTTTACCAGGGGTACCTGCTCCTCGGGGGCCTAGCTCTCTCTTGCTTTTCAGGTCGCAGTCTGGAACAGATACTCACTCACTCCTCGAGGGCCCACGTTCCCGGACCTGCTACCAAATACAGCTTCTGCCAGGAAGTCACCGCTGCCTACAACACCAGTGAGTTAGCATCTCTCTCTCAGAGCTTTCCCTGGAACCAGGTACTCGCTCCTCGAGGGCCTACTCCATTCCAGCCTCTGAGCTGCTTCAAAGACTGTTGTGTGAGTGTTACCATCAAGGTTCTGTTCCTGAACTCTGCATACTCTGCCTACTCACTATATTCAGTTTCTCTACAGCTCAGCCATCCTGGGATCGCTGTTCCAGTACCTGAGGGACTACAGCCCAGCTGGGCTCTTCCAGCTCACTACTGCCACCTCTGGTGGTTCACTATACAGTTTAATAAAAGATCTAGTGTGTGTCTGTCTCCCAACTCTGAGCCTGACCGGTGGCCCCTCTCGGGATCTTCCCCCGTGGGCGTGGTCATCTGCCACCGGCCCATGGATCCACCCACAATTCTCACAAATAATAAGTCTCTCCAACCTAAAACTCATAATTAACATTGAGAAAACTGAATTAATCATCCTTGACAAAAAAATCAATGAATCACCCAGTCAACGACTCAAAACTGAAAACCCAGAAACAACAATCTCTCCTGTTGACCATGCCAGAAACCTTGGAATTACAATTGAAAAAGAATTATCCTTCAAAACCCATATAACAAATAAAATCAAAGAAGGTTATCACAAATTACTGACTCTCAGACGTCTCAAACCCTTCCTCACACAACATGATTTTAGAAGAGTCCTGCAACTACTACTTTTTACAAACCTAGACTATTGCAATGCCCTGCTCCTTGGCCTCCCTTTTACCACCATCCGTCCACTACAAATCCTGCAGAACGCAGCTGCCAGGATTCTTTCAGGAACCAAGAAACAAGAATACATTACACCTACTCTCATATCCTTGCACTGGCTCCCAATTAAATACAGAATAGAATACAAAGTTTTATCAATCCTCCACAAAATAATCACAGGACAACATAACTACTGGGTAACTGAACACATTGAACTACATGCTCCAAAAAGAAACCTTTGCTCAATGAATAAAGGCCTCCTTAAAATTCCTCACACAAAATCCACGCATCTAGTATCAACCCGAGAGAGAGTTACCCCACAATCTAAGAACTCAATTTGACACCAAAACATTAAAAAAAAAAGACTTAAAAACCTGGCTTTTTACCTGAGCCTTCTCAGATGAACTTAACCACCAACACCAACAGACTTTTCCAACCAGAAAACTCCAAGAAAACAGAGACACCACCCTATCAACACAACCATGAAATCTACAATAGTCATCTAAGAACTTATTTTCTCCTATACAAACTTACCCCACTATTACCTCCCCCAATGTTACCCAACATGATCTAGTAAATTATATGTTAAAACTCTAATGTTTCTCTACTAATATTTTTGTCCTGTAAACCTTTATGATGGCAAAACCGAATATACGGTATACAAAACATGTTAAATAAAGAAAACAAATACTGGAAGAGAACTCTGCCTCATCCTCAGGCCTCACAATTATTCATCTTTCAGTCCTAATTGCCTAGGCATAACAGTTGCCAAATGTACTTTGTCCAATTGCTTTGGCAGGCCTCCAAATTACAGACTCAGTTAAGGCTCATCAAATGAAAGCCTTGGCTGCATCAGTTGCTTATCTATGAGCCACACCCATTTGAAGATGTTCTCAAAGCTGCAGTTTGGTTGTCTGTCCCTATTACTGCCTGGGCAATTTATTGAAGAGTGACAGTAAATTTGGACAAGCAGATTTGCGTAGCCTGTTTATCCAGTAGTCTACTTTCCACTGTGGGGTCCAGGTTGCTTATTCAGTAAACGCTTTGCTGTAACTCTCAGCTTGGGACCCCCCCCCCCCCCCCGACCCACCATGTCATGGCTAATTCAGCCCTGCTTGCTGACAGAGAAAGCAAGTTTGCTTACTGTAAATGGTGTTCTCTGTAGATAGAATGAACTGCCCACCTCCCTGGAGATTTGACTACCTAGCCAGACTTATATCTAAAATTGATTGAGGGTCTTATTTGTCAAGACCTGTGTAGGAATTCCAGCTCAGTAGAGCAACAGTTCTATGAGCTGAGAGAGAAGTTCGGTGCCATTGGATGATGTCACCCACATGTTATAACTAATTTCATCCTGCTGTCTATGGAGAACACAGTTTACTGATCAGAAGGGCCGGCTCAGTGGCAGCGCAGCACACTGTCATGAAAAAGGTCCTTAGTTCAGTTCTTGAATTGACTGGGGATGCTACAGAGGCAGGGTTTACAGTACACTGGGGAGGGGAGGGGGAGGAAGAGGAAGTTGTAGTCATTGCTCAAGAGTGACACCCAGTGGCCAGTTTCAAGGCTTATGACAGTGATCTGCAAGTAGCTCTGGTACTTGGCCCTTAGCCTAGGGCTATCGATGCAAAAGCCAAACTAGGTGTAGTTGGGAGGGGAGGGATATAAAATAGGGGAAAAATACTTGGTTTGTTGCAAATGAAGGCTCGTGGCACCAGGATCCCAGCCCTGATTCTGATTTAAGTTGGAAGTACAAAGGAGCAGAGGAAACTGGTGAAAAAATGTGGTCTAATTTGTTTAATATGAGATCCCATTGGTAATGTCTTGCTCCTTTTGGATTCTTCAGTATAGTGAATTTATTCCCTTTAGTTTTAATAATATCTGTCCTTTTCTCATGATTAGAAACTTTGTCTCTTACTATAATGGCCAAGACTTGATAGACCAGTAAGAGAGATTTTTTTTCATCTCTTCGGAAGCTTTTTCTAATAGTATTATCCACATTGACTATATTGCTTTTCTTGCAGGCCGATACAGTATGGTGTGCTCGGCCATGCGTTTTAGATGCGTGTCTAGTATCCCTTATACTGTAAGGGGTTTAGTGTGTAGAAAACGTGAGACCAACCCCCCCCGAAAACTAATAGCGTTCATCACATGCAAATGCATTGTGTTGAGGCTATTAGTCACCCGGGATACTGAAAGTAAAATGTGCGGCCAAGCTGCACATTTTACACTCAGAAAAGTGTACAGAAAAGCAGAAAATACTGCTTTTCTGTGCACCTTCCGACTTAATATCCTAGCAGTATTAAGTCAGAGGAATCAAAAATTTTTAAAAAAATTAAAAAAAAATCTGCCCACTGGTCAGCAGGTTAGAAAAACGGACGCTCAGTTTTACCGGCGTCAGTTTTCCTAGCCCGTGGCTGTCAGTGGGTTCGGAAACCAACACCAGTAAAATAGTGTCGGTTGTCTGAACTCGCTGACAGCCACCTCTACGCTAAGGAGGCACTAGTGCCTCCTTAATAGCGGTACCCCTTATTTAAATACAGAAATATGCGCCCAGGAGAGCTGACTGGGCGTGTGTTGGGATAGCGGGCGCTCAACACAGAGCGCCTGCTCTCCCACAATTCTTACAGTATCGCCCTGTTGATGTTTTGATATCTGTCCAAAACATACTGGTGTCAGTTTAGAGCATGTTTCTGCTCTGAACTGGTCCTCCTGTTTACTTTTAGAAGAATAAAGAAGAGGCCAGATCTATGAATTTCTTAAACATAATTTTGTGAGGTGATTTTAAACAAACTTATGTGGTATAAAGATATTTGCTGCTCATGGAATAGAGCTTTTAAAAATTGACACATGTCTTTTATTATTCTTTTTCTCTTCATTTTGTACCTGTCCCCAACATTGTCCATATGGTGCAGGTAACAATTCTTAAATGGTTTTTAACTTCAGTTGAAATGGGTTTGGGTATTGATTTCAGATTTATTCAACTCTTGTTATAAATGTAAGTAAAATATTTTCAAAATTGTATTTTAGGCCCTAGATGTGGATCGAACTGTTCTTTATAAAATGAAGAAATCTGTAAAAGCCATATACACTTCGGGGCTGAGTGAGTATGTTTTCTTGTTTTACCTATTTGATATATTCATAACTAAAAATATTTGAATTTTAATGCAGGTAGGTTGAAAAAAAGTTAATTGCTGATTTTCTATGGCAATAATTTGTGTTTTTGGAAGATAGCAAAGACTATGCTAGAAGTCTAAAAAAAAAAAAAAAGATGGGAAAATTAGCATGTTTAGCACTGAATGAAGAGGTAGATATAATTGGTATCTCAGAGCTGGTGGAAAGAGGATAATCAGTGGGACACTGATGCCAGGGTACAAATGATGTCGCAATGATAACTTAGATCAAATCGGTAAGGGGTGGCACTATATAAAAGGGGGCAGTGAGTCAAACAGGATACAAGTTCTGCAGGAAACAAAATGCACTGTAGAATCTTTATGGGTAGAAATTCTATGTAAAAAGGGTAATAAAATATCTATGGTAGTGTACTACCTTCCAGCTGGTCAGAATGAAATGCTAACAGAAATTAGGGAAGCTAACAAAGGGCCTAATTTACTAAGGCTTTTCTCCCATTCTCTGTCTATGGGAAAAATGCTTAGTAAATGAGGCCCAAAATTAGCAGCGCGGTGTTAATGGGTGATTTCAATTACCCTTGTATTAATTGGGTAAATGTCACATCAGGCTGAGGCTAAGGAGGTGAAGTTCCTAGATGAAAATAAATGACTACTTCCTGGAACAGCTGGTACAAAAACCAATAAGGGGGGAGAGCTATTTTAGACATAGTCATAGCGGAAAACAGGATTTGGTGCAAGAGGTTAACAGTGTTGGAGCCACTTGGCAATAGTGATCATAGCATGATCAAATTTGACTTAACTGGAGGGAAGGACACTAAAGAAATCTACTGCAATAGCATTTAACTTTCAAAAGGGAGACTGATAAAATGTGAAAAATGGTTAGGAAAAAACTGTAAGAAGCAGCTGCCAAGTTTAGGAATTTACAGCAGGCATAGACCTTGTTTAAAAATGCCATCTTAGAAGCCCAGACCAGATATATGCCATGCATTACGAAAGGTGGAAACAAAGCTTAAATGACTAATGGCATAGTTAAAAGGTGAGGTGAGAGAGGCTATTATAGCTAAAAGAATATCTTTCAAAAAATGGGAAAGGGATCCAAATGAAGAAAACAGGAAGCAGTATAAGCACTAGCAAGTTAGATGCAAAGCATTGATAAGAGAGAATTTGAAAAGAAACTTGCCATTGAAGCAAAAAATCATAATGAAAGCTTTCAGGTACATTGAAGCAGAAATCTTGTGAAGGAGTCTGTTGGACCACTAGATGATAAAGGGATTAAAGGAGCACTTAGGGGAAGACAAGGCCATAGTGGAGAGACTAAATGAATTCCTTGCCTTAGTCTTTCTCCGAGGACAGGCAGGATGGTAGTCTTAACACATGGGTGACATTTTTGGATGGAGCCTGTCACAGAACTTTGATCTCAAAAGATTCTAGAATTCTCAAGCGTGCCCTACAGAGCATGTGCAGCTGTAATCATCACCCTGCCCCCTAGACAGTCTGTCAGTCTCTTTTTTTTTTTTTTTTAATTTTTTTTCCTGCAGAGCTGTGTGGTCGCCGAAGCCATGTGCTCACAGTATTCAGCTTTGCTCTCTTATCACAGTTCTTGTAAGTGATTTTTTTTATAGAGCGGCAGCTGTTTTCTTTCCTTTTTCTTAAGATAGTTTTATTTTTTCTGTTTTTCCTCTTTTTTTTCCAATTGTCTGCCTGCCGCATGGTGAGCTTTCCCCTGTGCAGCCTGACAGTCCTACTATCTTAAAAAAACAACAAAAAAAAACAAAACCCTCTTTCTCTCTCCCCCCCCCCCCCCCCCAAAAAAAAAACAAAAAAACCCTGCTTCTGCAGTTTTGTATCTGTGTCCTCTCCTTGCTCTGTCTGCTTTTCTCCCTTTCCCCGGTGCTGACAGGACTGACTTATGCAGTCTGTTGGTGATCCGTGTAGGCCACTGAGCCTGGGGACTCGCCCGAGTTCTACACAGGCTGGAGTTGTACGTCATTTTACTGATTAATCGGCATTGATTGATTCGAATGGTGGAAGGATCGAGGACCATGCTGTTCCTGTGGGTGGGAGAGCTCATCCTCCCCCACATCCCAAGGAACTAGTCTCCACTGGCAGGAGCCCTGGATGATGTAGCCTCCCCTTCTGCTTGGCAGTGCAGTTTCTTTGGGAGAGAGGATGAGCAGGAGCCTGGGCTAGCAGCTTGCATGCTCAGCAACGGTTGCCCGTGCACATCTATGACCAGCGCACCGTTTGTGTGATGGATTGATATCAGGGCTCAGTCGTGGACCAGGCACACCATTGAGCACCATGGTCACCCTTGATGCCATCGTGGTGCGTGATTGCCCATGATTACATAGAGGCTTTCTGTGCCTTCAGCATCGGTGGAAATGAAATCTTGCTGCTCTGGCTTGGGCATTGAGGTGATGGAGTAGCAGCACAAATCGACGCCCTTGATGCCATTGATGTCTCAAGGCCGCGCTGCCATAGATACTGCGGTGCCATCAAAGCCATGGTGCCTTTGGTGCCACGGTGCATTCGATGCCATGGTGCCTGCATTGCCATGGTACCATTGATACAGCTGTACCCTCGCTACCCTTGGTGCTCTTGACACCTGTGGTGCCATTGATGTCATCGACGCCCTAGATCCCATCAAGGTGCATGCATGGCCATCCTGGAGGCTGTCAAGGTTGGAGCAGTAATATCACATACACAGAGAGATCAAGTATATTCAAATTTATCAAATTATTTATTTAGAAATCACAAGGTATTTCCCTATCTAGACATTAAAATCTAAACTCACACACTCATTCATCAATCACACCTCATATAAAAACATCCATATACATGAACAATATTCAAAGGTCAATAGTTACAATTAATTGCAATCGGTATAACAGTGTCAGATATGTAACATGGTTTTTATATCCAAACCCTTCTCTTATCCGTCCAACAAAGGATCTCTTTGTTTCGCCTAAATGATCAGGCTTCCTCAGGGACTAACAATATCCTGTAGCTGGTCATATCTCTCAGGACTTGAACTCTGGTTCCTACACTAAAAAACCAAAAAGATATAAAGATATATTACCTATGGTCATAAATTACCATGAGTAATGAACATTGTGTTAACCTCAAGCTTACCTCTCAAGAATCATAAATTCTCATGAACTTTCAGTTTATCACCAATATGACCAAAGGTAATTACTGCTCTAAACATTTTCCGAAATATGCTTTCAACCGCTACTATTTTCCATCTGCAATAAATTAACAAATCTCTTAAGACTTCCATTCCATTAGTATAAATACACTTTATTCTCTTTATAAATTAATCCTACTCACGTCTCTCGATCATGTCAATCATTACCAGACAAACCGCTACTCATTTCAATCTTTGAGTGACTTTTAATTCCAAATATGTCTCAATAAATCCATTTCAGGAACCTTGCAGATTGTGCTTCATTGTATCTGTTCAAACAACGATAAACATAATTTCAAAGATACTTTCTCGACACAAACTTACCAGCACTCTTGGTTGGAGCAGTGGCAGGACCTCGATGCTGTTCAGGTGCATAGCCTCGATGCGGCATCCCTTGATGCCGTCAAGGTGCATATCCTTGATGCCGTCAAAGTGCATACCCTTGATGCCGTGGCTGCCTACTAGATCATCGCAGTGCATGGCCTCCATGCCATCGTGATGTGGTGCTGCCCCGATACCATTGATGCTTTCGAGGCCACCAATGCCTCTTGTTACCACCTCAACTACATCGAGCACCACAGACCAGGCACTGGGTTTGCCACTGAGTGCCCTGGTTGTCCTTGAGGCTATCGACTGCTGGTGCTCTTGGCAGCCTGCTCGTGACCTTGCAGCCCTCAGGTGGCAGGGGTTTTTGGCATGATGGATCGAGTGCAGGGGTCGCCATCTACTCAAGGCACCCTGGTATGCTGGGGCATCTGAGCACAGTGGTCCCTTGCCCTCAAGGCTCCTTAGTGATGTCATCTACGAGGCACCGAGGCACTCTATGCAGTCCCGTCACAGGCTACTGCTATTGGACCATGGTTTCCGATTTCAGCATTGGAGGCCCCGCCGGGATGTGTACACCATCAGTATTAATGGATACGAGCGAGGCTTTCGTTAGCCTTAGTACTTGTGAGGCCATTGACCTCACTGCATCGATGCCCTTGGATGAATAAGTGAGCCGAAGGGAACAGTTGATGACGCTGGCAGTCATTGGTTTTTTTGGGCTTCAGTGATCTGTGTAGGTTGCAGGGCTTCTCCCTGCAGATGCCCTTGGCTTCCTTGGTACCGCCAGTTCATCGATACCTTGGGGCTCTGGAATCTCCATTGGGGATACTAGGCGGTCTGTGTCTGCAGGCACCTGTGGCGCCGGGGATTGCACCGTATGCCGTTGATCTGATCATGGTTCGGTCAAGTGCCGTCGAAGCCCTGGGTGTAGAGTCGTTGGGTGCCCTTGTTATGGTTTTGTGTTGATGACCGTAAAAGCTCCATGGGCCTTACGGGCATTGTCACCACTCTGGGCACCAGTAGCTGCAGTTGGAGGCCACAGGACATGACCACAGAACCCCATGGGCACCTTTGGTCACCAAGGACTTCGCTGCTGTCATTCCCTGAGGGAATCGAAGGTGAACCATTCCCGACAAGGTTTCGAGGGCCTGCCTCTCAAATTATCAGGTACTGGAGGGGACAACTCCATAGACCGCCATCCTCTACCCTGCCTTATCCAGAGCACTGGTGGTTCTGGGGGTGCTGTCGTCATACTGTTTTCTTCTTTACTCCGCTGGAGTTTTTGTGATGTTACTGCGCAGCATGCAAGGTTGGGTAAGGCTTGGTAACTGCTCAGAGTGCCTCGGGCCACGGTAGGCGGCATTCTCCCTGTCTGTGCAGTCCTCAGCCATGCCAGGATTCCACCATCGTTCCATCATGGTCTCAGCCTCCTTGTCAGTTCTGCACTGCACAGTGCTGAGGAGCACTGGCAGGAGAGGCATCATCATATGTTTTGTGTTTTGTCGTGGGGCAGCATGTAGCCACTAATTCTGGCACATGGTGCTTTGTCCTCGCTGTGGCGTGGGATTCCTCCCACAGGCAGGGCACATGGGTTCATAGGTGTGCCGCCATCCGTAGGATGGATATTACTGCATGAGTACCGCTCGACATGCTTTACAGCAGAGGGCTCATTCCTCCAGTTGCCCTCTGCCATCTGGGCTTCTCTGTGTGTGTTTTCCCCTCTGGGCGGACACAACAGGTTCTGTTCTTAAGCCACAGGGACTGACCTAGGACTGCGTTCCTGGTCAGACCTTGAGGGAAGTAGACATCAGGAGAGTGGTTCAAGAGTCCTCTCCTCCTCAACAAAGGAATGTGTCGTTTGACCTTTCCCGTGTCCAAACCCCCTTTTTTTGTGGGGAAGCCCCTGAGGCTCTGTGCCTGGCAGGTTTTTCTCTGAAACGGGGCCTCAATTCTTTGAATTGGTGCGTCTTCTTGGAGGCCAGGGCTGGGGAATGGCAGCGGCTCTCATTGGACCATTTTCGCTGGGACCCCTCTGTGGCTTATAGTGGTGGCCTCCCCCATCTGGTAATGAAATCCTTTCTACCGGGGTTAATGCATGCGACTCCCCAGCTTCCCATCTCCTAGTGGAGTTTTCGGGATTTCTCTCCTGGGGCATTCACTCTCAGTTTCCGCTGTTCCAAACAGGCTGAGGGCTCCATCTCAGTGGATAACTCCTGTTGGATTTGGCAGTGAATTGTTCGCTCGGGGGTTGTTAGACAACCTTGTTACTTGTGCTTGACCTGGCAGTCCATTGGATTGCCTCCTTGTGTTTTTTGCTCTTTCTGGCTTGATTGTTGGGGGAGGGGAGGACAAGTTAAGGCACTCATGGTATATCTTCTGTATACTTGCTGGGAAGGATACACCACATTTTTCTATATATTTTCATCATGCTCTGGCCAGTACTGCCTTTAGCTTTTCTCATTTCTCTAGGTTTCCCAAAGGGCCTTCCTGCTTCCCTGTGCTATCCTGTGGACAGGGTAAATGAACCTGTTCTTGACCGGTGCTCTTGGGTAAGCTTCAGGCCTATCTCATCTCCCTGGTCTGGAGATTTGGGCTACAGGTTTGTTGTGTGGATTGCCCTTCATCCCCTGAAACCCTTGATGCTGTCCTGCATGGTCAGCTAGGTCTGATGCTTCGACACATAGTGTCTGCCCCAGGCCCTGCTGTGGTTTGCTGCTTGTTCTTCTAAGCATTGCTTGGGTTTCTCCTGCCCATTATACCTACCAGCCAAACCTGAACTCTCTTCTGCAGAGACATTTGGTCCTTCTGATGTCAGTGGACTGCAGTTCCTTTCTGGGGGTTCTTGGGCCCCAGTTTGTTTTTTGGTAGTCTTTTAACACGGATGGAAATTGTGCGGTCTTCATCCTAGACTCTTTTTCTCTTGTCTACATCTCTGGGTTCTTCTTGTATCCAGGAGGTTCTAGACTTACTGTTGTCAGCATTTACTTATTAGGAACCCTGCTTGTTCTCTTTTCTGTGATGCAGAGTTTGCTTCTGTTTCCACTCACATCACTTCTCTGCCTTAGGCACCCCTGCTATGCAGGAGCTTTTGTGTCTGTCTTTTCTATGTTTTTTTCTTTGTAGAGCCCAGCTCATCTCCAGCCTGGACCCCTTATGGGTCAGCTGCCTCACAGTCAAAAGGGAGAGTGGTTGTGCTATTAGCACAGTGTGGTTTCCTGTTTTGTCCTGCTTGGACCACCTATAGCTAGTGATTCACACGTGTGAGGACTACCATCCTGCTTGTCCTCTGAGAAGGCAGAGATGCTTACCTGTAACAGGTGTTCTCCTAGGACAGCAGATTGTTAGCCCTCATGAAACCTCCCCACCTCCCCTGGGAGTTGGTTCATGGACTGAGGGACTCTGCCTAGGAGGCAGGGTGATGACTACAGCTGCACATGCTCAGTAGGGCATGTTTGAGAGTTCTAGAATCTTTGAGATCAAAGTTCCATGCCGGGCTTCATCCAGTGTATGAGGACTAACATCCTGTTACAGGTAAGCAACTCAGCTTTACTGAGGAAGATATAAGGGAGATGCCTATTCCAGAAATGATATTTAAAGGTGACTATTTAGAGGAACTGAAGCAAATCTCAGTGAACCTGGAATAAGGGAGGTGGCTGACAAAATTAAAGCTAAAAGAACAGCATTCAAGAAATATAAAGGATCGCAAAGGGAGGAGCACAAAGAAGAATATTTGTATCAACTGAGGGAGACAAAGAAATTAATCAAGTTGGCAAAGAGTCAAGCGGAAGAGAGGATTGCCAAGGAGATAAAAAAATGGTGACAAAAACATTTTTCAGATACATCAGCGAAAAGAGAAAGGTCCAAAGTGGTATAGTGAAATTGAAAGGTGGTAATGATCAATGTGTAGAGAGAGACGAAGAAATGGCAGAAATATTAAACGAATACTTCAGCTCTGTGTTCACTAAAGAAGACCCTGGAGAAGGACCATCTCTAAACAACAAGAAACTGGAGGGAAGGGGAATAGATGAAAATCCTTTTACAGTAGAAAATGTGTGGGAAGAACTAAAGAACCTGAAAGTGGACAAAGCCATGGGGCCTGATGGGATTCATCCAAGGATATTGAGGGAGCTCAGAGATGTTCTGGCGGGTCCGCTGTGTGACCTGTTCAATAGATCCCTAGAAACGGGAGTGGTGCCGAGTGATTGGAGAAGAGCGGTGGTGGTCCCGCTTCACAAGAGTGGGAACAGGGAAGAGGCAGGCAACTACAGACCGGTTAGCCTCACTTCGGTGGTGGGAAAAGTAATGGAGTCACTGCTGAAAGAGAGAATAGTGAACTATCTACAGTCTGGAGAATTGATGGACCAGAGGCAGCATGGATTCACCAGGGGAAGATCCTGTCAGACAAATTTGATTGACTTTTTTGACTGGGTAACCAAGGAATTGGATCAAGGAAGAGCACTAGATGTCATCTACTTGGATTTCAGCAAAGCTTTTGATACGGTTCCGCACAGGAGACTGGTGAATAAAACGAGAAGCTTGGGAGTGAGTGCCGAGGTGGTGACCTGGATTGCAAATTGGTTGACGGACAGAAAACAATGTGTGATGGCAAATGGAGCCTTCTCTGAAGAGAGAGCGGTTTTAAGTGGTGTGCCGCAAGGATCGGTGTTGGGACCGGTCCTGTTCAATATCTTTGTGAGCGACATTGCGGACGGGATAGAAGGTAAGGTTTGTCTTTTTGCGGATGACACTAAGATCTGCAACAGAGTGGACACGCCGGAAGGAGTGGAGAGAATGAGACGGGATCTAAGGAAACTGGAAGAGTGGTCTAAGATATGGCAGCTGAGATTCAATGCCAAGAAGTGCAAAGTCATGCATATGGGGAGTGGAAATCCGAATGAACTGTACTCGATGGGGGGGGAAAGGCTGATGTGCACGGAGCAGGAGAGGGACCTTGGGGTGATAGTGTCTAATGATGTGAAGACAGCAAAACAATGCGACAAGGCGATAGCAAAAGCCAGAAGAATGCTGGGCTGCATAGAGAGAGGAATATCAAGTAAGAAAAGGGAAGTGATTATTCCCTTGTACAGGTCCTTGGTGAGGCCTCACCTGGAGTACTGTGTTCAGTTCTGGAGACCATATCTACAAAAAGACAAAGACAAGATGGAAGCGGTACAGAGAAGGGCGACCAGGAAGGTGGAGAATCTTCATAGGATGACGTACGAGGAGAGATTGAAGAATCTAAATATGTACACCCTGGAGGAGAGGAGGAGCAGAGGTGATATGATACAGACTTTCAGATACTTGAAAGGTTTTAATGATCCAAAAACAACGACAAACCTCTTCCGTAGGAAAATAATCAGCAGAACCAGGGGTCATGATTTGAGGCTCCAGGGAAGAAGATTCAGAACCAATGTCAGGAAGTATTTCTTCACGGAGAGGGTGGTGGATGCCTGGAATGCCCTTCCGGAGGAAGTGGTGAAGACCAGAACTGTGAAAGACTTCAAAGGGGCGTGGGATAAACACTGCGGATCCATAAAGTCAAGAGGCCGCCAATGAAGAGTGGGTGACTCGCCAGAATGATGGCTATTGACACAATACCCTTATTAAATAAACATACACATGCTTACTGTGACTCCTACATCGCTCTAAGCTTCAACAGCAAGAGGTAATGGAAAAAAGGATTTGCACTCACAAAGAGGGGAGTAGCTGGCTTGTTACGGCGGTTACTACCCCAAACCAAATATGCCTGATACTTCACTTTCAATGCATATACAGCATAGCTCTCTGCTTCAATGACAGGGGAGAAGAATAACTGATACTTCACACATCCAGCAGAGCTCTCTGCTACAATGGCAAGGGAGAAGAAAAAGGGTTCGCACTCAAAACGCGGGGAGTAGCTGGCTTGTTACGGCGGTTACTACCCCAAACCAAATGTGCCTGATACTTCGCTTTCCATGCATATCCAGCATGGTTCTCTGCTGCATCGGCATGGGAGAAAGACTGATACATCACGCATTTCCAGCATAGCTCTCTGCTTCAACGGCAGGGGAAAAAAAAATTAACAAACAAACAACAAACAACGGCAGGGGGAAAAATAAAACAAAAACAAAAAACTGATGCTTCACGCATATCCTGCATAGCTTCAACAACAGGGGTGAAGAAAAAAAGGATTCGCAATCACAAAGCGAGGAGTAGCTGGCTTGTTACGGCGGTTACTACCCCAAACCAAATGTGCCTGATACTTCACTTTCAATGCATATCCAGCATGGCTCTCTGCTTCTACAGCAGGGGAGAAGTAAAAAAAAACCAACAAGAGCTGTACAACATAGTCTAGGTAAAACAAATAAGCATGGGTGTAGCTTGCTTATCGCGGCAGTTACTGCCCCTACTACCCCTAACTAATCAAGCTAGATATTTCACTTGCATGCAGCTCCATCACTGCTCTCTACATTAATGGTGGGGGTGGAAGGGGAATAGAACAAGGAGCTAAGAGTAACAGATAAGAATGAGAGAAAAAATGTGTGAGGCTTGCTGGGCAGACTGGATGGGCCATTCGGTCTTCTTCTGCCGTCATTTCTATGTTTCTATGTTTCTATGTTTCTATAAGGCAAACTGACAAACTAAAGAGCAGTAAATTACTCGATCAGATGGCTTACATCCCAGAGTGTTGAAAGAATTGAAAAATGAAATTGAAGATAAACTGTTAATTTACAAATTACTATCTTTAGAATTATCTATGGTACCTGAAGACTGGAGGGTTGCCAATGTAACATTGATTTTTAAAAAGGGTTCCAGAGATAATCCAGGAAACTACAGATCAGTCAGCTTGATGTCAGTGCTGGGCAAAATGTTGGAAACTATCATAAAGAACAAAATTACTAAACACGTAGATAGTAATAATGTAATTGGAGAAACCAAAATGGATTTAGCCAAGGGAACTCTTGCCTCACTCTCTACTATAATTTTTAGAAGGGGTAAATAAATATGTAAGATGAGCCAGTTGATAGAGTTTTCCAGAACAAGTTTGACAAAGAACTCATGAGAGACTTCTGAAAAAATTAAAAAGTAATGGGACAGGAGGCAATGTCCTATTGTGGATTGGGAGCTGGTTAAAAGATAGAAAACAGAGTAGGGCTAAATGGTCAATTTTCTCAAATGGAGAAAGGTGAATAGTGGAGTACTCCAGGGATATGTTCTGGGATCACTGCTTTTTAACATTTATAAATGACCTGGAAGTGGGAACAATGAGTGAGGTGATCAGATTTGCAGCTGACACAAAAAAGTTGTTAAATCACAAGAAGATTGTGAGAAATTGTAAGAGGACCTTGTAAGACTGAGAGATTGGGCATGCAAATGGCAGATGACATTTAATGTGGACAAGTGCAAATTATGCACTTAGGGAAGAGCAATCTAAATTTAAGCTACACAATACAAGGTTCCACATTAGGAATTGCTACTCCAGTAAAGGATCGTAGATAAATCATTGAGATCCTCTGCTTAGTGTGTGGCAGCAGCCAAGAAAGCAAATAGAATGCTAGGAATTAAGAAAGGAATGGAGAATAAAACAGAGAATATATTTCCTAGCGTGTAGCCAGATGGACTCAGGACCAGTGGGTTATGTGCTCTTCTGCTAGCAGATGGGAGACTGAGTCAGATTTCAAAGCTTACGTCACCTTAGATATACCCCTGCAGTGACCTCAGTTCCTCAGTATCTCTCCGTCTCCTAGCAGATGCGGACACTATACTCCACACTAGCACAGTGTTAGGAAAATTACAGCAAGAAGACAAAATTACCTTAAAGAAGATAGAGCCCCACTCTCCTGCGGTGATACCTAAGGGTCTCTCCCCCAGTTAAGAATTCCTGAGGTGATTTCCGATATCCCTCAGAGGTGTGCCTTGGTCTGGTAGCCGGTTCCCAGCATAGATTTAGCCCCCAGAGTGGCTGAAAGGCAGCGGGTGCATAGCCGAGCATGGCTGTGAAGGAAAAACCTCCCCCCCCCGCAACTGGAGACCATCCGGCACACGATTGGTAAGCGCCGAGACCAGGTGAGCAGAAAACTCTAAATTCAGGCCTCCGGTCTCCAGAGCTCGGATTGCCGTATTGATTCCTCCTTTCTTCCGGCAAGGTAAAAAGGGAGCACCGATCGGTTTGAGCAGCCTTGGTTGGGCTAGGCCCAGATCTGGTGCAAAGGTCCACACATGTGGAGACCCTTGGGGGGTGCCATCTTACATGTGGGAGGTGTCTGTGCCATCTTCCCTTCTCGACCGGCAGTACGCATGGGCCGGGCCGGATGGCTGATGTGCCTAACTTGTGCGTGTCCAATACAGATGCGTGCACAACTGAGCGCACAGCTGCGCTTACAACTACATGCGCGCATTGAAGCTCATTACCTGTGCGCCTAGACATAGAGGCAATGGCACCGGTGTCTAAGAAGGCCAGAAGGCGCACACTCTTTGCACAGCCTACCACATAAGAGCAGCGCAGCCTGAACTGGAGTCCTGCCTGTGTCAGCATTGCGAAGAAGCCCAGGGGGACCAAAGCCTGGTCCCTCACTGTCTGAGGATGGGTCCTGACGTACTACATATGATAGCTCCTCGGATCTATGCAACTCCAAGATGTCTTCTCCACAAGAGGGCACCTCAGGGGCCCCTACTCATACTCCCCCTGGGATTAACATGGTCCCAGGGACCTTCTCCTGGTTAGAATTTTTCCAAGGGCTGCAAGCCTTCGTTCAGGTGCAATCAACCCCGGCTGCGTCCCAGGCTCAACCCCTGCCGGAAGCACAAGATCCTCCCAGCCCTACTCGGATGCCTCGAGACATGCCTCGCCTAACCAAGAATTTCCCTGACAGGGACCCGGACACCACAGATGATGATGGCGGCACCCTGGAAGAAGGAGAAATCTCTCCAGCCTGGAACCATACCGTACCATGCTTCACTTCTTCCACAGGGATGAATTACCAGCCCTTGTTTCTCAGACTCTGAAGACTCTGGGTATTCCAGGCACAGACCCAATGGCGGAACCAAAGAAGAACCCTATCTTGGTGTCCCTTTGTAAAGCCTCATGCTACTTCCCAATGATGAAAGCCATCCAGGAACTGATTGACCTGGAGTGGGATGCCTCGGAGGCCAGCTTTAAAGGAGGCTGGGCCTTGGAAGCCTTATACCCTCTGGAACCAGCGATCAAGGAGCGCTTGTGTTTTTCCGAAAGTGGACACCATGGTCTGTACCGTCTCAAAGCAAACAACAATTCCCTTTGAGGGAGGGGCTGCATTGAAGGATACTCAGGATAGATGATTGGAATCCATTCTTAAGCAGGCTTTCGATGCAACAGCAATGACACTGCAGATTGCTTCCTGCTGCGCACTGGTGGCACGTTCCTGCTTGTTCCTCTTGAGAGAGGCAAATAACTCCGGAACGTATGCCGGTGAGATGATGGAACCTGTAGCAGTCTTCCTGATGGACGCAAGCTCAGATCTGGTACGTACCTCAGCCAGAGGAGTAGCCTCTGTAGTGGCAGCCAGAAGACAACTATGGCTGTGGAATTGGTCTGCTGAAGCGATCTCTAAAGTGAATATCACAAGAATGCCCTTTAAAGGATCTCTTTTATTCGGAAGTGAATTGGAGAAGTTAGCCAGCAAGTGGGGCGAATCTCCAGTGCCTCGGCTACTGGAAGACAGGGGTAAAAGATCCCAGCGTCCCTCCCCCAGAAGAACCAGGGGCAGAGGCTTGCAACGCTTTAGACCCTACAGGAACTCGCAGTTCTAGGCACCCCGTCCCTCCGGAAGGTCCCAGCCCTTTCGGAATAGACAGACCAAGGGAGGAACAGGCCCGAGACAGGCTCCAGCTGTGCTCCCCAATGAGAATGGGCTGACCCCTCCACAGGAAGAGGAAATGGGGGGGGGGGGGGTCGACTTTTCCTCTTCTACCAAAGATGGGTCGAGATCACATCGGACAAATGGGTACTAAACATCATTCGAGAAGGTTAACCTTAACCAGAGTGGAACCAAGCTGCTGGCACTAACTTTCAAAAAGGAGATAGAGCAGCTTTTAAACTAGAACAAGGGGGAAAGCCGACAGTCATTCAGCAGTGCATGGTTCGGAAAAATGTATCCTTGAAGGATACTAATGAAACAGGAGAGTTAGGGCATCCCAACAGAAAGGTTCCATTAAAAGCAAACAGTTCATATGCCTATATGTAAAAAATCACCAAAGCTAATGATTTCTGAATTATCCCAAACAACTGAAAAGCAGGCTGTTAAAACAAGCAAAAAACACACTTTGAAATGTCTGTATGCCAATGCCAGAAGTCTAAGAAGTAAGATGGGAGAGTTAGAGTGTATAGCAGCAAATGATGAGATTGGCATCACAGAGACTTGGTGGAAGGAGGATAACCAATGGGACAGTGCTATATCAGGGTACAAATTATATCGCAATGATAGGGAGGATCAACTTGGTGGGGGTGTGGCACTTTATGTCCAGGAGGGTATAGAATCCAACAGGATAAAGATCATACAAGAGAGTAAATGCTCAGTAGAATCTATATGGGTAGAAATCCCATGTGTGTTGGGTAAGAGTATAGTGATAGGAATATACTACCGTCCACCTGGACAAAATGGTTAGACAGATGATGAAAAGCTAAGAGAAATCAGAGAAGCAAACCAATTTGGCAGTGCAATAATAATGGGAGATTTCAATTACCCCAATATTGACTGGGTAAATGTAACATCAGGACTTGCTAGAGACATAAAGTTCCTGGATGTAATAAATGACTGCTTCATGGAGCAATTGGTTCAGGAACCAACAAGAGAGGGAGCTATTTTAGATTTAATTCTTAGTGGAACGCAAGATTTGGTGAGAGAAGTAACGGTGGTGGGGCCACTTGGCAACAGTGATCATAACATGATCAAATTTAAACTAATAACTGGAAGGGGGATAATAAGTAAATCTGCAGCTCTAACACTAAATTTTAAAAAGGGAAACTTTGATAAAATGAGGAAAATAGTTAGGAAAAAACTGAAAGGTGCAGCTGCAAAGGTTAAGTGTTCAACAGGCTTGGACATTGTTTAAAAATACAATCCTAGAGGCACAGTCCATATGTATTCCGCGCATTAAGAAAGATGGAAGGAAGGCAAAACGATTACTGTCATGGTTAAAGGTGAGGTGAAAGAGGCTATTTTAGCCAAAAAAACTTCCTTCAGAAATTGGAAGAAGGATCCATCTGAAGAAAATAGGATAAAACATAAGCATTGTCAAGGTAAGTGTAAAACATTGATAAGACAGGCGAAGAGAGAATTTGAAATGAAGTTGGACATAGAGGCAAAAACTCATAATAAAAACTTTTTAAAATATATCCAAAGCAAGAAACCTGTGAGGGAGTCGGTTGGACCATTAGATGACAGAGGGGTTAAAGGGGCTCTTTGGGAAGATAAGGCCATTGCAGAAAGACTAAATGAATTCTTTGCCTCCGTGTTTACTAATGAGGATGTTGGGGAGATACCAGTTCCAGAGATGGTTTTCACGGGTGATGAGTCAGACGAACTGAACGAAATCACTGTGAACCTGGAAGATGTAGTAGGCCAGATTGACAAACTAAAGAGTAGCAAATCATCTGGACCAGATGGCATGCATCCTAGGGTTCTGAAGGAACTAAAAAATGAAATTTCTGATCTATTAGTTAAAATTTGTAACCTATCATTAAAATCATCCATTGTACCTGAAGACTGGAGGGTGGTCAATGTAACCCCAATATTTAAAAAAGGGTCCAGGGGCGATCCGGGTAACTATAGAACAGTGAGCCTAACTTCAGTGCTGGGCAAAATAGTGGAAACTATTCTCAAGATCAAAATCGTAGAGCATATAGAAAGATATAATTTAATGGAACACAGTCAACATGGATTTACCCAGGGCAAGTCTTGCCTAACAAATCTGCTTCATTTTTTTGGGGGGTTAATAAACATGTGGATAAAGGTGAACCGGTAGTTGTAGTGTATTTGGATTTTCAGAAGGCATTTGACAAAGTCCCTCATGAGAGGCTTCTACGAAAAGTAAAAAGTCATGGGATAGGAGGCGATGTCCTTTTGTGGATTATAAACTGGTTAAAAGACAGGAAACGGAGAGTAGGACTAAATGGTCAATTTTCTCAGTGGAAAAGGGTAAACAGTGGAGTACCTCAGGGATCTGTACTTGTACTTGCTTTTCAATCTACCTTATAAATGGGCCATGACCGACGGCCCGCAAATGCGCAGTAGAGCGCAGCTCTACTGCGCATGTGCGGGCAAGGACGTCTGTCTTAGCCAGCGTAAAAAAAAACAAAACATGGCGGCGTCGGGTGGCAGCGGCGATGGCGGCGTCGGGTGGCGATGGCGGCGTCGGGTGGCGATGGCGGCGTCGGGCGGCGGCAGCGATGGCGGCGTCGGGTGGCGGCGGCGTCGGGTGGCGGCGGCGGCGATGGCGGCGTTGGGTGGCGGCGGCGTCGGATGGCGGCGTCGGGTGGCGGCGGCGGTGATGGCGGCGTCGGGTGGCGGCGGCGGCGATGGTGGCAGCGAACGAAGACGAGGAGCAGCGGCGGCCAGTAGCGAGGGAGGGACGGACTGAGAGAGAGAGGGAGGGACGGACTGAGAGAGAGGGAGGGACGGACAGAGAGAGGGAGGGAGGGAGGGGGAGGGACTGAGTGAGAGGGAGGGAGGGACTGAGTGAGGGGGAGGGAGGGACTGAGGGAGGGAGGGGGATTGAGTGAGGGGGGGGACTGAGTGGGAGGGGGAGGGACTGAGGGAGGGAGGGGGAGGGACTGAGAGGGGGGGAAGAGTGAGGGGAGAGGGAGAATGAGGGAGAGGTGAGAGACAGGGATGTGAGTAAGTGGAAGGGTAAGAAGTTGTGGAGCAGAGAAAAGGAGTGGAGGAGGGCTGAGGGAGAGGGGATGGGATTGAGACAGGGTGGGGAGTGACTGAGGGAAGGGGAGAGAGGTGGGAGTGACTGAGGGAAGGGGAGGGAGGTGAGAGTGAGGGGAAGGAGGCAGTGGGAGACAGAGAGTGAGTAAGACTGAGGGGTGGGAAACGGGGTGAGTGACTGAGGGGAAGGGGGAATGAGGGAGAAAAAGTGTAGGAGGGTGCTGTTTTCGAAAATGGACCGAAAACAAAAATGTAATGTAGCCCGTTGTGACGGGCTTAACGGCTTGTATATATATAAATGATCTGGAAAGGAATACGACGAGTGAGGTTATCAAATTTGCGGATGATACAAAATTATTCAGAGTAGTTAAATCACAAGCAGACTGTGATACATTACAGGAGGATCTTGCAAGACTGGAAGATTGGGCATCGAAATGGCAGATGAAATTTAATGTGGACAAGTGCAAGGTGTGGGTTCCACTCTTTCAGTTTCATCTCTTTGCTGACACCTCCTCTGGACAGGATTGCTGGTTCTAAAAAAAAAAAAAAAAAAATCATTCTGCTTCCTCTTTGCCCTGCCGGACCAGTAGTGCGGGATTCTTCCTCGCATCAGCAGATGGGGGCAGAATGTGAAAGCTTCCTCTGACGTCCCTACCATAAAGGCTGGCCCAGCAGAGGGGAAGTCAGAAGCTTTTGCCTCCAGCAGATGAGATGGAGCACAGACCTTGCTAGGCCAGGCAATACAACCTGGAGGTGGTGTATAAAGAGGACCACGTCGCCACTAGGCAGATGTCGACAGGAGACAACAGTCTAGCTTCTGCCCAGTAGACTGCCTGAGCCCTAGTGTAATGAGCTTTAACCTGAAAGGGTAATGGCTTTCCTGCCTCCACATAGGCTCTCATGACCATCTCCTTGATCCAGCGAGCTATGGTAGCCCGCGAAGCTGGTTCACCCTGCTTCCTTCCACCGTGAAGAACAAACAAGTGGTCCATCCTGTGGACCAGTTCTGAAACTTCCAGATACCGCACCAAAAGACTACTGACGTTTAAATGGCGGAGGAGATGGTATTCTTCCATGTCCTCGTGTCTATCTAGGGATGGCAACAAAATGGATTGATTCAAATGAAACTCCGAGACTACCTTGGGCAAGAAGGTTGGAACAGAACGAAGCTGTAATGCTCCTGGAGTCATCCGGAGGAACAGTTCCTGACACGACAATGCCTGCAGTTCAGAGATGCGATGAGCCGAGCATATAGCCACTAGGAACATCGTTTTCAGGGTTAACAAGTGCAAGAAAAGACTGCACAGCAGCCAAAAGGAGGGCCCTGCCAAACACTCCAATACTAGATTAAAGCGCTAATTTCTGAGCAACCTGGTAAAGTGTACAGAAAAGAAAATACTGCTTTTCTGTATACCCTCCGACTTAATATCCTAGCGATATTAAGTTGGAGGAACCAAAACTTAAAAAAAAAGTAAAAAAAAAAATCTGCCTGCCGGTCAGAGGCTAGCAAAACGGAAGCTCAATTTTACCGGTGCCAGTTTTCCTAACCGTGGCTGTCAGTGGGTTCGAAAACCGCTGGTAAAATAGAACGTCGGTTGTTGGACCCGCTGGCAGCCACCTCTACTGCTAATAAGGAGGCGTTAGGGATGCGCTGTTGTCCCTAGTGCCTCCTTATTAGCGCATCACCTCATTTAAATACAGAATCACGCGTGTTGGGAGAACAGGCGGTCAACATGGAGCGCCTACTCTCTCGCATTTTTTACTGTATCGGCCTGCTAATTAGGGAGACAAAAGGATAGGGAAGTTGCAGGAACAAGAAAGAGCCTTGTTACAAATCCTTCCATATGTGTGGAGGTGTCTAGAGGTCCTGAGCAACATGGCAGCAGCGACTGGGGTAGTACCATGCTTGAGAACTCATATGTGCCTACTTCAGGCATCACCTCCTAAGTAACTAGTTGCCACTGAGTCAATAGTTAGACAAAAAACTACAGTTAACGCCCCAAAGCAAGCAGAGTCCGCGATGGTGGCTAGACTCAACAAATCTGACCAGAGGAGCTTCTCTATACTCCCCACAGTGGACATCAGTTACCACAGATGCAAGTTGTCGAGGGTGGAGAGCACATTATCAAGGTCAAGCAGCTCCGGGAGCCTGGCTGCAGTGGGTGTCTCTTAAGTTCAAGAAACGTATTAGAACTAAGAGCAATCAGGTTAGCCTAGACCATTTTCTGTTGCAGTTACAGAACAAGGCAGGCCAGGTTCACGCGGACAACACCACGCAGTGGCCTATGTAAACAAGCAGGGGGGCACAAAGAATGCAGCCCTAGCAATGGAGGCAGCCCTCATTATGAAAACGGCAGAGGCATTTCCTGTATTAGAGTGAAAACAATAGGAATCGGATGATCACACGAAGCCCTTTATTATGTGCCCGACTCTGGCCGAGTTTCGCTCGTAGAGCTGCCTCAGGGGCAATTCAATTGGCAGGATTTAAAACAATGCCTGCTGGGCTGCTGTCACATGTACACTGTCACAAAATCACGTACAGTAATATATTAATTCCTGCGGAACGTACTGAACATCATTCTGTTTCTTAGAGGCATTTCCTGGACATCTTTGCAGTGCACATAGCAGGAGTGGATAACTTTCAGGCGGCTTTCCTCAGCTGATGGGAGCTGGCAGAAGAGGCATTTAAAGAGTGCTTGGGCCACTCCATTGTGGGATCTAATGGCAATGAAAGGAATACCAAGGCCAGTCAGTTTTTCAGCTGAAGGAAAGAGCAAGGATCTGGTGGTGGACACTCTGCCAGCCTTGGCTGGCAGACCAGATGGCATACATATTTTCCCACCATGGGACCTGAATTTAATTTGGTACTGAAGTCACTAACCAAAGCACCATTTGAGCCATTTATGGATATTTCCCTAAAAGATCTAACATTGAAGACAGCGATGTTGGTGACTTTGTGTTCTGCTATAAGGATCTTGGAGTTGCAAGCAGGGATCCATACTTATCCTTTTCAAAAGAAAAGGTAAAAAGCTGCTACCAACCTTTCTACCCAAAGTGGTTTTAGAATTTCATCTCAATCAGCCAGTCTCTCTACCCGGGTTTAGGAAGGCAGAGTGATGGGAAACACAAAGACTTGAAGTTCCTAGATGTTAGCAGGTGCCTGCTGATGTACCTGGAAGTGACCAATGAATTCAGGAAGTCAGACAGGCTATTTTTCTTGATCGCAGGGCCCAGGAAAGGACAGGCAGCATCCAGGGCCTCAGTCACTAGATGGATTAAGGAGCTTACATAATGAAAAACAAACTGGTTCTGGAGGAGCTGAGGGCACATTTTACCACAGCCCAAGCAGCGTCTGGGGAGGATAACAAAGGAGCAGGCCAGGTGATGAGCTAAGTCTCCTTAAAATGCAAAAAAAAAAAAAAAAAGGGGGCAAGTACAAGCAATAAGCCATGCTTTGGCAAAAGATTACTGAGGTCCCCTCTGCTGGGGCCAGCCTTTATGGTAGTGATGTCAGAGAGGAAACTTTCGCACTCTGCCCCCATCTGCTGATGAGAGCGAGAATCCCACAGGTTACTGGTTTGTCAGGACTCAAGGAAAGCCATACTACCTTAAAATATACCGTACGTTAAAATATACTTGCTTTCCTTAGCCCCACAGACATGATGAATCCTTAAGAGGTAGCGCTTGTTAGAACTCTGTGAAATAATTGAAAAATGAGATACCTGGCAAATGAATAATCAGAGGTTTCATAAAACTTTTTTGATATCATGTACTCTCCAATTAAAACTACTTTAATAAAAGCAATGGCAATAAACCATACTTATCTTTTACAGCCTTCATTGTTAATAAATGTCTTGGGAACTGAGTGTTTCACTCGGCAAATGACCAATTCAAGTTTTTCCTATGAAATGAAGTTACCACTGTTATATTATGCAGGCAGTGTGATGCAGAAGATATTTTTCTAACAAACGGCAAGTAAAGTTCCCTTGATGAAGCCTACCATGGGGAAACAAAGGACTTTATAGAAACTGCTGAGAAGAATTGAATATTGGGACTGTTTAAATGTATTGTGATTCATCAAAGTAACAGCAATTAGTAGAAATTTAACACTGTAAACTATGAGGCATTTTTAGTGTGCCATAGGAGATATTGTGGGGGAGCATTCTTAGGGGTAGATTTTCAAACACGGCGCGTTCGTGTACTTTTGCTGGCGCATCAGGCGCAAGCAAAAGTACGCGGGATTTTAGTAGATACGCGCGTAGTCGCGCGTATCCGCTAAAATCCTGGATAGGCGCGCGCAAGGCTATCGATTACGTATAGCCGGTGCGCGCCGAGCTGCGCAGCCTACCCCCGTTCCCTCCAAGGCCGCTCCGAAATCGGAGCGGCCTTGGAGGGAATCCTTTAACGCCCTTCCCGGCCCTGTCTAAACCCCCCCTTACCTTTGTCGAGGGATTTACGCCTCCCAGAGGGAGACGTAAATCCCCGCGCACCAGCGGGCCCCTAGCGCGCCGGGACAGGACCTGGGGGCGGGTACGGAGGGCGCGGCCACGCCCCCGGGCCGTAACCACGCCCCCGAGCCCGCCCCCAAAACGCTGCCGACACGCCCCGAAAACGGCACGGCGCTCGGCCCTGCCCCCGACACGCCCCCTCCGAAAACCCCGGGACTTGCGCGCGCCGGTAGGCCTATGTAAAATAGGCTCACCGGCGCGCAGGGCCCTGCTCGCCTAAATCCGCCCGGATTTGGGCGGATTTAGGCGAGCAGGGCTCTTAAAATCCGCCCTTTAATGTGCAGTAACGTATGTATAGAGGTGTATAAGTGCAATCATTTTTAGGGAGGTTTCATGATGTGTGTGAATGGGTACTGAATGGAATCTGTGTAATAGAAGGTTGTAGGTTAATGGATATATATTGTGTTGGTTCATTTTCAATAATATGCTGCCCAGTTAGTTGTTTTTTTTTAATAGAAATGTAATATTTTTAAATAAATGTGTAACAAATCTTTGTAAAGCACAATAATATTGGGTGATATATTAGTGGTGTTACTCCTTTTTGTATGGGTATATTAATTAATTTTTGAATACCCACATGCTGTAAAATTGTTTAAAGCCAATTTTTTCTATGTACTGTGTGTATATGTAATCTAGACAAGTAGTTCTTGTGGTAATGTTCACTTGTTGTTTGTTCCTATGCTTCTCTGCTCTCCTTATGGTTTTTTGTACCCCTTACCCTTCCCTTGTTACTTGTAATTTCCGTTGCTTTTGTTCCATGTAAACCGAGGTGATGTTTCGACTAACATCGGTATAGAAGACTTTTAAATAAATAAATTAAATAAATAATGTAATATTTCATATTAGATAAATGTGCTGATCAGAAGGTGGGTATTTACCAGCATTAAGTTTGTCAAACCTTGCTGCTGATGCAAGAGCTTAAAAAAACGCTGAAAATTTCAGGCTAATTTTTTAATGCAATTTCTAATCGTTGTACCTGCGGCATTGGACATTTAACATACGAAAATAATTTTGCTTCATACATCATTAGATACTCTGACTTTCAGGTTGAGCTGTTTGATACCAGGCCATTGTGTCATGTCTGCCCTAGTCACCACACCTAGTTTGCTGTGTTAATAAGTTTTAGTCTGAATGATTACTCTCCCTGTAAAAAGAAATTGTGCAAGTCATGGCATGTTTCCTCCATTAATTGTTTACTATATTTTGTAATTTCTTGTAGTGTTCTGGTGCTAGTAGTAGGAGTAAAATTGCATTTGATTTTTGCTTTAAAGCTCACGTAGAAAATGAAGAGCAGTATACTCAAGCACTGGAGAAGTTTGGTGGGAATTGTGTCTGCAGAGATGATCCAGATTTAGGAACAGCTTTCCTAAAGTTTTCTGTATTTACGAAGGAACTGACTGCACTTTTCAAAAACTTGGTAAGTTGCAAGTCTATATGTAACATGTCAAGACAAAACAGTGTTTCTCAGCCTTTCGGATGCCAGGGGCTGGCTAGGAGTCTTCCTTAAATTATGTGGAGCAGTTGCAGCATTGATGAGTGGGTGAAGGGATTCTCCAGAAAATTAAAGGGAGGGAGGATATACTTCCTCCCCACCTGCTCTTTATTCACATGGGTCAGCTCTGTAGCTAGTTTGTCTCATTGTAAGATGGAAACCAGCCAGTTTAAGACCATTGTTTTCTAAAGAAAAGTTGCTCTTATTAAAAATAAATAAATAAATAAATTTACTCTCTCTCCTCTTTGCTTTCCCAGTCAGCCAATAGTTTTGTCCTCCAAAAAGAAATAAAAGCTTACCTCTTTCATTCTCTCCCAGCCAGCCATCATTTGTTCATTCAACTACCAGTTGGTCATTTAAAAAAAAAAAAAAGGAAAAAAAATCCTTCTTTTCCACACACATCCCCAGTCAGCAACCACTTTGTCATAAAAAGAAATCCCATGACTCTTCTCTCCCTCTCCCCTGCCATCCAGCTACCTTAGTAGAATTAATACCCATGCCCTGTAAATGCGTTTTTTTTTTGTTGTTTTTTTTAGTTGAGTCTGGTGCTGGTGCCCAGTCATGAAAGGGGAGAGTGAGTGATGTTTTGCTCTCGGACCCTGCAGTGGACCCCTCCCCCTGGCTTCTGAACTGGAGGCGGGGCCTGAGGGCGGAGCAGACCTTGACTTAGTATCATATTGGCTTATTAACATTCAGCTGCAGTTGCTCTTCTCCAAGAGATGGGGCTCCAGAACTGGCCCCGACTGGATAAAAAAGGTCCTTGGGGCAGGGAGGGAGAGTTAGGAAAAGTATCTGCTGGCTGTGGTGCAGTGTGACGTGTGCAGCTACAGGGCAGGTCTTGCTTTGTCTTCCTCCTCCTGCAGTCACTCTTGCTGTGTGGACTGGCAGAAATGCTGCTGGGGACCAGTGCCAGTTCCCGGACTAGTGGTTGAGAAACACTGAGATAGACGTCCAGCAAGATAGTCTGCCGTATGTTAATGAAGCATGCCAAAAAATTATAGATAAAAGTATATGAATGTAATTTACAATGTAATCTAGTGCTTAATTGTATACTAGGCAATTATATTAAAGAATATCCTATTTTGTTCCTTATACATGAAATGCTGGATTTGCTTGATACAAGATTGTAGGTTGTAATTCTTTTATTGAACCAACTTAAGAATAATCGAAAGATGTATATATGAAATTTTGAGACAACATATTTTTTTTTCAAATGTGACACTAACAGTTCTTTTTACATGAAATAGTAAAATAGCTACATCTGTACCTAATTCTGCAGAAATGAAAAAATTCCTTACCAAAAATATGACAATCTGCTCAGAAATACTAGATAAGCAATTTCCTTGATATTACTCTATACCACTCAAATCACTCTCCTCTAAAAACTGGTCCAGTCTACTTTTAAATTGATTTAGTGTTGTAACCATAACTACTTTGGTGACACAATGTTCAATAATTTTATGACAGTGTAAAAAAACAAAACAAAACAAAAAAATGTTGAAAAAAAACCCTCTTCCTTTGGAAGGTCGTTAAATCTGTTTACCCTTAATCATAGAAATATTCCCTGGTTCTGTTTTTAACTGTTTTTGTGAATAAATCTCTTCTGAGATTACTGTAGGGCATCCATTGATGTGCATGTATGCCAATTTAGAACAGTTTATACAGAACTTTTGCTTTAGGACACAATTTAGGGAGGCCTAGATTGGAGGAGTAGCCTAGTGAGCAGTAGACTGAGAACTGGGGAAGCCAGGGTTCAAATCCCACTGATGATTCTTGAGACCTTGGGCAAGTTAGTTCACTCTCCATTACCTCCATTACTTAATTTATTTGTTGAGATCCATATTTATTAACCACCTCTCCCGAAAGACTCCAAATGGGTGTGCAGTAAAATAAGTTACATATAGTGGGAGCTGCATATGAGAGAGCTCTTTTCTTAGTTACTAACAAATTGATAGTCCCTGGTACTTTTAGAAGAAGCTGCTGAGCAGAACGAAGAGGTCTAACTGGACAGTATAAGCAAGCACAGTTTGTAAGAAAGGCTAGAGCAGAGTTAAGAAGCATGCATAATATAAAAATAAAATTCAACTCGATATGCTGTAGGTAGCCAGTGTAGATTTTTCAACACTGGCTAAAAATGTTACATGATTCTGGTCCTAATAACTAAACGTGCTGTGGTGGTTCAAACTAATTCAAGCTTATGAAGTTGATTCTTCGGAATCAAAGTTAAAGTAATCAATGTGTGTTAAAACTGGTGCTTGAATTAAGGTCCGCAAGTCTGATATCATCAAGAGAGAAACACAGCGTA
Organism: Rhinatrema bivittatum; assembly: GCF_901001135.1. NCBI lineage: Eukaryota > Metazoa > Chordata > Amphibia > Gymnophiona > Rhinatrematidae > Rhinatrema > Rhinatrema bivittatum. The sequence goes on from NC_042617.1 coordinate 446,127,387, forward strand.
CATTCCACAAATGAAAAAAAACCAAGCTTTGACAGTTGAGTATATATACTTCTGCATGGTTAACTGAGAGTCCAGCTAGACTTAGAATTTTAACTTCAGTCTTGGAAGAAATTGCCTGTGAACTAATTGGATTAGGGAGGCAACAAAATGCATACATGGATGCCTTAGCCACAGCACCTCAGATTTATCATGATTTAATTTTAATCTACTCGAAACAAACTGTTGTGCCATCTTAGAGACACATTAGTTCAATTTGATTATTGTCTCATCATGATTATTACCCAAGAGACTATAAATTGGGATGTCAGCACATATTGTGTCAGAAAAACCCAAAGCATCCATCATTTTGATGAGTGGTAACATGCATATATTAAATCAATAAGGGGACAAAATGGTCTTTTAAGGTACTCCAGACACCAAGAGGTTGATAGTGCAGCTTGATAACTTCGGACTTATTTGGATATTTGATGCTGTTTAAATATTTGGCTGTGTTCAGTAGCTGCAATTTAGCTGGATAACTATTTATTCAGCTAAATGATGGACAGGAAAGGGCGTTTGAGAATGCGGATACTTAACCATCTAACTTAGCTGAATAAATGCTGATACTCAACCGTATCTGGCTTAGAAATGCTATTTAGCAGGTCTAAAGTTAGCTGGTAATGTTATCTGGCTAATTTTTAGATAGTTGTATATATGTAGCAGCAGTGGCTGTGCCTCTGAATATCCCACTTAAGTTGGCTGGATATGTGTATCCAGCTAACTTATCTGGATAATGGCTGAGTATCTACCTCCAAGTTCCTAGGTGAGGACAGTCTATTTTTCCAACAGACGCAGTGAGTTTGATTATAGAGATATAACATAAACCATGCTTGAGCTGAGCCATTTACACTGATAGCTTCTAATTGAGCTAGCAGAATTTCATTATCTACCCTGTCGAAGGCTGCCGATAGATCTAATGAAATAAGGACACAGTTCTGGCCCTTATCGAAGCCTCTCTGTACTTTACATTGTGCATTAATAATAGCAAAGCAGTTTCTGTGCTATTGCCTCGAAACTGGACTGTGTTGTAGTCTGAATATTAAAATCAGTTAAATCATATTTGGGTCAAGGGGTCTATGATCATTTTAATAAATACAATAAATACATTTGCAATTGTATAGCCCTTTCGATTAAGGTGTGAGATGAGGTGGAGTCCTGCAGGATCAGTGAAGCCACACCAGTACTCCGAAAACTTCACTGGTTACCAGTTAAATACCGGGTCAAGTTTAGTGTATTACTTTTCGCCCAAATATTATTCCAGCTTGTTCTTTTGGAAATTTGCTTCAATGGAATGAGCGTACCCGTATGATACAATCAATAGGTCAGTGCCAACTACAAGTACCCCCTCTTCAAAATTATAAACTCCAGAGGATCAGGTCTAGGACATATTCCAGTTTTCTGGAATTCTTTATTGGTTGGGCTCAGGATCGAAGAGGACGTTTTTGTTTTTAGAAAACAGTTAAAAGCTGTGTTATTCAAGGAGGCAATTGAGCGATAAGTCAGTCTTTTTTTTTTTTTACTTTTTGTTTAGTATCACATTTTGTTTTATTCTGTATGTATTTATATTTTTATCCTCTGTTTATATTATGTTTTTGGAATTTTAAATGTCTGGTGTACTCTGCACTAAACTTGTTGTTGGAAGATGGGCAATATAAATCTTTTAAAATAAATAAATGTATCTTTTCTTCAGATTAGGAAAGATAATTGCTTCCTTCAAAAGAGAAAGAAAGCAACCTTCCCTTTTATAGAATAGTTAATCATAGTGAAGAGAGAGAGGGGAGAAGAACCTCCCCTGCTCCTTTTAATTATGCATAGAGGTAGAATATCTACAGGTAAACAGCTTAGCTTTGCATTTCTTGATGTGAAAGTGGAACAAAAGATGAAAGGTTGGCCGACAGTGCTTGCTAAGAACTGGTTACCCAGCTTCTTTCCAAATCTCGTTTAACCTGTGTTCCTACCTGTAAGCCCTCTGGGGACAGGGAAATACCTATGATACCTGAATGTAACGCGTCTTGAGCTACCAGTGAAAAGGAGTGAACTAAATCTAAGTAAAAGTCATTCTGTCTTTACAGTTCATTAATATAATTTATTGTAACCCGCCTAGGAGTATTAATGTGAGGGCAATAGATAGTTTAAATAAAATAATTTAAAAATACAGAAAACACAATTCTGCTCTTAGTTATGTACTGAAATTATTTTCATAAGTTTTTAAACATAAATGGTATGTTAGGTGTTATTAACAGGTGGTGTACTTTTTCATAACCTATATAATAAACTGGCTTAAAAGTAAAAAAAAAATGTTTTGTAACTATGCTCTGCCCCTTGCCCTCCATGATCAATACCCTTTCTGATCCAAATCTCCTCCCATTTTCTTAGAATAAGTCCTTGGATCTCACCCTAGCCCATCCTCCGGACTGCCTCATACCTTTCACTAGTGCACATCCCTGGGGTCTAGTGGGGCCTGGAACACTCCCTTGGCTCCAGGCCATTTGATGCCATCTTTTAAAAAGGCACCAGCTGGCCTTTGCCTATGTAGAGGGCAAAGGTTGGCTAGCATCATTTTGAAAGCTGGCTTTGATCAGCCTGGATCCTAAAGGGCACTCCGGGCCCCACTAGTCCACCAGGGCACTTCTGAAAAGTATGGGTGGGCTAAGGTGGAAGGGCGCACTAGACTATCATGGACTTATTCTAAGGAAAGGAGGTGGGGGGGAGAGCATATCGAACCGGGAGTGGGTTTGGTTTGGATCCAGGTGAATGGGCGACTTAGGTTCAAGGGGAGGAGTTTGGAAAGAGCGTGGGACAGCATTAAGCAACTTACAAAACTATTATGTTTTATTTTTATACCTTCTGAGCCTTCTCTACCCAGACCCCTGGGGGAGAATGTTACATGATAAAGGAGAGGGGTTGTTTTGGGCCTCTTCCAGCTCTTTAAGATGGTAGCAGTCCAGTGCGAAAAGGGTCGCCATGGTTCATTTTTTTTCTTTCCCACAAAAGTTTTTCTTGCTGTGTTTTTCTGTGATAAAAAAATATTGCTGGGTGGGGGGGGGGGGTGCAATATTTTTTCATGGGGGTGGAAATAGTGCAGGAATGTCCCCCCTCGTTATTTGTCCTCTCCTGCGATAAAATATCAAGGCTTAGTAAATGACCCCCCTAGGCTGGCACCTGAGGCAATGGAAGGGGAAGTGACTTGCCCAAGGTCACAAGGTGCAGCAGCAGGATTTCACACAGTGTTTCTCAGAGGGTGAGAGGGGACTATACACGACTTAAATTTTACAGATAGCAGTTTCAAGAGTTGCATGGAAACTTTTAATTTTTGTTATGTTGTGGAAAATGAACTGCTGTATGATTCAGGGCTGAAGAAAACTTTAAAAAAAAACAACCCCCCCCAGTTATGTTCATTTTTAAAATCCTATAATACTTCCATTTTATTTATTTATTTATTTAGAGTTTCTTCTATACCGATAGCCGTTTGCACATCGTATCGGTTTACATATAACTAGGAACATTTAGGCGGAGCTATTTACATATAGGCAGAGCCTTTACATGGAACAGTAACAACTATGAGAGGCAAGGAACAGTAGAATAACTAAATGTTAAATTCGAGGAGCTATGTGTTACATATAACTATTTTAACTATTTTTAAAACATTTTAAATGTTACAGATTCAGAATATGAACAACATTATCACTTTTCCTTTGGACAGTTTGCTGAAAGGTGACTTAAAAGGAGTAAAAGGGGTAAGTTTTTAATTTATTTTCATTTTAAAGGACTTTAAGTATAAAAAGAACATGTTATTGTTTGACATGTGTTTTACTTGAATGAGGATAAAATGCAACGTTTTATTTGGGTAGGTCAAAACATTTGCAAGATTGTTGTAGGATCAGTTTCTGGGAGTCCTAAGCAATGACATAGGACTTAATGCTGACTATATATAGATTAAAAAAAAATAAAAATTGCATAAATATATGCCCGTCTAGTTTAAGCCTTATAACATCTAGCAAAGTAGCAAATGAAAAATGTCAAATGGCAGTCAGAACAATTAAAATTCCTATTTAGCAGTGTATGCTAAAACACGCATACAGCTTAAGGTTCAAGTATGCCAGTAAAGTACATGAATTTGATTATATTTAATGCTTACTGCTATTCTGTTTCATCTGTAAATTTCCGAGGTCCCTTTTCATTGGACAGAGAGGTAATGAAATAACATAAAAATAGGTTTTAAAGAGCATTAATTTTGGGAGAGAATTTATGAAGTTCTTGGATTCAAACCAGTACTGTAAAAATGTTTAAAGGCACTCTCTATAATACATATTTGCTAAAGCTTTGTTACTGAACACAAGGGCAACCCAGCTATACTTTCATATAGACAGATAGTATTGGATATGGAAGAGAGAGCTTTATGTTCCTAAACTTGTGTAAAGCAATTTTCCTTACTTTTCAGCATGGTTATATCTATAGGTCAATATCCAACAGGATTGATGTTTGAAACTTAGCTGGACAAATCTGGGGTTTAAATATTTTCCCCTACTGACCACTTAAATTTTAGCCAAATAATTGATTACCTTGCTAAAACTTATCTGGGCAAAAAAGATGCTTTCTGGGGGCGTGGCTTAAACTTTAGCCAGGTAGCAGTGAATATCGATGATATCCAGCTAAGTTTAGTCGTGTCAGTTTAGTTGTCCTTAGAGCAGGATGTGTGCCCAAATAACTTGAGCATTAACCTGATATATTCAACACACAGCTGATTTATGTGAATGCACATTTTTTTTTTAAAAAGCACCCTCCCCTCCCCCCCCCCCCCCCCCCCCCCCCCCCCCCCCCCCCCCCCCAAAAAAAATGTTGAGCCTTCAGGCCTAATCCCATAGCCTCCCACATCACAGAATTCTTTGAAAGAAGTGTGGGCTTGCATCGGATCTCTTCACACACCTAACCTACCAAATTATAAAAAAAACCCCCAAAACCAAAAAACAAACCCAAAACAGCCATAGTGCCCCAACACCAGCACCCCTCCCTTCCACTATTTTTTGTGAAATCACTGAGCCCCCCCCCCCCCCCCACTCCTGCTTCCCACCCACCCGCAACCTTTAGCATATCCCATGATTCCCCCTACACCCCAGCCAGGAGCACAGTATCTTATCCATTTCTGGTATTCTGAAAGCAACGCTGGACGCATATTAATCTTGCTGTCAGTCTGACAGCAGTGTTACTGTTTCTACTGTTACTACTACTACTACTACTACTACTACTACCACCACCACCACCCCATATTTCTATAGTGCTACATGACATACGCAGCACTATACAAACACACAAAAAAGGTAGTCCCTGCTCAATAGAGCTTATAATCTAATAAGAGAAACACAAAGACAAGAGACTTGAGGCATTTCATAAAATAAGACCGTGGTTACAAAGAAAAGAGAAAAAAAAGTTAGTTAATGAGGCTAATAGCAGACAATCAGGCCTAACATTTAAAAGCAGCCTTAAAAAGATGGGTCTCTAAATGGGATTTAAACATGAGAGAGGGAGCATGACGCACCGGTTCAGGAAGACTATTCCAAGCACACGGTGCAGCCAAGTGGAAAGCACAGAGTCTGAAATTGGTGGTAGAGAAGAGGGGAAAAGATAGGTATGACTTGTCTGAGCGGGAGTGCATGAGGAAGCATGTAGAGAGAGATGAGAGGTAGTGAGGTGCTGCAGGATCGGGCATTAAAGCCCACAGAATTTTAAAAAATGTTTATAGCCACTTAACCAACAATATGTTGATTATAGCTAATTAAGGCTCAAGTTATCCAGGTACACCTATCTGGATAACCTTAAACATAATTTGTTATCTTCAAACATAGCCAGTTAGGTTTAAAGTTATCTGGCTAACTGTAGCCAGATAACTTTAGGCAATTATATTCAATGGGATGTTTATTCTGTTGAAAATCTAGAACAAGTTATCTGGGTCACTGGCTTACCGATTATGGATCTCATAGTGTAAGCGGTAAAACACTAGCATACTTTCTGAAATAATCTACTAACCTCATAATTATAAGGTGAGCAACCTTAAATTTTTTGTCTCTGCTACAACTGTGGAGGTATTGCATATCTTAACATGCTTATGGATCATTCTCCATTTTTGTTCTTTGAAATAGTTACTTTTAGATTTAGTTTTATTTTATTTTATGGGACTTTAATTCTCAGTGTTCATGAAATGAAATTGATCTCTTGTAGATAACTTTGTTCTAGCAGCCTTGGGTATTTGAAATGTTTTAAAGAATTCTCACATTGCATTTTCCTTTTCTTCTGTAGAAGAAATGAGTGTATCTGACCTGCTATTTCTACTAATATTGCTGAATAGATTAGTTTGTAGCATTTGGAAAGCATTTTGGAATTCATTCACTCTTCCTTATGTTTACTGTTACCAACCATATTTGATCCCATCTTGAAACTAACAATCATTTCACTGTAAGGAAAACAGAAACTCTCTAGAGATGTTGGTTCTTCTTTTTTTCTAGGACCCATGGCTCAACTTTACATTGGCATTATTGGACAAAAGCATGGGGCAATTTTCAAACTGCCTGCATTGCTGCAAAGTCTATGGGTACTTTTTACTTAAGCTTTCTGTATCAGTTTTCCAAGGAAAAATGTGCACTTACTTTTACTTTGAAAATTGCCTTGGGAAAAAGTACCTGCAAATATTTGCATTTTTTTTCTGCAAAAGCTTTTTCAGACCAAAATTACATGCATAGTTTAGAAAATCCGACATTAGGTGTCGTTTTTTTGCCTGACTGAACCCTGCCCTGTTAACATCTCTCCTACAATGCAGGTAAAAGTATGTGCCTTATGGAACTAATGCATGTCATTTTACCTGCATGCAGAATGGACATTTTTCAGACCAGTTTCTGCAGGTAAAAAAAACCTTCTACTTTTGAAAATCCCTTTAAAAATTGCCCACAATTACTTTTTTTTTTTTTTTTTTTAATTGATCCCTATGAGGTCTATATTAAGTCACAGTTCAGATAGCAAAGTTAGCCGGATAAACTTATCTGGCAAACTTTGCAGGTATATTCTATAGTGGATAATAAGATACCCAGCTAAAATTTAGCAAGATAAGTGCCCAAATATTCATTTAGCTGGATAACTTGTGAGTTACCAAGCTAAATGCCTCTGAATATGGACTTTGATATATCCACCACTAGCAAACATGGAAACCCCTTTAGGAAGTTAATGCTGAGTTCTTCTTAATTTCTCCAAAGTGCAAATACAGGCCTTTACTGCATTAACTGCAACCCTTTTCTTTCAGACTTGAAAAATGATTCCATCTCTTTTTGATCTCTGTCTCTGAATCAATCTGTGATATTCTCACATACATATTCTACCTTTCAGGTCGATAGTTATGCCGCGTTAGAGTGCGACAGTGCAGGGCGCACCCTCGTTCCCCGCACGCACAGTTCTCTTCACATATCGCTCGATACTCTATTCAAATTGCTTGCAAATGCAAGCCGCGTTTGTGAAGTGTTAGGCGAAGCGTTAGGCCCGCGCAACCCATTTTACTGTATAGGCGCTTAATACAGCGCCTATACAGTATCCTGGGTGCGCTGGTACCTGTCATTTCAACTGACATTTGAAATGACAGGTACCAGGAAGTGGATGGTTCCCCCCCTCCCGAAGCAAGGCGGGAGGGGGGAAACCATCAAAACTAAAACAACCAAAACTAAAACAAAAGTTGTTTTATATGTGTTTTATATATATATATATATATCTAGATGTCACTTTCCGAATCCCCCATCTCCACGCGCGTTTATCCGGGAGGCGGCGGGCGGGTGGACGCGTGTTTATCCGGGAGGCGGCGGGCGGGTGGGCGCCCGTTTATCCAGGCGGCGGGCGGGTGGGCGCCCGTTCATCCAGGCGGCGGCGGGAGGCGGCGGGCGCGCGTTTATCCAGGCGGCGGCAGGCGGGTGGGCGAGCGTTCATCCAGGCGGAGAGAGCCGGCGGCGAAAGCGGCCTCCAGCAGCCCCGGCCGGCAGTGAATGAATGCACGCCTGTTTACGCCCGTGCAATTTCGGTGCTCAAGGCTTGACGTCACGGCATGTGACTGCCTTGAGCGCCGAAATTGCACGGTCGTAAACAGGCGTGCATTCATTCACTGCTGGAGGCCGCTTTCGCTGCCGGCTCCCTCCGCCTGGATGAACGTACGCCACCCGCCGCCGCCTGGATCGAACGCGCGCCCGCCGCCACCTCGATGACCGCCCGCCTGTGTGGAGATGTGGGATTCGGAAAGTGACATCTAGGTGTGTGTGTGTGTATATATATATATCAACTTTAGCATTTTATGAGAACTGTAATTTTTTTTTGTAAGCCGCTGTCAGCTCCCATACGGAACATGCTGGATGAAATAATTTTTTTAAGCAAATAACTAATGCAATCGGAGTTCCGTGCAGCATCGTTCATGCAAAAAGAAGGGCTGAATGCAGTTTGAAAGCGGGTTAGTATATATGGTCATCCATGGTGCAGGACTAACACCAGGTAGAGGGTAGGCGGTAAACTAACAGGTTAAGGAAGCGGCAAAATAGCGGGTTACAAAGGAGATAATCGGAGCGCGCGTCACAGTATCGGAGGGAATAGCTAATTCCTTCATTAAATAGCTAATTCGTTCATTTACATATGATATACATGCTGGGTGCGGAAAGGGTTATGCGTCGGTTTCAAGAAGCGCTAAGGACGCGTGAAACTGGAGACTGTATCGCAGGATTGCTTTACGCGTCCCAATTGTGCGCCTACAGCGAGTTGCAGACGGGGAATCTCCAACTGCACTTTACAGTATAGACCTGTTTGTTGGGTTGCTAAACATCCAGTTAAACCTTTTTTCCTAGCTTCAGATACCAGATGACTCCACTCTTGAATACCAAACATTTATTACAATAATGAAATAGTTAAACACTCACTGTGAATGGCAAGAGAAGAAGCCATATAGACAGTAGTACATGGTTCAAATGTTATGAGTCTTTGGAGCCCAGTAGTAAGAGGGAGACAAACTACAGCTGAAGCTGTAGTTACTAGTGAACAGTAGTTGGGGAAAGAAATAGGTGAAAATCAATACTTCATAGTAGCTTGTAAAGAAGGATTCAGGATGAGCTGTTAGTTTGCCAAGAGCCTTTTTGTAACTGAATGCCCACAGGAAATGAGTCAGTCCTAGGCTGCTTTTGGTCGAGACCTGTAAGAGGTAAGAGAACACAGACAGAGAAACAGAGCAAAAGAGGAGCAGGTCCAATAGGGTCCTCCGAAACATTCAAACAATAATCAATGAGGAACAAGAGCTCTTACAACATGCAGAAACTCTAAACTAAGCAATATCTAAAGATGACACAGGGTGGCAATGTACAAATACCCTGTGGAGACAACACAGTATTTATTTAGGTGTTTTATATACCATCGGTTTTATATACCAACGGTTTACAAAGTGACATTAACATTTATAACTTAACAAACAAACAAGCAAAGTGATTACAATGGTGGTATTCATTGGCAGGCATTATCAAGTCAAGTTTTCTAGTACCTACTAAAATCTATTACATAAGGCAGAGAATATGGATAATTGAAATTAATTGATAGTTTTCATGTCTTAGTCAATGAGCTGTTTTGAGACTTTTGCATTCTCTCGTTTGATTATTCTTCATAATTTATTATCTTTTTTTCTTTTTGTTCTTGTAGGTAAGTCTATTCTGATGATTTTATGTAAATTATAAGCGTTTTTGAATAGCTATGTTTTTAATTCACATTTAAATTTCTTTCTGTCTGATAGAATACGTAGTGCCTCAGGCAGAGATTTCCAGAGCTTTGGACCAGCTATAGAAAGCACTTGATCTCTTGTTTGCATCAGATGTGTGCTCCGTAATGTGGGAGAAGACAAAGGCCTTTATTTTGAGATCTTAGTATTCGCTGAGGGTTGTACTGTTGAAGTGTTACTCCTAATAAGTCGGTGTGTTTGGCATGAATGATGATGAATATTATTGTTAATACTTTATAGTAGATTCTGGATTGTACTGGTAACCAATGCAGTGACATCATTGTGGGGGTAATGTGATCATATTTTCTTGATCCTAATAATAGTCTTGCTGTTTTTTGTAATAGTTATAGAGGTTTTAAGTGACTTGCTGGAAGACCTAATAGTAAGGGATTACTGTAGTCAAGGTTTGAGAAGATTAGCGTTTGCAATACATTACAAAGTCCGCAAAAGTTAATAATGGTGTCAACCGATGCAGTATACGCAGTTTGCCGTAACTTGTCTTAATTTATTGATGTGCATTTTCATTGTGAGGTTCTCATCTAGCTGTACACCTAAATCTATACTTGATTTGAGGGGTTAACTTGAAAATTATCCAGCTCTAGGGCATGTGGTTTAAATGATTAGTTTCTACTCAGCCAAATGATTTCAGTCTTTTTCGGGTTTGATGTTTGTTTGAGTTGCAATAGTTCTTGTTGTATTGTTTTCATATATGAAGAGAGTATTGAGGCTGTGTTTTCAAATGATTTGGAGACTGGGATGTAAAACTGTAAGTCATCAGTGTACAAAAAGAAAGTTAATCCTAGATTAGTCAATAATTTGCATAGTGGGAGCATGAAAATATTGAATAGGGTTGCTGAAAGGGCTGAGCCCTGAGGGATACCTGTATCACATTGAAAAGTGTCAAATAAATGGTTGTTTAGTATGACTTGGAATGTTCTGTTAGATAGAAATGAAGTGAACAGTCTGAGAACTGTGCCATCGATCCCTATGTTTCTCATCTGATGGTATAACAGGGTATGAACCACATCAAAGGTTACTGTTAAATCATTTAGCACAAGGCAATAGGATTCATCTGCGTCAAGCCCTCGTAGGACCGAGTCCATTAACGAGAGGAGTAATATCTCAGCTGAGTGATGTTTCCTAAATCCAAATTGATTTGGGTATAGAATATTTTTATCTTCCAGGTGATTTACAAGTTGGGATAATACTGCTTTCTCAAGAACGTTTGCTAGGAGTGGCAAGTTGGATATTGAACAATAGTTGTCCCGTCAGTTTTACCAGACTTATTTTTTAGGATTGGCTCTATCATTGCTTTTTTTAATCCGTGTGGTATAATTCCTTCTGAAGGTGACTGATTATTTATTTAGCAGCTTTTCTATACAGACATTAAAATGCACCTTATATCAGTTCACATAGTAACAAAAAGGTGGAAAATACAAATAACAGGGAAAGGGGAGGGGGACAACTGATAGAAAGGTCCAAAACAGTGAACCTCAGCAAAAATTGAGTAATGAAGAGAAGGAAGAAAGAATAACCACATGATTAACATGATTAATTAAGGTGACTGATTATTTAAGGTTATGATTGTCAGAGTGATTACATGGTGTACTTGTTTCAATGAGTTGGCTGGTATTGGGTCACATGGGTGAGTAGCAGGTTTAATTTTGGCATTAATATTACAGGTTTCCATTTTTGATACTCTTTTGACTGTGGACCACTTACCTGTGTCATTTATTTAGGTGTTTTGTATGCCATCGTTTCAAAAGAAGATCACGATGGTTTACAGAACTGGATTCACATACATGGTCAATGATCATGTGCTTTGTGTTAGTGTTTGCCTTTCTGATTCTACATCAAAGCATATAGACATTTTAGTTCATATTTAAACATTTTCATGGATACTGTAGAGGTTCCTGTCTAATTTAGTTACAAATAATTCATTCTAGATCTACATCTCAGTGACAACAGATGCTAATCATACTAGTAATAATTTTCAGTCATTCATTATATAATGTACTATATTTTTCGCTCCATAAGACGCACTTTTTTCCCCCCAAAAGTGGGGAGAAAATGTCTGTGCGTCTTATGGAGCGAATGTAGCGTCTCTCCCTCTCCCTCCTTCCCCCAACTCAGCTCAATCAGCATGGCGGCGCGCAGGTCAAATGCACACTGCCCCCACAACCCTTTGGTGTGTCTGCACAGATGCGAGGGAGATGGCCCGCGCCGACCATGGGCCCCGATGCTGTGTGTCGTCCTCTGCCGGCGGAGCTTGAGCTCCCTGCCGGTCTGCTGCTCCTGGGGCGCACCCCGCTGCAAGGGCCAGCGCGGCACAGGCCAGACATCAGCTGCCCGAACCACGTGGGCTACTGAGGCCCCTCCACTTCAGACGGCTGGCATTTGACCTGCGCTGCACCGGCCTTCGCGGCAAGATGCACTCCGGGAACAGCAGACCGGCAGGGAGCTGTTTGAACTGGAGGGGCCTCCGTAGCGCACGCGGTTCTAACGACTTATGTCTGACCTGCGCCACGATGATCTTCGCAGTGAGATGCACCCCTGGAACGGCGGACCAGCGGGGAGCTCGGGCTCTGCCGGTGGAGGACAATACATGGCATCGGGGTTTGTGGTTGGTGCAGGCCATTTCCTTCTCGTTTGTTTGGATGTATTGGAGGGTCATGGGGGTGGTATACTGCCTGGGATGGAGAATACATGACACGGACCTTTGCTTTTTTGGTTGTTTGTGTGGTTCAGTGATTTCTGATAAAATGTTTCTTGCATATGAAGCAACGTGGCTTTTCAGAACTGATTAGCAGTTTGACAGCTGAAATTAATGAAAAGCAAATAAAATTACTGCCTGTGCTGATTAAGTGGCTACCTCTTGAAATATTAGGAGCAAATTGCTCTCCTAATCAATGTAATATAGCCCTATTTATTATTGAACTTTGGAGTAGTCATGAAAGTTTAAAATAACTGGTGTGAGAGAGCTGTGTGTATGAGGGAGAGAGTCTGAGTGTGTGATTGTCTGTGGATATGTGTATATGTGAAGGAGAGCCAGTGAGTTGAGTGGGGGAGAGAGCTAGTGAGTGTGAAAGAGCCTATGTATGTATGTGAGGGAGAGAAAACCAGTGAGTGTGAGTACCTGTATGGATGTTCTCTGCCTTACTATAAAAAAAACAAAAGCAAAAAAAATCCCATGGACAGCCACCAGAGGGGAGCTCCTCATGGGGACAGAAAGTTTTTTATTTTTTCTTATTTTCCTCCTCTAAATCCTAGGTGCGTCTTATGGTCAGGTGCGTCTTATAGTGCGAAAAATACAGTAAGTTTGAGCAGCACTATCTCCGTAACAGTCAGTGCAGTTGTTGAGTTTATTGCAGCTTACATTAGGAAGGCATACGCACTAATTTAAAGAGCCAAGTTTTTAGTTTATGCTTGAAGTTCTTTCTGCCGTAATGGTTCTGGGAGAGAGCTCCAAAGCTTGGAGCCTGCTAAAAAAAATGTTTTGTAGTTTCAACATATTATATTTCTGTATGCATTACTCTCAAAAAATCACAAGAAATGATGAAACCATTTTAACTTTTAAATACAAAAAAATCTGAAAGTTTATGCTTAGAGTTTTACATATTTATAGTTAAGGAACATTCTTTATAAAAAAAATTTCCTCTTTAGCAAGTTAGTCATAATTTAATTACAATAGGATAAATATGGTAATGGGTATTTACAGAAGGAAGGGTGTTATTATAGAAAAGCTACAGCACAATGTTTATTTTCCCCCATAATCTTCTGGACAGTAACAAATTGAACTTGCAAAACCACTAAATCACAACATGTCAACCCAGCTAACAAAAAAAATACATTTACAAGGTTGTTGGGTAAACTGTCATTTTCTTCATCATACAACAATGTAGGCTCTGGCTCAGCTTTTCCCCCAGTCTCCGTACCTGCATTAAGTTTGCAATCAAGCTGAATATTTTTTTCTTAAACCCCCCCCCCCCCCCCCCAATAATATTCAGGGTCACAATACAAAAGAAACAATTTTCCACATAATTTTTAGTTCACCCATAGAAAAGAAAAAGTTCACCTTTTGAAATGAAAGTCAGTAAATGAAACAAATGTGTACACACCAAGTATCCATTAAAACTTCTTTCCCACCCTTTGTAACAAGTCCTTCCTGTCCATACGTTTATTGGAATGTCTTGAGGTTGGGATGAGCCAATGTTTAAAATGAATTCCTTAAAAAAAATGGATAGTCTGGATAGCATCTTCTCTTCATGTTTAGTTCATTTCATAATAATTACTTTTAAATCGGTCCTGGGGGAAAAAAAAGTCTTCAGGTGCATTTGTTGGAGGATTGTTAGTGAGTTGTTGTTTCAGCTTACTGATTTTGTCTGAGTGGTGTATTTGTTGCAAGAGGCCTTTGTGAAGTTGTAGTTTCTCGATATGGCAGGTGATGGGTCTTTAATTAAAGATAAGATCAGGGCAATATCGTGTGTGTGGTATTGTTTAGGCAATTACTTGTATTAGCAAATATTAGGTCTAGAGTGTGGCCTGCTTTATGAGTGGCTTTTGAGATGATTTGTAACCATACTAGAGCTTCCATTGCTTCTAAAAAAAAAAAAAAAAAAAAAATTTCCCAAGCTACAGTTCTCCGTGTTTTGTCTACCTGGAGGTTAAAGTCTCCTACAATTAGTTTTGATTCTGATGTTGGAAACACTTTAGTGAATAATTCAATCAGTGGTGAGAAGTCCTTTTGTAGTACACTAGGTAGACAGTAGTCCGGTCCTATGTTTAGCTGATGAGATTTTAAAATCGCCACTTCATAGGTAGGGTAAATCTCTACTTTGCACAGTACAAACTTAAGTTCTTTTTTACAGATGATTAATCAACCTCTACCTTTTTATTTAAGTCTAGGAAAGTGAAATACCTCCATAGTTAGGGTGTCAATCAGCTGGGTTTCAGTGCTGCAAAATATAGTTGGTTGTAGATCTTCTATCTAGTAGGTTGTTAATCAAGGGGATTTTTTTTTTTGATTTTTTTTTACATAGACTGAATATTTAATAGAAGCAGAGTAAACATTATACAGGATGATATAGTGGAAGCATAAGTACTTATCTTTGGGAAGACCAAGTTTGTGATCCTTCTTTGCTTCCTACCAGAGGCGTGCTTTAGATCTCAATTCAGGCCCATTCTAATATGGGCTTAATGAAGCACATGTGGTCCATGATTGTAGTTTTCAGGTGGTGCACGAAGATTATAGGCTAGGAGGGGTATGCTATTGTGGTATAGGCACTTCGAGCTTGCAATCCTTGCACGCACGAAGGGGCAAGCTCCTTTGTTGCACTTCTTCGTGCGTGCGCCTCCGGCGTCACTGCTGCAATCTACTGTTTGGGGGAGGGCAGGTGGTGGGCGGGGAGCTGCTACAGTGCCGGCAGGTCCCTCTTTGCCCTCCTCTACTCTCTCATTCCTGGGGGGGGTGGAGCACTCCGTGTGTCCAAGCTGGGGCCCCCGGTGCGGGCGGAGGCTCTGGTGTTACTGCTACCTGGCCATGCTTCATCTCTTAACAAAATGGCCTGTGATTAATTGATATAATTTCTGGGAACATGCCAGCAAATAAGAGTTTTATTTTCCTGGCTGCTTGCCCTGCTCAGGCTGGAAGAGGAACATGATTTTCCTTGAAACTGTTTTCTGTTTCACATCATTGAAAAGTTCATGTAAAATGTATCCTTTCCTTGAGTAGTTATTTGCTTAGCAAGCTTTTCTGCTCTTTCACCAAAGCTAGTCCTATACTTTTTCTCTTTTTTGGATTCTTCTTCCTTCTCCTGAAGATTTGGCAGTAAACTAGATATTCATCTCTGCCCTCCTGCTAATCCCTTTCTAAATTTGATCCAGAGGAGAAATTGTAAGTTTTTTCCAATTCACTCCAGGTTCCAGGGAGGCTTCTGAGACTCAAAAGCTTAAAGTGAATAATTTTTGCAGTATAGTATATTTTTTTGACACTACCTGTCAGCCAGTCACCAAGAACTTATTTTCCTGTTGAATTTGGAGTCATTGATTAGAGTTCATCAGTCCATCCCTTCATTGAACTTGTCTCTGGTATTTGGAAATCTTAGATTTAAGATTCTTCTGTTATGAATTATGCCATATTTATCAGTAGGCTAGAAAAAATGTTTGGCCTCTTTCCAATTTGATTCAACTGTGACTTCATTTGGTAAGAAATCTTATCTTCCACAGAGTGGTACTAAACATTTATGTTAGGAAAATAGAAGAAAGCCCTTTGTAAAGAATTTGAATTCTCAACTGCACATTTTAGTATCGCCTGGTATTCCTCCTATGCTTTAGGGCCTTGCTGGCCTGGATTTTATTTTCTTTTTCTCTCTAAAGCTAGATTGTACCTTGTTTCCAAAGAAGGCTGTTTTTATTTTATTTTTTCTCTGAAAATACAACTGAAGACTGTTAATCTGGCAGCAAATGAAATGGCCCTAAATATTTTCAAGATTATGGGGAGATTTCTTAGGGATCTCAAGAAATGACATGTTTGCTATATGGTAATCCATAAGAGAGGTGGCATAGACAAAAACTGGAAAGATCCTGGACTAAATGTAGGAACTACCTCCAAAGGTTAGGCACCAAGATTGACATCAGTTAACATCTCTGTATTCTCCTTGATGTATACATCTCCTCTGTTAAACTGGCAGGAGTAGAGCAGAGTAAGATGGCTGGTGGCTTCTATTTATACTGCTGCTGTTGAAAGCTCTGCAGTTTGAATGGCGTGTGCCCCATATATTGGGCCCAGGTTCTCTGTGGAAAAGCAGGGACAAACAGCTACATTAAGTGAGTGATGTCTTCTGACAGAGCTGACGCAGAGGAATGCTCTCTAGCTACAACAAATTAAGTCTTCTGAGCATGCGTGGAAGTTTCTATGCTGCTGCCACCATGTGAGCCCTTTTGGTTTTCTATCGTCCACTGTGAAGTGCTGTGATATTTTTTGGTTCTCTCTAATCGCTTCTACAGAATTATTTTGCTATTTTTATCTTACTTGGGGTTTTTTCTTGCTCCTCTTTTGTCATTCTTCATTAAAAAAAAAAAAAAAAAAGTATATTCATTTTTCCAACAACTTCAATATGTCAGGGAAGTTACCAAGACCAAGTAAAAGCCCCTTTAAACTATGTGCTAGATGCCTTTATCAAATGAGGATAGCCAGGATTCACATGATTTGTCTGGACCCCATCATGATTCTTCAGCTTGTGGCCCATGTGAGAAAATGTCACCTTGAGCAGTTGTTTCAAGCCTGGACTCACAGGAAGGGGCATATGTTGGATCAGGTTCTTATCTTGTTGATATGATATATCCAGTTGTATGGTCTGAACATTTTCTGCTCTCCTTTAAGTGTAAATTTACTGTTCAAAGCAAAACAATTAACAGATCTTTCTGGGGAAAAGATGGTAGGTGGGCCTATTGATTCTGAACTTTTTAAAAGTAAGTGGTTTGATGCTAAACTTTGGTTGAGCTTTGAATCAGTGGACCACTTGACATCTACATTTTTGGAGGTTCATTCCGCTACTAAGCAGGATTTTGCTCCAACAAGATATAATCCAGCAAGCACACAGGAGACGGAATCAGCACTCCAAAAATTATCCACACAGTAGACAGGGGAGATGCAAAGTAGGTATACAGTCCGAGAAACTTTGTGAGTAATGAAGTAATTTTTTTCTTTATTTTGCAATAGACAAGGACCCGTGCTTCATGAATTATGTTCACCTTAGGGTTCCTTGGTTCAATGCTGATCTGCTATTTAAAAAGATTATTACACAGAGCTGAAAGGACCTGGCATGGATCTCTTTCTGTAGAGTCCCGTCAGCCCTGTCTAGTGATTAGACTGGAGTATGAAATACATTTTATGTGCTCAAGACAGAATTATTTTATCTGTTTACAAGCTTCTCTTAACCGTTCTCATTTGCTATTTGCAATCATTAAACCACTATTTGACAAATCTAAGGTTTCTCAATCAGTACCCCCATTTAGTACACAAGATTACATGAACTTCAGTATGTATAAAGCTGAACAGCCTGGTATTAAACATACAGGCCATGGCTAACAACTATGGAGATTGTTTTTCGGCTCCTGAGATGCTGAAATTTTCAACTTCCTTTGATTTGCATGGCTTGCAGATTTATTCACAATGGGAGGAATTTGAAAATATTGGGAAAACAGAAGCTGAAACTCTTAAGGGGGCTCTTAAGAATTTTTTTTTGTTCCTTGGATCCGTGTCTCTTTTTTCCATTTTATTCCTACTTAGGAATTACATTTTGGAGGTGGTGGTGTTTCTTATCAATGCCTCACTGCAGGAGGGTATAGGTCCTGCTGATTTACAAAAAGCTTATAAGTGTCCTGTGTTCAGAAGGGGCCCCCTGCCATTGGATAGTCCAGCCAGCTTATCTGCCTGTCTCCAATTTATCCACCTTGGGTAAGCTATTGGAGAAGGTGGTGTATTCCCAACTGAATGATTATCTGACAAAAAACAAGGTTTCCTAGCGTGTAGCAGATGGACTCAGGACCAATGGGTATAGTGTACTCCTGTTAGCAGTTGGAGACAGATCAGATTTCAATCTGACATCAGCCCCTAGTACATATACACCTGCAGGAAGTGCAGCTCTTCAGTATTTTCCGTCTCCATAGCAGTTAGGGACTATCTGCACGCTCTCACGGTGTTAGAATCAAATTCAAAGAAGTAAATCTAAATTTAAAGAAGAAACCTACCTAAAGACGAGCCCCGCTCTCCTGCGGTGATACCCTCGGGTCCCTCCCCAGTTGAGATTCCCGAGATGATTTCCGTGGTCCCTCGGAGGTAAGCCTCGGTCCGGCGGCCGAATCGCGGCGAGGACCTAGCCCTCGATCCTCAGACATGGCTGAGAGGCAGCGGGTGCACCCTCGAGCGCGGCAGTGAAGGTATTTTGCCCTCTCCCCCCGCAGCCGGAGACCGCCTGGGACAAAACTGGGAAGCGCCGAAGACAAGGTAAGGTAGAAATCTTCTGCTTGAATCTGGTCTCCGAGGATCGAGGAGGAGCACAGTTCACCGGCCGGGACCAGTGCCACCGGGTTGATCCGCCCTAGCAGGGCCAGGCCCTGGCTATTTCCGAGGGTCTACCCGCATAGAGACCCTCCGAGGGGGTCGCCATATTGCCCGCGTGCTTGCCGTCGCCATCTTGGCCCTATTCGCCGCGCCGTTCACCGAGAGCGCACAATTCGAGCTAGGTGCACAAAGCACTTGTGCGCATAAACTTACACGCACATAAAACCTTGCGTGCATAAGTTGCGCGCACAGAGCCGGATGCATTTCTACAGCTGAACACACAGCTGCGTGCACAACTACACGCTCATCTTAAGCGCACCGGAGCGCATAAGAGTTTATGCGCCGACGCACATGGCACCTCCAGAAACAGGGATAAAGGCTCAAGGCCTCTGCCCAGCATGCCACATCAGAGCTGCACAAAGCGAGGAGGCAGACGCCTTGTGCACGCAGTGCGAAGAGGCCCTGGGAGACCCAGTACCACCCAGGGCCGAGTTCTAGCTCTTCAGGGGTACCCCGGACCTAGCCAGGAGGACCTCCTCACAGACGGGGACCCCCAAGGAACCAGCGCCCCCCAGCTTTGACCCAGCGTCGATCTCATGGGTGGAGTTCTTCAAGGGGATTCACGCCTTTGTTCAAATGCAAACTGAACCTCAGGCGGACCAACCACATGCTCCACAGGAGGACCCTCATGCCCCAGGCCCTTCAAGACCTAGGCATAGGCTTCCACTACCCAGAAGCCCCACCTATGGGGACTCTGACATCTCTGAGGAGGAAACTGAACCCTTAGAAGAGGGGGGAGCTCCCCACCGGGACAGAGCCTCACTGAACCATGAGACACTTCTTCACAAAGGACGAGCTCCCGGACCTGGTCAACCAATGCCTGACGGAGCTCGCTATCCCGGGCCCAGGTACTTCGGGGGAACCTAAACCGAACCCCCTGCTGGAGGGTCTTCGAAAGACTTCTCGCCATTTCCCTCTGTTACAAGCAGCACAGCAGCTGATTGACCTGGAATGGAATGCTCCGGAATCCACTTTCAAGGGGGGACGAGCTTTGGCAGCCCTGTATCCCCTGGACCCGGCAACCAAAAATCTTCCTGCATGCCCAAGAGTTGATGCCATGGTCTGCGCGGTCTCCAAGTGCACTACCATCCCAGTGGAGGGAGGAGCTGCGCTCAAGGATATACATGACCGGCGGCTGGAGTCCATCCTCAAACAGTCATTTGACGTAGCCGCTATGTCTCTACAAATTGCGGCCTGCTGCACCGTGGTGACCCGTGCCTGCTTATCACAAACCAGGAACAACACCCCGGGAGAAGACGTGGAACCAGCAGTATCATTCCTTGCGGACACTGCCTCCAACCTAATGCGCACCGCGGCCAGAGGAGTGTCCTCTGCAGTTGCGGCCAGGAGGCAACTCTGGGTCCGAAGCTGGTCAGCAGACTCGTCTTCCAAAAAGCGCCTCACGAGGATGCCTTTCAAAGGATCCCTCCTGTTCGGCAGCAAACTAGTCCCCATTGCCGCGCCTACCGGAGGATAAGACAAAGAGAAACCAGTGACCCTTCCCCAGGTCCTCCAGGGGCAGAAGTTCACAGCACTTCAATCCTTACAGGAGCAACTATCAAGCCCCCTACCCTATGGGCAGAAACCAGTCCTTTTGGACCAAGCACAACAAGAGGGGAACCAGCTTGGGTACAGGCCCCAGCCGCACCCCACAATGAGATTCAGCCGACCCATCCAAGGGAAGAAGCCATAGGGGGCAGAGTAGCCCTATTCTCCCGCAGATGGGTCGAGATATCTTCGGACAAGTGGGTCCTAGCCATCATTCAGGAGGAGTACTACCTGGATTTTCTACGAATCCCTCCGGACAAGTTCGTGGAGTCCCCCTGCCATGACCTCTCCAAAAGGGCGGTGGTGGAAGCTGCACTGTCCAGGTTACTGGCCCTCAAGGCCATAACCCCAGTGCTTCCGCAAGAAAAAAATACTGGGCATTATTCCATTTATTTTATCATCCCCAAGAAAGAGGGTACATTCAGACCCATCCTGGACCTCAAGTCGGTCAACCGCCACCTCAGGATTCCCCGCTTCTGCATGGAACTCCTACAATCCGTAATAAGGGCGATACAACTGGGAGAGTTTCTCACATCCCTGGATCTTTCGGAGGCCTACCTACACATCTGAAATTCATCAGGATCACCAGCGTTACCTACGCTTCAAAGTCCTGAACTGTCACTACCAGTTCCGGGCACTACCCTTCGGGTTAGCCACAGCACCCCGGACGTTCACCAAGGTAATAGTAGTGGTGACGGCAACACTGAGGAAGGAAGGAATCCTCGTTCACCCTTACCTGGACGATTGGCTGATCAGGGCAAAGTCACTGGAGGAAAGCCGCCAAGCAACCAGCAGAGTCATAACTCTACTGGAGAGCCTAGGATGGGTGGTCAACACAAACAAAAGCTCCCTACAGCCCTCACAGTCGCTGGAATACCTAGGAGTCCGATTCGACACCAAAGAGGACAAGGTCAGCCTGACCCCCACAAGGAGATCAAAATTGTGAAACCGGCTACAAACCTTACTTGAACGATCCTCGTCCCACAACATGGGATTACCTGCAAGTCCTTGGGCTGATGGCATCCACCCTGGAAGTTGTGCCATGGGCGCGAGCCCACATGAGGCCCCTACAGTGCTCACTCCTATCACGGTGGAGCCCACAGTCCCAGAACTACACCGTACGTCTATCGCTCCCGGGCAGAGTTCGGACCCAACTATGGTGGTGGCTGCAGGCCAGCCACATGAGCCAGGGATCAAGACTATCCTCCCCAACCTGGACCCTACTCACCACAGATGCCAGTCTACGAGGATGGGGAGCACACGGTGAGGAGTTAACCGCCCAAGGGCAGTGGAACGCAGAAGAGGCGGGATGGAACATCAACCGCCTAGAAGCGCGGGCAGTCAGACTAGCCTGCCTGCAGTTCGCTCACAGACTCCAAAACAAAGTGGTCAGAGTAATGTCGGACAACGCCACAACAGTGGCCTACATCAACCGGCAGGGGGGAACCAGGTGCCAACAGGTGTCCCTAGAAATAGACCCCCTGATGGCGTGGGCGGAAGCAAACCTCCAGGACATCTCCGCCGTCCACATCGCTGGGAAAGACAACATCACGGCAGACTTCCTCAGCAGGGAAAGTCTAGACCCAGGAGAATGGAGGCTGTCGTCCGCAGCCTTCCAATTGATAGTGAATCGGTGGGGGACACCGGACATGGACCTTCTGGCAAATAGATCCAACACCCAAATATCCAGATACTTCAGCCTCAGGCAGGAACCGCAGTCCCAAGGGATCGATGCCCTGGTACAGACCTGGCCACCGGGGACTCTACTTTACGCCTTCCCGCCATAGCCCCTATTGGACGCGATCATTCACAAGATACAGCTACACAAGGGACTAGTTCTTCTGGTGGCTCTGGATTGGCCAAGAATACCCTGGTACACAGACATGAGAAGACTGCTGGCAGGGAACCTTCTACCCCTGCCCCCACACAGGGACCTGCTACAACAAGGTCCGATCCTCCACGAGGACCCAGCTCAATTCTCTTATGGTTTGGCCATTGAGAGGGCCCGCCTGAGAGAGAGCGGATACTCGGGGGCGGTAATCAACACTCTCCTCCGAGCACGCACGTTCTCCACATCGTTAATGTACACAAGGATCTGGAGAGTATTTGAAGCCTGATGCGAAGACCACAACATCAAGCCATGCTCATTTAAAGTTCCTGTGATCCTGGAATTCTTACAGAATGTACTACAGACGGGCCCGTCCCTCAACTCCATCAAGGTACAAGTGGCCACATTGTCGTGCTACGGCTCCAAGAGTGAGGGCAACAGCATAGCCTCTCACCCGGATGTGTCACGCTTCCTGAAAGGAGTCAAACACATTCGCCCACCACTAAAGTGGCCGGTACCTCTGTGGAATCTCAATCTCGTTTTGGATTTCCTAGCGGGAACCGCCTTCAGACCCCTCCGAGGCCTGTCCCTCCACCTCTTAACCTTAAAGACAGTGTTCTTGCTGGCAGTGTGTTCAGCCCGCTGCATCTCGGAACTACAAGCACTGTCCTGCCGTGAGCCATTCCTCAGGCTCACCCCGGGGTCCATCTACGCACGGTTCCCTCCTTCCTCCCCAAAGTGGTCTCACACTTCCACCTCAGCCAGACCATCTCGCTACCAACGACAGATGGCTTGAAGAGTTTGGAAGAAGCCCGTAGTCTACATCACCTCAGCATCGGCAGACTCCTATCCAGATACCTGGAAATGTTGGAACCCGTACGAAGAACGGACCACGTTTTCGTCCATCACAGCGGAAAGAGACAAGGGGAAGCAGCCTCGCGGGCAACCATCGCCCGCTGGATCAAGGAAGTCATCAAGGCGGCCTACGTAGAAGCTGGCAAGCCACCACCTCTACAGGTCAAGGCCCATTCTACCAGAGCCCAGGCAGTATCCTGGGCAGAAACTAGAATGCTGTCACCTGCTGAGATCTGCAGGGTGGCTACACGGTCCTCCATCCATACGTTCTCCAGATTCTACCATCTGGACATTCAGGCTTGGGAGGACACGGCATTTGCAAGAGCAATACTAAGTGGGCCACAGGCAGCCTCCCACCCGGTTCAGGAGTAGCTTTTATACATCCCATTGGTCCTGAGTTCATCTGCTACACGCTAGGAAATGGAGAAATTACTTACCTGATAATTTCGTTTTCCTTAGTGTAGACAGATGGACTCGGCATCCCACCCTTGGCTGCTGTTACGCATGGTCTTTCAAATGATTCAAAGGTAAGCCATGTTTTCATTTACCTAGGGCATCTACTCTGCCGGGTGTCTATGCTTTCCGGTTGAGTACACTGACGGTCTCCAGCTATAGTCAACCAACCAGTTCAAGTTAATCAAGTTTGAACGTTTAACCAAGTTATGAAGTTATTCAAGTTAACCAAATTATTAAGTTAATCAATCAGTCAGTCACACATATATCCACAATGCTTTTCGAGGAGAATACTGAAGAGCTGCACTTCCTGCAGGGTTATATGTACTAGGGGCTGACGTCAGATTGAAATCTGATCCGTCTCCAACTGCTAACAGGAGTACACTATACCCATTGGTCCTGAGTCCATCTGTCTACACTAAGGAAAATGAAATTATCAGGTAAGTAATTTCTCCATTCTACATCCATGCCAATTTGGATTCCATGTGAATCAAAGTACTGAGACATTGCTCTTTTCAGTTTTCAACTTTATTCTCAGAGAATTGGATAATGGTAATGCAGTGGGTAACAATTTTTCTTGATGTGTCTTCTGCCTTTGACATGGTTTCCCACAGTGTTCCAAAGGGAAATAGGTGTCTGAAGAAAAGTCTTTTCATGATTCCAATCCTATCCCCATGCAAGGAAACAGCAGGTGAGCTTTAATAACTCATCTTCGAACAGGTTTGTTAATAAATATGGAGTTTCACAGGGATCTGTTTTGGCAGTGACTCTTCAACATCTATATGAGACCTCTTTCCACTTTACTGGAAAGCTGCGTTCCTTTGTTTCAAATTTATGCTGATATTAAGAAACATAAGAAACATAAGAAACATATTCAGCTGTACTTTCCCAGCGAAAGGCAACTTGAACTGTGTTTTGCAGGAAATAAGGTTAATCTGTGGCTGTGTAGTCATCACATGATTCCAGATCTCTCCAAAATTGAAGCTCTTTGGTTTTCAAGGAAGTGTGGCTATTTACTAAATCAGAACATTAGTAAAATTTCTCTTTTGGGTGCCTCTGGCTTAAAAAACATTACCAAAAACCTAGGTTTTTTGTTTGATAGCAGGTCTAGGCCTCGGATTCAGCATATTATTGAATAAGGTTTATATAAGCTTCATATATTGTGCCATCATGTTTGAATGTTTCTGATTTTTGCACTATTGTGTATTCATTTCTGCTTACTACCCTTGACTATTGTAACTCTTTTTTTTATTGGAATTTCCCACTTCCATCTAAAGGCACCTTAAGTGCTACAGAATTCTGCTGCATGACAGATTTTAGGATGTCAACAATGGGATCACTTGCGTCCGCTTTTACAAGCATTAAATTGGCTGACCATTTCTCAGAGTTCAATTTAAAGTTTTGGTCTTGGTTTTCAAGGCATTTAAAGGAACAAGTCCTTCCTATCTTTCTGCTCTTTTGCACCTCTCTTATGTTCTTATGTACCGTTTATAGCGTTGCGTTCTTCTAATAAAAGTATTGCTGACTATTCCAACAGTTCATGATGCACACTTGACTGAAACCAGACAAAGGTCTTTCATTTTTATTGGACCTTTACTCTGGAATGCTTTGCCAGAGGCTCTTTGGTCTATGGCTGATATTCTAATGTTTTGTAAGCATTTGAAAGTTCACCTATTTAAGCCTTTGGCAGCAATTAAGCTGATGATATATGGCAGTTGAAGGTGATGTGCAGTGCTTGATAGCTTGCTATGTATGGCTGATCCATGTTTATTGTTTATATTGTTTTATTTGTTTTTCTGATAGCTGTATATTTTAAATTGTAATTCGCTTAACACTTTTTGTTATAGTCGAAACATAAATATTTTAAATACATAAATTTAGAATCATGAGCTTCTCTTGAAAAAAGCAGATCATAAAAGATCAGAGTTTAGAGAGAATGAGGGCACAAATTCCCCCTCAAAGAATAGTTCTAAATAGAGAAACATGGCACTTCAGGGCAAGGAGAGAGAAATCACTGCACCAAAAAAACAAATAGGCCATCGGAGCCGTATTTTAAAAGAGCATCCTGCCAATAAATCTGCATAGAAAACTCCATCAGCACCATGCTTGGTGCCGTGCTCTTCTTCAGAGCCATGTTCCTCAACTCCATATCCAACAGTTGTGAAGGTAGCAACATTGGAGCTAAAGTTTCTGGCACAAAAAAAAATGAAGTACCAAGTATTTGAAGAAAAAGGAAAATACCTCTACATTTACCTTAGTGCCTGAGTCAAACACCTCATCGGGAAAGGCCCTTCCAACATACTCAGTGCTTCTGTTACCTGAGGCCTTTAGAACATGTAGAAGGATTTTAACACCTATAGGTCAGATGCAGCTAAACAATCCTCTTCTGGTTCTGGAGAAATTTGCTTCAGAACTATCAGAGCTATCTTCTGTTACTCCATATCAAAGAAATATATAGCAAGAACTATCACAATCTTTGCTTCAAGACAAAAATTAATAGTAAAGGATTCTCCGTTTGTAATTACTGATTATGAAGACTCAGACTAAAACCATTCAGACTCTTTTCCAATAGATGAAGAATTATTCAAATTAGTACTAGATCCATTGCCAGAGCCTCAGAGGAGCAATATCCCTCCTGAGGGACATGACTTACCCAGTTTTCTCACAGAAGAATGTTCAGTTTCATCTTGAAGGATCTGTACAACATGAAGATGATTTCCTGGAAGTTCTAAAATGTATACAACCTCAAAATAAGTAAATAAAAGCAGTTCCTGTAAATAAGGCTTTGCAGGATCTGCAATCCAGAATTTGGAAAAATCTGCACACAGTACTTCTAGTGGCAAAAAACTTAGACATAAAGTATAGGGTATTACAATATCCAGGCCACAGGAAGGTTAAGTTCCCATAGGACTCCCTTGTGGTAAATTATATAGAACCACCAAATAGAATGTCATACTATACAATTATAGACATAAGAGACCTTCATATAACAGAGCTACGAAATTGCCAAATCAATGTGGCAGTTCCCAACCAAACAGGTCTGTCATTACAGCGTTTAGAAAAAGATCTAAGTGTTAATTATAGGTCTCATAAAAAGTTTAATAGAAATTTCCAAACAATATTTGTGAAACATTTTTTAAAACTTTTCTTAATTGCAAATAAAAAAACAAAAAAAGCTCAGCATCACTTATCTTGTAAGTTCAACAAACATGTCCATACAGCGAATCCACTGACTTCAAAATACAGCGCTTATACTGTATAGCTAAACACATTTTTTTTGTATTTGTTTGTATCATTATGCAATCCTTGTTTTGTCTTATTTTGTAATGTGTTTTAATTGATTGTGTATGTGTATCCTTGCTTCCGTGCTTGTATCATTGTAATCCACCCTGAACTTTGGAGGGCACGGGCTAAAACAATTTATTTTAGCTGTTAATTCTTTTATGATTGTTATTTTCATTACTTTTATGTATTTTTTTGAAATATTAACCGCTGTGAAGGCTATGCTGAGACAACGGTATATAAATGATAGATAAACCTTAAAATAAATAAATAAATAAATGGAAGTTTGCTGAACTTATAAGTACTGCCTTTTCACGCTTTATTTGCAATTAAGGAAAGTTGATGAAAAAGTTCCACAAATATTTTTAGAAGTTTCTATTAGACAGTTTTTTATGAGACCTATGAATAAAACTTAAGAGATTTTTCTAAACCCCGTAGTGATGAATCTGGTTGGGAAGTACGTGCAGGTGGACGGTGTGGAGTCTTGGCATCAGCACGCTGATGACACTGTGGCCAGCACCCACCTACCTTGAGCCCTTGCTTAAATCTCTACACATGCTGATGGGGTGTGCTGCTGACACAGCCTTTGGTGGTGCCCAGGCATCGAAGGCACCACCGGCTTATCCAGTGGTTATCCCCAATTCCACGGAAGGGGAAGCTCCTCCACAGATGAGGGTGGCCTCTGGGCCCAGGCCAATATGGCTAGTTCCATCGATTTCCCATACCGTTGGCCGGGGGCTGAGTGCCATGGGGCTTGTTGCCTGTTGATGACAGTGATGACGATGTCCCTTATCTCACCCCTGGTGGGATGATGACTTGGATGCTTCTGACACAGATGCATTGGATGGTCTCCCCTTGAACCTTTCTCCTCCATCTGATTGAAGGAAGTCTCCTCCCAGGAGACCTCTCCTTTCAGGGTTTTTAGGTGGATGATGAAAGTCATACCCTTTCAGTTTAGAGACTGTGGAGGATACCCAGCATAAGGTGCTGGATATTCTCCAGTTTGTGGAACCTCCCAAAGAAATTGTGGCAGTCCAGTACACAAGATCCTTGTGGAGCTGCTGATGAGGATGTGGGAACACCTCTCCGTGCCTCCAGTTAACAGGAAGGTGGACACAGTTTATGTTCTCTAAAAGACTTTCAGATTCGATAGGTGTCAGCTGCCACACTAATCTCTGGTCATCGAATCTGCTTTCAAGAAAGCTAAGTGCCTTTGGTCCTATTCATTGGAGTCCCTGGAAAAGGATCCATGAGGCCATGGATACTCTAGGGAGGAAGGTCTTTCAAAGAGCTATGCTTACTGCCCGCATAGCAGCTTACCAGCTTTATATGGGCCAGTGTATGCAGGACATTTTGAAGCAGGTACAGGAGGTTGCTGAGCAGCTGCCTCAACAACAGCAGAATACATTCCAGTCACTAGTGCCCAGTGACCTGTTGCAGATCTTAGTATCATCTGCAAATAGACAAACTTTACCTTCTGTGCCTTCTGAATGTAGCTTACAAAGATATTGAACAGAACTGGTCCCAAAACCAATCCCTTTACTTTCCACTTAACACTGTTCTCTCTTCAGTGTAGGTTCCATTTACCATTACACGCTGTCTCCTGTCAATCAACCATGAGTCCCCTCAAATTTTTGTTTTTACATCCGAACACCTGCATGGCATGTACCTATTACTCTAATTTTTCTGTAAAGCTCTTATATTTTGTCATAAAGTAGCTTCGCTGCCTTAGCAGCACCCAAGCAGTGTTTTTCAGTTTTACTTTAAAGGGGAGGAGAAAAAGGTTTCTTCTTTAGGATATCTGGCAAGAGGACAGCCACTATGAGTGGTTTTAAGGACTGTATTTGTGGTGGGGAAAAAAGTCCATTACTGACAGACATGACTTGTGCTGCTGCCTGGGTTGGACCATGACTATGGCGGTAATACCTGTAGTCTCACTAACCCACCTATAGATATGGCTCCTGCAGTGTGGCCTCTGATCCCAATGGGACCAGCTTCTTCAACCTCTGACAACCAGAGTGGACATTTTATAGGCAATGAAACCAGAACTGTGCTAGTGAAATAGACCCCCTGCACCCTTCAGGAGGGAGCACCACTCCATCTACTTCCTCACTAAGAGGCCAATGGAATACAGTGCGCTCAGCCTGACCCGCACAATTTTACGCTCAGAAATTAATGCCTGCCCAGTTCTGGAGTGCAGATCTCCTGTAGTCTTTTCCACCAATTCCACTGATAGCCAGAATGGTGCACAAGGTACTCAAAGACAGCCCCATCTCATCCTCATAGCTCCAGCATGGCCCAGACAAGTTTGGTTTCCATATCTGGTACAGCTGTCCAGCAATCCATCCTTCCTGCCCTCAACTTGATGGTTTGGATGTTGAGCACTCAGTAATCACCGAATTATCCTTACCCAAGGAGGCAGAGGACATTAAAATGTCTGCCAGGAAATCAACTAGGACAGCCTACAGTTTTTAAATGCAAACTGTTCTCCACATGGTATCAACATAGTTCTTTGGATCCATTCTTTTTTTATTGTAATACTTTTATTAGGTATAGAACAAGCACAAATTATACCAACTTCAAATGTAATACAGTCAGATACAGAGAAATTCCAACTGATAATTATAAATACATAAAAAGCAAGTTAACTTCGAACACCTCTGTAGTAATGAAATGATACTGTGTGAAGGTTTACCTTGATCTCCACCCAACTTTTTAACTTTACTCCTTACTTCCCCCCCCCCCCCCCCCTTCCCCATACTCCCCTAAGGCTAACAGGTCTGGTAAAATAAAGAAAAAGAAGAAGAAATAAAAAGAAAAGAAAAGATACGGAGCAATGTACATTCCTAGTAGGCTTAACTCTGCCGTTAACACAGTGTCTTATTTGCCAACATATGAAAATTATAAGTTACCTTACAATTGTCCTGCAGGATGAAGATATTCCGTAAAAGGGTACCAAATAGCTTTACATTTAGAACATGCTTGTGCAGATTCTCCCCGAAAATGCATTGTTTCTAGTAAATAGACATCTGCCAGTGCAGTCATCCAATTTTCCACAGAAGGACCTATTAGTTGTATCCAATACAGTAAAATTGTTTTCAAGGCTATTACACAACCTTTAATAAGGAGCTCAAGGTGTTTGGAGGAACAACCCAGGTCTCAAGGTGTGACTCCCAATATACAAAAAGCAGGGGACCAGATATCAGTGGTAATTAACATTTTCTCAAAATATGACTTTATTGAAGCCCAAAATGTTTTAATCTTGTCACAGTCCCATAAATAATGAGAGCAAAGCTTTGTTAATTCCTCACATCTCAAGCAGCAGTCTGAAGCTGTAATATGCGCTGCGTACGCCCGACTAGGCCAAAATATTAAACGATACTTTATCTTGATGTGTACTTCCCGAAGAGAAAGCCCTTTCAAGGATTTCATCACTAATTTGGCACTGTTTTCCAAATGCGATTTGGTTAAGGTTACCTTAAATTCTGAAGACCATTTAGGAAGCTTAGGAAATTCTGAAGACCATATAGGAAGCTTAGGAAAACTGGAGTTACTGTGTACAGATTGTAAAAATTTGCAATTTAGACATGGATATAAAAGGTGAAAACCATAAAGAATGTAATCGTTGAAAAGGACAATTGGTTATAGAATTCCAGCCCCCTAATAAGACCATCTTAATATAGCTGCGAATTTGCAGATAAAAGAAATACTCTCCATCTTGAAATGAATAGGTACCCATACAATAAGCAAATTAATGTGGTTCACCCGTTCTTATATCCACAAATGATATCATTGAGAGATCATTTGGCTTGATTATATGTAGTAGTCTACTACCTAAGCTGGCACTAAACTGTGGGTTCCCCTCCTTTGGAAAGTACAAAGAAAAATATCTTGATAAACAAAGGGGAGAGCTGATTTTCCACCAAGCCCATATCATAGCTTTAAACAGTATTAATTGAGTGAAGTCCATACCAATTTCATGGGTATTTGCATGTAAAAAATATTTGAGACTTAATGGGAACAGAGAGGCATTTTCCAGGTCTGTTTCTGAACCCTTCGTAATTGGTCGAATCCAGTCTCCTAATATGAGCATTAGGCAGGGCAAATTGTATGTATGTAAATCAGCAAAACCAAGGCCCCCGGCTTCTTTCGGAGCAATAATGTTGGCGAATTTCATCCGTGCACGGCGGTCCTGCCAAATGAAAGCAGCGAAGTTGCGCTGTATGCTCCTAAGGTCATTTTTAGTGAGAATAAATGGCACCATTTTTAACTTATATAGCAACTTGGGTAACAGAATCATCTTCACTAAGGCCATTCTGCCTAATAAGGGTAATGGAAGACCAGTCCAACTGGTCAAGGTCTTTTTAAAATCCACTATAAGTGGAGGGATGTTAAGCAAGTACCAGCTATCTGGGGGTCAGTGAATTTTAATACCCAAATATTTGATGGAGTCTTTTGCCCAGCTGTGGGGAAAGTCTGCCCAATTTGTTTGTAAGGTCCCTGATATGTCTATGGCTTCGGATTTTAAAAGGTTCAATATCAGACTGGAAAAGCTCCCAAAAATGTTTATAGTGTCCAGAACCTTTGGAAGTGAGGATTGTGCATGGGATAATACCATAAGCATATCATCAGTAAAAAAAAAAATCATTTTCAGTTCTCCATTTCTTATGTTCACTCCTGTTATTGTTTTATCTCCAAACAAAGTGTGTAAAAGGGGCTCTAGCAAAAGAATATATAATAAAGGGGATAATGGGCATCCCTGCCTGATGCCTCTTTGAAGAGAGAACATAAAAGATGCTTGATCGTTAACTCGAATAAATGCTTTGGGATTTTTATCTAATAGGCTAATAGCCTGAAATATGGGACCCTCAAAACCAAAAACCTGGAGCACCCTCAGCAGATAAGGCCATTCAACACGATCGAATGCCTTCTCCGCGTCGAAGCTTACTAAGAGTTGGATACATTCTTATGCGAGCCCAAAGAGTTACTGAGTTCTTGCTGCTTCAGGTCTTAGCACCTCATCAGTAAACGTATATCTCAGTTCCATAGCACCTTATCATACTCAAGTCAAGAGGATGCCAATCTCCACTCATCAGTTTCCAAGTTCATGAAAAGGTTATGGTATACTAAACTTCCAGTTGTGAGACTACCTGTTCCATGGGACCTAAACGTAGCTCTGGCACAACCAGTGAAGCCGCTGTTTGAACCATTGGAATTGGCTTTACTCAAGTTTCTAACATGGAATGTAATATTCCTTGTAGCAGTAATGTGAATCAGAAGTCAATGAACTTTGTTTCATTATCCTCTTTATATGCAATTCTTCTATAAGAGGGTAGTACTCTGTACTTACCTGACGTTTCTACCAAAAGTAGTATCTGCTTTCCATGTTAATCAAACCATCATGCTAACTTGTGTTCTTCCCAAGGCCACTGCACTTGTATGTGAGAGAGCTCTTCGTACTTTAGACTGTAAAAAGGCCTTAGCTTATTACAAATGGAAAACAGCCTCATTGTCAGGCTTTGCAATTACTCATGCTCCTAACAGACACTGGGCGTAGCAGTGGCTAAATGTACATTGTCCAGTTATCTAGCAGACTGTATTGTGCACTGCATGTGCTAACAGGCCTATAAGTTACAGATACCATCAAGGCTATTTAGGATAGAGAAGACTATCATCCTGCTGTCCTAGGAGAAACACCTGTTAGAGGTAAGCAATTCTGCTTTATCTCACAACTGCAGAACAGGTCTTTTATGCAGAAAATCAGACAAGGTGATTAACTCTTTCTGCTGTCTCAAGAAATGTGACTGTTGTATAATATGAGCCGTCATATAGTGGAATGAAGCTTGTGATGGAGTTTTTTCTCAATGTAAGGCTCTGCTATACACAGCTTTGTTTTTATGCTTTTGGAGCTTATTAATGTCTAAATTATGGACATAGTGAAGTAGAGCACCTTTGGTTTTGGATATGTACTGGGATGTTGTCATTTCCAGCGTTTTCATACGTCGTAATAAACATTTAATTTGGATTTTGGATCAAGTGATCTTCAACAGCTTCTTATTAAAAAAAAAAAAAAATGAGAATGAAGATTTGAGCTAGTCACTACAGCCCTCCATAATTAGAGGTGTGGCATTGTATTGCGCTCACATTTTTGCTTTGTGTTGGTGATCCAGCTTTGATCATATCTGTCTGTATGAGTACCTGATGTGTGAAATTAACTAATTTGATGCTTCTCTGGATTGCTTTTTCAAAGCATTTTATTTTATTTCATCTCATTTCATTACTTTTTCTTTTACGATTATTTTTGAACTTTAGCAAGCTTACTGGTTTCGCTTTTGTTGAATGGAGGTAGTTGATAGCCAATGCTTCTCCATGGTTGATGAAGCAGTTCCTTTAATCAAGCAAGCTTTTATTTTATTTTTTTTTTTTTTGTGGGATCAGTCTGTTGCTTAAATCCGTATGTTGTGGGGTGTATATTCATGGTGGGATGTCATTTGGGTTAATGATGTTTTTGATTGCATGGTGACAATTTGAAAATTTGAATATTTTATACAATGAACATCAGAGGGGGTTCTTCCATGGACACATCTTTCTGGTTGATCACATAAGACATGGGGGAGTATAGCCAAAGGATGGAGTTTCCTTGCAGCATCAGAAACTTGTTGGGGCTGTTTTTGATAATATAATGAGGCGTGTGTATGTTTGCTGTATCTGTATTTATAGAGGGGTTTAAGATACTGGGAGAAGAGGAAGAGGAAATGCATAGAGCCATGGTGGGTATTTATACTTTTAGGAAATGGGATGCTCCTTTGTTGCAGTAAATGGGTGCTTGTTACATAACTCTTTGGTATTCCTAGGCTGGTGGACATAGGGAGATGCATTATTTGCTTTCTGGCTGGAAAAAGAAGAATATGGTAGTCAACGCTAGTTGGTAATATAGATAATGTGATCATTGCCACATTGAATATGGATGCCATACATTCACCTGTAAAATGCACAGAAACACTTATTCTTGAGAGGGGGAAGCAAAAACCCAACTTTCCTATCTGCAAGAAACCCATTTGACTGATACTGAGCATTGAAAATAAAAAAAAAAATGGACTGGGCAGGTCTGTGTAACTGTGCATCGTACTCTAGGAAACAGTGTGATGTGGCAGTTTTGATATATGACTTTCCTGTTTTTTTTAAAGAAAACCTTCAAAGCTGATTGGATTTTTCTTGTGCTGGGAACCCTTTATGGGATTAACTACTTGCTGGGGAACAATTATGCACACAATTTTTTATTCACAATGAACTGATTACTAAAATACTAGGATTTACTGATTACAAACTATTTCTTGGAAGTGACTCTAACACTGTAGTCATTAATAGAGAAGATTGTAAGCTATCTAAGACTCCCAAAATACAAGGTCAACAGAGGGGGTAAATCTAGTTATCCAAGAACTGGGCCTGCTAGTTGTTTGGAGAAGCTTGTACCAAGATGAATAAGATTAAACACTTTTTCCCAATCCCCTCAAGAGTTACTCTAGGATAGATTATTTATGTAAGAGGATATTTTCCTAGTGATGCATTCTACTACTTTTAGGCACTATTACTTTCTTAGATAATGCCCTGGCTTTCCTTTCTCTGAAATTGGGAAAACATGTCAGTAGAGCATTTAGCTGGAGGATGAATCTGGGCCACTTTTTTGACTAGCTTTTTGCACTGTTGTGAGGGGAAAACGGTCAGAATAAGCAGAGCTCAATAATACACCTGGGCTAATTTTCACTTTCTTGTGGGAAGCAGATAAAGCTGTGATACGGGATGAGGTGATGGATTATACAGCCAAAGAGAGAGAGAACCTGAGAGATGTTTAAATTATTAGATTGTCTCAAATTTAATTAGATCAGAAGAAAGCATACTTTACTGCTCTGTCTAATGAACCAAATGGAGGAAACAAAGGCTATTCTAAACCAGCTACTTCATTAAAAGCAATGCAGTCCTTGAAATATTACAAATTTCTGTTTATAAAGTTGGCAACAAGGCAGGCAAGATGTTAGCATGCCTGGTGAAAGGAATAAAACAGAAATCTTTCATAACAGACCTTAAGAATAAACAAGGTACATTAACCAACAACACTGAGGAAATTCTGGAAAGTGTCCAGACTTATTATAGGGAGCTGAATGATAGGAGAGAGATGGATGTTGAAGTCTGTGATGACTAAATTAGGTCTAGAGCAATTAGCTAAATTAAATAAGCCCATTATGGATACAGAAACATTTAAAGCTCTAAGTAAATTAACATTTGAAAAAGATTCAGGCATGGATTAGGTCCTGGATTTTTACAGGATTTTGCATTTCCATGTATTTGCTAAAAAATGTATGATCATGCATTTTAAATCGCCAAACTTCTCTCTATTTTCCGGCGAGGTGCTTGTCAGAAAAATATATATGAT
This sequence comes from Rhinatrema bivittatum, assembly GCF_901001135.1. Classification (NCBI taxonomy): domain Eukaryota; kingdom Metazoa; phylum Chordata; class Amphibia; order Gymnophiona; family Rhinatrematidae; genus Rhinatrema; species Rhinatrema bivittatum. The sequence continues at coordinate 446,162,719 of NC_042617.1, forward strand.
ATAGAACAACAAAAACCTCTATTTTCCACCAAGATTGTGTGCCAACTTAAATTTTTGTTTTTTCAAATGACCTCATATGTAGGCTGATGGTAATGCAATTACTGCACATTCACTTTTGCCAAAATGTACGAGGCTTAGGTATAATCATTGGTCATTCAAAATATTTTATATGCGTGCATGCACCTTTAGTGAACATAGAAAGTCTCTATTTCAGTATTTTTAAATGCATTAATTGCAATATTCCAGCTACTTAGCTCATCATGAAGAAACACTTGTCATGGTTCCTTGAGGTATTAATCAGACTGCCCGACACGGTCCGTGTTTCGATGTGTACATCTTCTTCATGGGGCCATCTATGAAAAAGATAGTTGTACAAGCCTTTTATATAAACAGTATTAAGTCTTAAAATTCTCACCAATCTGCACCAACGGAATACTAACAGTTAATCTATGTCCAGCGTCTTTCTCCCCATCCTCCGGTAATGTGTTTCTTCAACCGGTTTGACCGCGCTTCAGCGCCATTTTTAAAGGGGTAAACTGACCAATGCCGCTACAGTACGTCAGGGTTCCATTGACTTCAGAGAATACACATACCTTGAATAATTCACAACATAGAGTACCATTCTATAGCAGCATTGAGACCCTCTGGATGTATGCAATTCAACTGAAAAATCCATCATTGTTCTTGTCGATTAAGTAACATTTGTGGATCACCCCCCCCTACTAGTGATAGAAATTTTTTCTATAACCCTCCACTTTAGATCCACAAATTCATGGGACAGCAACACACAGTGCGCTACTATAGGTGCCTGCATTTTCCGTGTATTAAGACAGCTACGATGTTCTGTCAATCTTGTTCTGATAGATCTCTTAGTTCTACCCACATAGTACTTGTCACAGGGGCATACGATGAGATAAATGACACGTGTAGATGTACAAGTAGTTTCCTGTTTAGCATTGTAAATATTACCTTTTTTATCAATCCACGAAGGACCCGCCATAGTCTGTGTACACATGGAACAAGATTGACAAGGCCAATGGCCATTCCTCTGTGAATACATTAGCGGAACCTCCGAACATAGAAAGGAGTGTGTTAACATATCCTTTAAATTTCTGCCATGACTGCTGCATTGGTCAGTTTACCCCTTTAAAAATGGCGCTGAAGTGCGGTCAAACCGGTTGAAGAAACACATTACCGGAGGACGGGGAGAAAGACGCTGGACATAGATTAACTGTTAGTATTCCGTTGGTGCAGATTGGTGAGAATTTTAAGACTTAATACTGTTTATATGAAAGGCTTGTGCAACTATCTTTTTTATAGATGGCCCCATGAAGAAGATGTACACATCGAAACACGGACCATGTCGGGCAGTCTGATTAATACCTCAGGGCACCATGACAAGTGTTTCTTCACGATGAGCTAAGTAGCTGGAATATTGCAATTAATGCATTTAAAAATACTGAAATAGAGACTTTCTATGTTCACTAAAGGTGCATGAACGCATATAAAATATTTTGAATGACCAATGATTATACCTAAGCCTCGTACATTTTGGCAAAAGTGAATGTGCAGTAATTGCACTACCATCAGCCTACATATGAGGTCATTTAAAAAAACAAAAATTTAAGTTGGCACACATTCTTGGTGATCATGCATTTTGTCATCATTTTTACACATGAGAAATGAACCAGGCAATTATTCTAGTGCTGCCAAAGGAGGGTAAAGATCTTGGGGAGACTATTTGTCAGAATTCTTTATTTAATGTTAGAAAAATCTTATCTGTTTTTTGCTTTTTTTAAGTAATCCTTGAATAAGTGGCACCAGATCAAACTGGTTTCATAGTGGTTGGATATAGGGTTAATAATCATAAGTTATTGGATGAGTTACCGTATGTTCTTTGCAAGCAGGATAAGGAAGGAATTGTTCTTTGTAGATTCTAAGAAGGCCTTTGACAAGGTAATTTGATGATATATGTTATGGATCTTAACCTAAATTGGGCATTGAAGGTCCCTTAGTGGATTGGATAAAGCATTTTTATTGTTTTCCCCGGGCAAGACTCTGTCAATGGGAATATATCTTTAGAGTTTGAACTCAAGGATGGAATGAGGCATGGATGTCCTTTATCTCCCATACTCTTTATTTTGAGTCTGGAACCTTTAGCAATCAATTGAGAGAGCCAGAACTCAATACAAGACATAAATGTGGGATATCAAATAATGAAAATTTGCATGTTTGCATATAAGATGTTCTTTGAAGGCAATGCAAAACAGCAATTTGAAGCATATTACAGATATTCCCTGAATTTGAGTCTTTTGCAGGCTCAAGTCTGAAACTATGTCTTTGTCTCTCCTTAATGAAAAATTGGCAAGGTTACTTCCATTTAAATTGACAACCAACAAGTTGAAATATCTAGTGACTGGGATACCCCATGATTTGTCCAACCTTTATAACGTAAATTTTAAGGTTCTACTTGAGGGAGTTAATTAAATATATTGTATGAATTACTTATATCTTTACTAAGTAGATGTGTACTTTTCTAAATTATTCTGTTTCTAAAATTGTATAGGTTACAGATGCTACCTTGCTGGTTATCGCAAACATGCTTAGTTTCTTTGAAATTGATGATTGCCAGATTTTTATGGTGAGGAAAGATATCCCGGATGAGCGATGAGAAGCAAAGAATTGGAGAGTATAGAAGTATCTAGCATCAGGCTATGTGATGTCACCTGCCAGATGCGAAGCATATGGGAGTGGATAATGAGAGAGTATAAATATGGTATCTCCAATTTAATAGAAAGTATAATGTTGTTTTCACTTTTGAGGAAGATCTATCTGATAGATGTTAATTACCTATGGTTACCAGGGATAATTTATTGCTTGGCCTTATAATTTTTGCATGGAGACAGTTTCATAGGGATTGGGGATTGGAAGCTCAGACATTTTTGTTTCTTCCAGGCAACCTGTTTTGCTTGGTTCAGTCCCTTAATTGTGGATATAATTAATTTGCCTTTGCAAGAGAGTTGTTCACCAGAATCACTACAGATGGTTTGTGTCAGGCTAGTATTGAAATGGGAACAAGAAACATAGGTGATTTGGTTAATTTATAGGCCTATATCTAACCTGCTTAGTCTTGCAAAAATTATACATAAATGTGCTCTGTGACAGCTAAGTTACTATGTAAATGGCAATGATGTGATTTGAACCAGTTAGGGCAAATACCTAATATTGGCACTGAAACATTAACATCTGTTCTAGTATATTAAGAGAACAGGATAGAGGGAATTCTGCCGTCGTTATGCTTTTGAATATATCCTCTACATACTGTCATACAGGATTCTATTACATAGATTGTCTGGCATAGGGATAGGCGAAATGGTATTAGAGTGGTTTTCTTCCTACCTGTCTGATAGATCGTTTTAAGTAATGACCAGTGGGGAAACCTTAGAACATAAGAGCTTGGATACAGGAGTACAGAATGGATCAGCCTTATCTATGATCCTAGTCAACTTGTATTTAGCCCTTCTAGGGAAATGGATTATCATTTGGAATAGCCTATAAATTTTATGCAAATGATATCCTGGTAGTTGAGACAGTTAAAATAACATTTGAATAAATGGTAAATTGCTTGAAAAGAGTAGAGGAATGAATAGGTAAGAATGAACTAGTATTAAATTTGACAAAGACAGAAATAATATGGGTAAGCCAAATTGAAGCATTTGTAAATGTCCCTCCATTTGAGTATAATGGGAACAAACTTCCTTTCACATCAGAAGCCCGAAATTTTGTAGTTATAATAGACTCTAAATTGATGTTTAAAACTCAGACCGTACTACAAAAAGGCAAGTTGAGGATGGTGATACAAGGGTTGGTGCTATCAGCACTAGATTACTACAATTCCATATGTGGGGTTATCTAAAAAGCATTTCAAAGTACTTCAGAGGGTGCAGAATGTCCCAGCACAATTAAGCACAAGTTTTAGATGAAAAGAGCATATAATGCCTACTTTGATATGCTTCATTAGTTGTTGACATACAGAGTGAAATTTAAAAAAAATGATTATATTTAAAACATCGAATATTTGAAAGAAGTATTAGTACCTTTTACACCGATGTGGCAATTGTAGACCTCTGTTCAAGAACAGCTGGTAGAACAGAGCTTCCCAAACTGTGGGTCGGGACCCCAAACGGGGTCACACAACCTCCAGCCGGGGTCACAAGGGCAGTCCTCTCCAGACATTACCAGCAGCAGAAGCAGTGGAAATCAGCATGGGATCTTTGAGCTAGCATGTACTCTCAGGTCCTGCAATGCTCCCGACCTCATTTGAGTTTCCACTTTAACAGGAAGCCATGTGTGAGGAGGGACTGGGGCCACTGCTGGGCCTGTGAGCTTTTACTGGCTCACAGATCCTGTGCTGACTTTCATTACTAATGCTGCTGCCAGTTGCAGTTCAGCATCAGCCATTGAGGAAGCCATTGCAGTGTGCGCTCAAATCTGTGCAGGTTGTCACTTCTTCTCTATCCTCTCCCATCACTAAACTTACCTAAGAGAAAAATGTTGCTCCTGCCATCAGCCTGCCCTCTCTTCCCACTAACTGTCATCCACTTATCGCCTGAGGCCCAAAGGAAAATGTTGCTGCCAATCCTAGTCAAGAGGATGTTTGGATGGGGGCTGTTTGAAGGGAGGGATCAGATACAGGAAGGGTTTGAGGGTTGGATCAGTGGGAGAGGGATTGGCTGTGAGAGGGGGGCGATGCAAGAGAGGAGCTAGGGGTAAGAGTATCAACTGTGGGGGGGGGGGATGAGAAAAGAGAAGAAGGGTTACGGATGATCAATTGGGGTTACAAAAATGGCTTGGAGGTGAGAAGTTCAGTGGGGAGGATGTAAAAAGCTGGAGTGGGTGAACGAGAGGCTAGACTGGGAAGGGGCGAGGAACTGGAGGATGTAAGAGGGGATCAGCTGGAGGGGCAGAGCTTGAGAAGCCCTCTGGAGGGGGATGGAGGTTGAGAGAGGGGATCAGTTGGAGTGCAGGAATGGTGAGTGGAGGGATTGTTGGAGGTGAACTACACCCTCGCTAATTAGGTTTGGTTGTCCTCTGGGGTTGTGTGAATTTTCAAGTGCTAAAATGGGGTCACATTGGCTAAAGGTTTGGGAAGCCCTGTGGTAGAACTATCACTAAAGGACTGTTATTTGCAGAAGGTGCATTCCAGAGCATTTTCAGTCTTTGGCCACAGGTTTTGGAACAGCCTTCCATTATCCCTTAGATTAGAACCACACATTAAAAAATTCTGGAAAGAGTTGGAAACACTGTTGTTCATGCAGGTTAACACCAATGTGTTATAAGATTAGTGCTTTGCAAGAGATGGGGAAAACTGGATTGAGGAAATTTTTCAGTATTTTTACCAGTTGTATCTTTGTTTAGATGTTATTTGTACTGTATATTTGTTCAAATTGATTTACATTTTATATTGTAATCTGCTTTGTACAACATTTGTTGGGAAAGGTGGAATATAAATTGTTAAAATAGTTTTGTTAGATTGGCATAATACGGGCCATTTTTAAAAAAAAAACCATTTTATAGATAACTCAGAATGTATTCTAAGCTTTATGCAATTACAACATGAATATTATATTCATACACATTTTTTCACATAACTGTATATTAGATACTACATTTTTTTCTCTGGGTTTAAATTCTGATAAGATTCTGACAGGCCCGGTGCGACTGGGTTTGCATACTGTGCATTTGCACGGACCGTGGTGGAGCTCATCCTGCCATGGCCTGATGATAACAGGAGACCATGTGTGTGAGCTTTGAATGTATGTGTGAATGAGTGAGAGCTTGTATATGTGTGTGTGTGTGTGTGTGTGTGTGAGACTGTCAGTGCCTATGTGAGTGTCTGTGTGAAACCCTGTGTGTCTGTGAATATGTCTGTGTGAGAGCTTGCATGTTTGTGTATGTTTTGTGCTTGTGAGAGCCTATGTGTCACACAAGGCTCTCACAGCCACATACATACACAATGTATCGGTGAGGGAGAGGCAAACCTGTCTGTTAGAGAGAGGGAGTGTGTGATGGAATGAATGTATTATTGTGCATATGTGTGAGAGAGAAGATAAAATTTGTATGGACCTACTTCCCTCAATTCATGACAATCTCAGGGTGACTGGAAATCAGATCCCAGGTATGGAGAGCAGTTTTTTAAATCCTTATTGGTTTTAATTATTGGGTGTAATTTGATGATTCTGTTTTTTTGAAATATTTACTTTTTGGGGTGGGAATAGAACATTTTTAATTGGATTTTTTATTCATCAGATTTTTTTGAAATATTTTTTTGGTGTTTGACAGATTTTTTTTATATTCTATTCATTAGCTGGTTTGAAATATTCTTTTTATGACTGACTTTACTATTATGATTAATGTTTATATTTCTTGATTTTATTTAATGTTTTATTAAGAATGATAATGTTTCTATTTTTCCATTGTTGCTCTGAATATAGAGGCTGGCTTGTTGTGGGTTCTAGTTCAGTTCTTCTCACCAAGTTTCTGTTTATACTTTCTGATCTCTTTATTCTGTATTGGGTGAGGGTCTCTCTGTGTTCTCCATATGTAACCGAGGTGAGGTATTTTGCTAGCATGTAATTTCTGTGTAGGGATCTAGAGCAGCCTGGTTTCCTAATTAGAGCTTTTATTGGTGTTCTAGGGCCTGGTGTTAATATGTGCAGGGTTGCAAGGTGTTAGGGTTGTTTTGGTATGGGAGGTTTACTATATTGTAATGGTAATTCTGTTTATTCATGGCTTTCTGAGGGCTAAGCTCACATCCAATACGCATTACAAAAAGTCTCATTCCATAGGAGCTCCAAGTGTCTTTTTTTTGTAGAGTTTTCTGGGTGGCATCACAGGAGTACATGTAATATAATATGCATGTTGTAAGTGATATTTTTGCCTCAGAAGACTGTACTCTTGACTGTTCTTTTTCATGTAAAATTTGTTATAAATGCATAATTTAATTGTGTGTGTCTGTAAAGGATGTGGGGGTGTGTGAGGTGGCTTGTGTGCAAGGCTGTAAGATTTGCCTAGGATACCTAATTCACTTCCTTATCTATGGATTTGGGGAGTTTGTCAGTTCTTAAAGCCCAGCTCCATCCTGCAATCTATATTTTTATTTGATAGGCCTGGGACAGGCACTGAATGAATCGGGGGGGGGGGGGAGCACTGTAACTTTTCACAAAGGGAAGGAAAAAAACTAACACCGGCCCTGGATTCTGAAAGAACTGAAAATCAAGGAAGACATGGAATAAGGAGGTGGGGAGAAGAACTCTAACTGACAATGGTATGCTTTCTGTAGACTTAATTTAAAACTGGATTCTCTAGCAGAGCTAGCCATTGACTGGCAGTGAGAATTAGGGATCTACTCTGCAGCTGGATAATGTGAGGAATATGTTCACAGAAGCACACACATTGCTAGTTGATACTGGACTCAAAGAAATGCAATGTTCTATCAAATTTTGGAAAGGCCGCGTGTGCAAAAACATTCTTTTGTGCAACTTTTTATAAGCTGAATGCAAATTTGTGCGTTATGAGCCCATGTAATGCAATTAGTGTTGGGATTTCTTGTGTACACTGTTGTGCCATGTGCGCAAGTTTCATGACTTGAGCACATGTGCACAACTTAGAAGGAACAGCGATCCCTGCTACGTGGACAATGTTAAAAGAAAATGAACGAGGCCAGCAGATAAGGATATCATAATTTTTTTTACCATGTCATAAAAATGTTATGTTCTGGAGTGATGATATTTCAGCTCTGGTAAAAAGTATAGGATTAACTTTGCCCTTTCAGGATTAGATCCTGCTACTGGGTGATCTAAGTTCTCTAATGTATTTTGCAGATGTGGATAGAGGAGATTGCACCTTCATTTGCTCTGTGGCAGGCAGGAGCAGATGTCAGCTTTGATGCAGATAGAGCAACTTGATGTACATTTCTTTTTTCTCAGGATACCTAAGGATTATGTTATCTGCCTGAAGCTCATTTTATGATATGTTACCTTCCTGAGGATAGAAAGACAGCTCTGAATGACCTAGAGTATGCCAAATCCTGGTGGAACTTTGCATGGGTCTTTTTTTTACCCTGTGCAAGGGGGGGGGAGGCTGTTGTGACTGGTGTGAGTGGGTACGAGTATTGGGGTGTATCAGTGCAGAAAGGATAGGGGAGCTGTTGGAGAGAAACATGCTGGGGTGTAAAAACTGAAGAAAATTGTTTCCAGTATGATGTAGCCGTTTGTCTTACGTATATTCTTTATTTGTCAAGGAGTGTTCATACTATGGCTGTTTTTCTTTTTATATTGGGGACCATATTCAAACAGTACTTAGCTGGATAAGTCCAGTAAGAACAATAAGGATAAAGTTTAAGAGACTCTCTGAGCTGTTGCCTTCACCCTCACAAATGTTAAATTCATTCTACTGTTCTTCAGAAGTCTCTTTCAGATTGGGGGGGGGGGGGGGCACAGACATCCCTTGTAGACCTCTTCACTTCACTGCAAAATCACAAACTGACCCTTTATTGCTCAAACAGACTAGCAATCAAATCCTATGCTTGGGATGTATGCCTCACCCTGTGAAACAGAATTGTTATATATGCTTTTCCTCCAGTTCCTCTGATTTCAAAGGCTATTGAAATTATGAAAGAATGAAAGGCAAATGATACTCGTAGCTTCATTTTGGCCTTGGCAGATATGGTTTCCGTGGCTAAAAAGATTGATGGTAGCTCTGCCAGTTTGCCTTTCAATCTTTCCAGATATAATGTAGTAAATGACAGCACATAAAGACAAAAAGGCCCATCCAGTCTGCCCAGTTGAGTTTCATCCTCTTTCTAACACGATTTCAAGGTTCTCTCCTTCATCCCAATATTTAGTCTCTGGCTCTCATGGTGTGGATATTAAAGGCGAAGTAGCCATGGCTTTACTGTTTTCTTCAGAGGTGAAACAAATTATTTTAGCAGCAAACCCCCCCCCACTTCCCCCAGCTACTAGGTATTCCTCTAACTTTTAAACGGACAAGATTTTCTTTGGGGTATACTTCAGTTAATGAAGATTCATCTAATTGTACAAGCCATCTTTACTCTAATATCTTTTACATCCGAGTCGGGCTTGAAAAACTCTATCAGAATTCATTTTAGTGTAATCGTTGCATATCACTGACCTCCATAAGGCTTACCCTTATCTCACCTCCCATAGTAATCAAATTTATAAAGGGCTTGTTCCATTTGAATCCTCCAACTGGAACTCCTATACTTCAATAGGACCTTTAATATAGTTCTTTCCCAAATAATGAAGTCTCCATTTGAGCCCTTGGCAACTAAAATCAAACGGCTACCTTGGAAACTTTTATTCTTTGTAGCAATAATGTCAGCATGCAGGATAAGCAAACTTCAAGTGTTAATTGACTGCTGTCTATTTAGTCAAATATTTCAAAAGAAAGTTTCTTTGAGAACTTTGTGAAACTATGTAACTTGGTTACACAGTTTCACTTGACCCAATCAATTAATCCCCGAATGTGTTTTATTTTATTTATTTATTTATTTATTTATTTTTACAAAGCCTTACTCATCCACTGCTGAATAAATTTTTCAAACTTTTAACTGCAGAAGGGCTTATTTATTTAAAATTTATAAACATCTATCAACATTACTAGGTGTCCTATATAACACATTTATAAAATATACATTTAAAACCAAATCAATATGGGCTTTGCTGTTATATTTAGACCTTTCTTACATATAGGGACTTCCGTACGGTGTTGCAGGCCCTCATTTCACCAAAGCTGGACTATTGTAATGCCCTTCTGTTGGGAGTTCCAAATTCAATTCTCCGCCCTTTGCAATTATTACAAAACGCAGCAGCGCTTTTATTAACCAATAAGAGGAAATACGATCATATATCACCTGTTTTGAAAGAACTCCATTGGTTACCAATTCAGTTAAGAATCCAATATAAATGTCTTTTACTTATTCATAAAACAGTTTATGGTAATAACTCCAAATGGCTGAATGCATCACTTCGGATTCACACCCCTGCCCGCAATTTAAGATCTTTGGGGAAAGCATTGCTTACAATTCCATCACCAAAAATAGCACATTTGAGCTCAGTCAGAGAAAGGACTTTGTCCCTGGCTGGCCCAAAAATCTGGAATGCACTACCATTAGATATTAGAACAGAAATAAGCATTCAAAAGTTTAAAAAAACTGATAAAGACTTGGCTATTCGAGCAGGCTTTTAATGAAGCAAACGGAGCCATTTGAGCAGACATGTAATGAAGTAACGGAGATATTAGTTGACTATCTACAGTTTTAAGATATTATTTAATAAGTTTTTAGTATTTAGTTGTACTAAAGGGTTTTAAATACAGAAATTAGGAAAGGGCAGGGTAGTAACCTATGAGCTGAGGAATGTAATTGGGAGTTTGAAGACTTATGGATAGCACTGGTAAAGAAATTAGGTATAGAATTGTGTAGAATTACGCTATTGTATTAATTTTATTATTTTATTTCTATTTTATGTATCATTTTATTTTATTTGATTGTGAGTTAACTGAAATGCATTGGATGTATTGTTAACAGACTTGTTATCTTTTGAGGAAGGTCGGTATATAAAAATGTGCAAATAAATAAATAAACAGGGCAAAGCTTTTAGAAAATCTTAGAACATAAGGTTGCCAAAATGGGTCAGACCAAAGGTCCATTAAACCCAGGATCCCATTTCCTATCATGGCCAATCCAGGTCACAAGTACTTAGCAGGATCTCAAACGGTAGATAGATGCCATGCTGCTTATCCCAGAGATAAGCAATGAATTCTTGCAATTTCACCTATTCTTTTCTTTCAGCAAGCCAGTTAAAATGAGCTGTTCAATTTGTGAAACTATGAATAGTGGCAGTAGACACACTAGTTAGCCAGCAGGAGACAGGTAGGTTGTTCTGTCAGCTGAGGGTGAATGCTTCAGGCTAATGGAATAGCTACATTAGGAAGTATATGGACACAGCTGGTTTTCTTTTTCTTATCCTGACTGTCTACTTATTTTATAAGTCACTACCAGAGTAACAAATGAAAAATGTCAAAAGTATTATCACTGAGACTCTAGTAGATTAGTCTTCCAAAAGGAGTGCTTCTCAACCCAGTCCTTGGGGCACACCTAGCCATTCAGGTTTTCAGGATATTCACAATGAATATGCATGAGAGAGGTCTGCATTCAAAGTTTGCATGCACTGCTTCCTGCAGATTTACAAACAGTTATTTCAATCCACACTAGCCAGGAATCTAAAATCACTGGCTAGATTAAATAGAAATTTCAAAACATGCAACAACAGAAGGAATATAGTAGAAAATAGAATGCTGGCAAGAACTCAGTCTATATTATGGCTAGCAAATTAAAAATTAAACTTCTCTGGTCACAAGCACAGGTATTTGTGTCTCTGGAGATCCCATGCTACTAGTGCAGGCAACTCCTAAAATGATGTGCATACCTCTGTTGCTCAAAGTAACTATACTATTGAAACAGAGGACTCGGCAAACTATAATGCCAATCAATGAGTGTATATTGAATTTTATTTAAACATAAATTTCATATATCAGTATTGTATAAGGACCACTATGTGCTGTAAACATTACAAATTAAAACCGACGCATCACTCCCATTATACCAATCATACCATTCATACCATATATCCCAACGTGCCCTTAAAAAACAATATACTGACAATTCTTATTCCATAACCAACAGATGTTGACATGCCCAACATATAGCATACAATGAATCTCTACAATATGTTATATCTGGTAAATACCTATAATGATTTAACCATTATCAATCAATCTTATAACAACAAATTGTTAATATAATATTTGTACTGCCCGACGAGATACCCGTTTCGCCCGTGTTGTGGGGCTTCTTCAGGGAAATGTTGTGAATGTCCACAAATTATAAATTTATGCAGGCATCTTCATGATGTTAACTTCTACTTGTTCCCACTTCAAATGAACATATCTTTTATCATTGTTGATCATGTGTTATGAGAATACCAATCGCACATAGACCTGGACTCTACAACCTGTGAAATGAAATATAATACAATGTCCATTTTAAATAAATATTTTCTATCTATACGGGTATATACACCCTGTGCACCATCACCACTCATATGGTACCAACCATCACTGTCTTATCTGATACTTTCTTAGAAGTGTGTATGAAACTTAGTTTTCCAAATGCATTGTGATTGTGATGTTCCACACTTTCATCAAACGCGGCAACCGGCAGGTCGAACTTTATAATTGCTTTCAAGATGTTCCACCTTCAACTCCTAAATGAATGCAATAATATATTACATCCAGTAAGCTTATGTCATACTTTCTTACCACAATTTATAAATGCTATACCATAATTGAACTGCACTCCCCAGCTGTCACATACCTTATTTAAAAAACTCATATAATGTAATGGCATCTCAATGTCATTCTAACAAACTTCCAAAAGGGCTAACCTAACTTTTTAACTCTTTACTATTATTCTAAGAAGCAACCCATAACGTTAAAACTCACCCGACCTCTCGCTGTAATGCTAGACCCAGCTGATGAAATGCTTTTTCAATTGAGAACTTCCAAGAACATCCGGTCGCCCGGTACAAATGCCGTGACTGCTGCGTATAAAACGCCGAAAAGAACGGCGTATTAACTGACTAATGCGACACATCAAAAGTATCAATTTAACTGCCTGCAAACCAATCATTTGCCATGTGTAGGAAAATTTTTTACGTCACACGTGACGTCACACGTGATATAAAAAATTTTCCTACGGAGCTACGCTGGCAAATGATTGGTTTGTAGGCAGTTAAATTGATACTTTTGATGCGTTGCATTAGTCAGTTAATACGCCGTTCTTTTCGGCGTTTTATATGCTTTTCTGTGCACCCTCCAACTTAATATCATGGTGATATTAAGTCAGAGGTCCCGAAGGGTAAAAAAAAAAATAAAAAATTCGAAGTAGGCCCACGGCTCGCGGGTTGAAAACTGGGCACTCAATTTTGCTGGCGTCCGGTTTCTGAACCCGTGGCTGTCAGCGTGCTCGAGAACCGATGCCGGCAAAATTGAGCGTCTGCTGTCAAACCCACTGACAGCCGCCGCTCCTGTCCCTAAAGAGGCAGTAGGAACACGCTAGTGTCCCTAGCGCCTCTTTTTACCTGTTTCTACCGCTGGACCTAATTTACATACTGTATTGCGCGCACAGGAGAGTGTCCTGTGCGCGCGCTGGGAGAGCGGGCGTTCGCCTGCTCTCCCGCGGACTTTACTGTATCAGCCCAATTGTTAGCTTTTTTGACTGCTGCAGCACACTGAGCTGACTATTTCAATGTATTATCCACTATGATGCCTAGATCTTTTTCCTGGGTGGTAACTCTAGACCAGTGGTTCTTAACCTTTTTCCAATTGTGACGCACCTGACGGACAATGCTCACATATGTGACAGACACACTGCTCATTATAATCCATGGCAGAAATTTAAAAAAAAAAAAAAAAAAAAGCCCAAGTATTACTTTTATTGTTAAGAATGACACACGGGAAAGATAAGTACTCTTTCTGAACATAAATTTCATAAATAGTAAACCTCTCATACCAGAACAGCACCAGCTTCCAGAGCTCAAACAGTAACCACCTTACCTAAGAAAAGGCAACACAGAAAATATTACACCAGGCCTTAAAACTCCAATACTCCTATTAGGAAAACGGAACAAGCCAGGCTGCTATAGAACCCCACACAGAAACTACACGCCTGCAGAATACTTCACCTCCTCATTCACATGTGCCAGACCCTCACCTAACAAAGAATAGAGAGACCATAAAGCATAATTAGAAAAATGCAGACAAAAACTGAACTGGAAACTGCAATAAGCCAGAGACTCTGTATGCAGAGCAACAAAGGAAAAAGAGAAACATCACCAGTCCTCTTAAAATAAATCAAGATATATAAAATCAATAGCAGTAAAACCATAATAATAAAAAGAACAGATTTCACAACAGCTGATGAATGGAATATCCAATAATTAAAAACTCCTGTAAAAAAATTTCCAGACACCAATAAATTATTTCAAAACAGACAAAAAGATCCAATAATTAAAAATGATTAAAAAAAAAATGCTTTGCTCTGGATACCTGAAAACATTTGAATTCCAAGTGCTCTGAGATTGCTGTGAATTGGGGGGGGGGGGGGGGTTGCTTACAACTTTCTCCTCTCTCTGTCACACACAAGGTCTCTCACACATGCTCTCCATCACACACATACACATGCTCTCTTTCACTTATGTAGGCTCTTGATCACACAATTACACACATGCTCTTTCTTTCTATTACACACACAGCTCTTAATCATACATACACATGTTCTCTCCCACTTACACATACAGGTTCCTAATCACTCTCGCATACAGGCTGTCAATCACTTATATAAATGCTGTTTCTCTGACACTTGCATACACACAGTGTCTCAAACACACATGCTCGCTCACTCTCTCTCTTCCCCCATTGAAGAACAACTAGCGGCAGCAGATTCCTCCTCTACCAGCCCCCTTGGCCTCGAGAAAGGAGTCCCATCTGCTGTGGGGGCTGATGTTGCTCCTTTTTTTGCTCCAGGCCGCCCTGCTCTTCTCCTTTGGGCAGATGCTGCACTCACTTGTCTAGTATGATCTCTTCTCGCGCATGTGGCCGCTGCACACTGCTTCCTCTTCCGGGCTGCGGGGGCTGGGAAGAAGAGACCATGCTGCTAGTACCACTGAGTGCTTCTTCCAGCTCTCCTGCTGTTTTCTGCCTGGGCTATCAGCATTTTAAGCCTGTGTGGAGGAAGAGTTTGCATCTCGCTGGGGCAGAGGGAGCAGCTGGGCCAGCGAGGGACTGGGAAGTGTTTTGGACCTTTCTGGTCTACCCTACCTTTTGTCTTGTCTCTCTGCCTGTTCTCCTTGTCTTGTCCTTGCCTTGTGTGGGCCTGTCTTGTCTACATGTATTCTGTGTCTTGTCCTATCTTGTCTAGGCCTTCAGTGTCCTCCCTTGTCTGTGTGACTCCTAGCTGTGTTCCCTGTGGGCCTCCCACTGGCCCTCCTGTTCCCTGTGGGATCTCTCTGTGGCCCTCCTGCATTCTGTCTAGGTCTCCCGGGGCCTAGCTCATCTATGCATTCTTTGCTCTGCACTCTTGTTTTGGTCTTGCCCTGTCTTTTGTTAATTCTTTGTATTCCCTGGCTTGCCAGTGCATCCCTTATTCCTGTGAGTACCCTGTTCTTGACCCAGTGCAGCGCCCTCTAGACCTGCCAGCCACCAGTACCAGGGCACCCAACCTGAAGAGAAGGTGGTTGATCAGGCAGAAGATCTGTGCTGGTCCTGCCTGTTCCTGACACCTGCAAAAGATTGCATATCTGACCTACCTGCTGCTGACTCCTGCTCCTCCGTTCCTCTGGGGTTGAAGGGAACAAGGAAGGTATACCACAGGTCCAGGCCCAGAGAAAAGCCTTACATGTGTCTGGTCAGGCAGGACCACGCCTTTTTTTTGTAAGAAAGTTTCTAAAACCCTGTAGACCTATGTTAGCCTTCATGACAATCTCAGGGTGACTGGAAATCAGATCCCAGGTATGGAGAGCAGTTTTTAAAATCCTTATTGGTTTTAATTATTGGGTATAATTTGATGATTCTTCTTTTTTGAAATATTTACTTTTTGAGGTGGGAATAGAACATTTTTTAATTGGATTTTTTATTCATCAGATTTTTTTGAAAGTTTCATTGACTCACAAGTTAAGTTTTAAACACCTTATTACATCATTCTAGGCAGCTTGTCAGGAACTCCAAAATCACCAGTTTTGCCAAGATATAAATCATACTGGTCTCCTTACATAAGACTCTATCCCATAGTCTTTTTCCCTTTAACGCCTCATAGTTGACACCATAGCACTTAGGGCTAACTTCTGTTTCACCAACAGTGTAATACGTATATTTAAATACTCTGCTTCTAATTATCGTATTATAATGCACAACCTTAGCCCTGATTAATCTCGGCACTAACCATTAGACTTATAATTAAAGACCTTGCTAAGCTACTAGGCTCTTGGCCCCATACAATAAGAATTTTTGAACCCTAGAATTTTTAAAGTACCTTTGGAATGGATTTGCTACAGCTATCCAGTCCAGCTCAGGCTTACTTAAACATCCTGGGTTTAATTCTATAGCCTTTTTCAGGGACACGGTTGCATTTCTATACAGCAAAATTGAGCTACAATTAACAAACACCCTGTGTTTAATTCCTTAGTTTCTACAAAAGCATTGTTGCATTTTTCCCCAGCTATACTTAGCTTTGATTTACAAAACAGTAGGTTTAATTCCTTAGCACTGCTGCATTTTTACACAGCCAAACCCATCCCCAATTAACAAACATCCTGGGTTTAATTTTTTAGATTCTACGAAAGCACTGCTGCCTTTTAGATAGCTAAACTCAGCTTCCGTTGACAAACACACCAGGTTCCATGTTTTCATTTTCATAGGAGCACTGCTTCAGTATGGGTACAGCTTGGTGCTTAATAGAGTCAAACTTAACTTAGCTCCACAGTTTAAAAGTTCATCTGACTCGGGCTCCTCATCCTCTAAGAGTTGCTCCATGGCAGACAGGCTATGCTGTGCTGTCCTCCTTCCCCCCTCCCCCCCCCCCCCCATGCTGTCTGTTTGCTGCCTTTTTATGGAACCTAGCAGCCTATAGCTGCAAGGGGAGGGGGGGATTCTCAGATGTTCACTGGTGACATCATCCTACAGGCTGACCTTGGGAATCCTGGGAAATGTAGTTCCCTAGACACAGCTTCAGATGGTGGGTGATCTCCATTGAATGACTTATGAGGAGAGGTTGAAGAACCTGAATATGTATACCCTGGAGGAGAGGAGGAGGAGCAGGGCTGATATGATACAGACCTTCAGATTCTTGAAAGGTTTTAATGATCCATGGTCAACAACAAACCTTTTTCCATTAGAAACAATTTAATAGAACAATCACACTAAGTCCATCCCCCACAGCAACCCAAATGTGCACCTACAACCCGACGACCCCCTCACACCACACCACCCGCCTGTACCTCACATACCCACAAACCCCCCAACCAACACAAACAAACAAAACACCTCACCAGCAAACACACCAACCCAAACAAGCACGTAGCAACATTCTCTCCTATCACTCATACTAATCAATGCCCAAGCTGTATCCAAAAAAATCCCCATCCTACTAGACCTCATTACAGACAACCAACCTGACATCCTCTGCATCACAGAATCATGGCTCAAGAAAACCGACACTGTACTACCACACTCAGCATACAACATTTTCTCAATACCAAGACCAAAAAAGAAAGGAGGCGGACTACTATTCCTAGCATTAAAAAACTTCAAATTAACGCAACACAAACTTAACATATCACCACCACTGGAGATAGGCCTATTCAAAGCCAAAAACCTACAAATCATCTTGGTATACGCTCCACCCAAATCCTTAGAACTACACATATCCTCTCTCATAGAAATCATCCCAACTCACATCAATATGCACACGCCAGCAATAATACTAGGAGACTTCAACTTCCACATAGATTCCAACCCCCAATCCCCCACATGCAAACTATTACTTGAAACCATGACCGCCATTGGTTTCAAACAAATAGTAAACACCAACCCAGAAATCCGGACACACTCTTGACCTCCTATTCATCAACAACAAAACAGCACACACTAACATCCCACTCACAACAACCAACATCCCATGGTCAGACCACAAACTCATCCAAACAACACTTCAACTTATAACCAACCACACAAAAATCAACAACAAAAAATACATCACCTTTCACAAACCATGCCCCAGCAAAATCATCACAAAAGCACTCTCCACGGCATTAAAAGACCTTAACCTCAGCACAGCAAACTCAGCCACTAACTCATGGCTCAATATCAATACAGAAATCGCTAAATCTAACTGCCCTATCATCACCAAAGAAGTCAAAACTGAAAACACCCACAAGGCACCTTGGTATAACCTTGATCTAAAGAAAACAAAACGACTACTCCGCCAGGCTGAAAAGAAATGGAGAAAACACTCCAACCCAACACAACTGGACAGATATAGGACAATACTATACATCTACAAAACGAACATAAACAAAGCCAAACGTGAGTACTATGCAAAGAAAATCCATGAACACCAATTCAACCCAAGAGCACTCTTCAACCTCATCACCAAGCTAACCTAACCTTGCCAAAACTCAACAGACAATGAAAACAATGCTATAACATGTGACACGCTTGCACAGTTCTTTCTGGTCAAAACTGCCAAACAATAAATAACAACCCCCAAATCTCCAATGAAACATGGAACCACCAACACAACACAGCCCCCATATGGGTTACTTTTGAACCCATAGCCTCCACCGAGATAAAAACCATCATAAAAAAAAAATCAATCTAGCTTCACACCCCCTCGACCCCATTCCTATCAAAATCTTGAAACTAATCCCAGAAACCATAGCCAAACCCATAGCTGACATCGTCAACACATCTCTAGAACAAGGATACTTCCCAGATGCACTAAAGTGCGCCAACATTAAACCTATACTCAAAAAAAAAAAAAAGCACACCTAGACCCCACCACTCCCATCAACTACAGACCCATATCAAACCTCTCCTTCATCACGAAAATCCTAGAAAAAACAGTAAACCACCAACTCTCTGAACACCTGGAAAACCACAAAATACTCTTCCCATCCCAACATGGATTCAGAAACACTCCTACTCTCCCTCAACGACATATCACTCAGAGGTCTAGACACAGGCCAATCATGCCTTCTTATACGCCTTGACATCTCTGCCACATTCGACACAGTCAACCACATCACCCTCATCACCAGACTAAGAGAAATCGGACTAGCAGGTACCACAATCAGATGGTTCATCTCATACCTCTCGAACAGAACCTACAAAGTAATCTACAACAACAAAGAATCTAAACTATACCCACTTGCAAATGGCGTTCCTCAAGGATCTTCACTCTCCTCCACTTTCTTCAACATCTACATGCTCCCTCTCTGCAAACTCCTCACCAACCTGGGCCTCCAATTCTTCATCTACGCCGATGATGTCCAGATTCTCATCCCTACAAATGACAACATTCAAAAAACCCTCACTAAATGGAACAACTATCTCTTACAAATACAGAACCTACTATCCCAAATAGCACTCACCCTCAACTACTCAAAAACAGAAATATTACACATCTCTAAAAAACCCCCAGAACAGATCTACCAAAGCGGACCACCCATACCAAGCTCGAACAACCTCATCACATTAGCAAGAAACCTTGGAGTCACCCTCTGCGCCTAGCTAAACCTTAAAACCCACATCAACACCATAATAAAGGAAGGATACTACAAACTACAAGTCCTCAAAAAAATCAAACCGCTACTACTCACTCAGGACTATAGAACTGTACTACAAGCCCTCTTATTCTCCAAACTAGACTACTGCAACTCCATCCTCCTTGGACTCCCATACAACACCATCAAGCCCCTCCAACTACTCCAAAACGCAGCAGCCAGATCCCTCACCTGCAGCAAATGCTCCACACACATCACCCCCATACTAAAAGAACTCCGCTGGCTCCCCATCACACACAGAATTCAGTACAAAACCCTCACTCTTATACACAAGTCCATCCACAGCGAAAAGACCGACTGGCTAAAAGACACCCTCCACCCCTCCACCTCACAAAGACACCTACGCTCCAGCAACACAGGACTACTCGCCATCCCCTCCAACAAAAAGTCCCACCTCGTTTCAACCAGAGAACGAGCAATCTCAAAAGCCAGTCCAACACTATGGAACAAACTACCAGAACCTCTCAGAACAGATCTCTCACCACAGAACTTCAAGAAATCACTAAAAACATGGCTTTTCAAAAAAGCATACCCAGCCGACACCTAATACCTCGACGCCTGCACCATTCGACGCCTGCACCTTTCCTACCTCAAAATCTAACCCTAGTCCACCCTCCTCACCACTCCAAAAGCAACAGACCATCCAAACGAAACTGCACAGCCAATAGCCTAGGTTCGCGCTACGCTGCCTTTATTTAAATGTTACACCATGGAATTTGTTTTGTCTAGCCTTACTTTCTGTAACTATTTTGTTACTATCTATGAACTTACATTAATGTTACACTATGGTTTTTATATGCATGTATATACAATGATCATGTAACAGACTAATGCCTAATTAACAGTACATCATGTAAACTGATGTGATACCCTGAGTGATTGTCAGTATACAAAAACAAATAAAATAAATATTACAGGGAAGTGGATCCTTGGAGTCATATGACATACAGGATTTTCTTACTTTCCTTGTCTGTATGTTGTGCAAGACCTGATTCGTGATTCTGGAAGCTTATGCTGGGGTCCCAAAGAGAAGAGAATGAAATGACTAATACAGAGATTTCCTTGCTTTGCAGTGCAGCTGATACCTGTCTGTCTTGTGACAGGAATAGAAATCCACTAGTCTTGTGTTAGTGGATTTGGAATTAGAGAATTTTTCTTAAGAAATTACCTGTTTTATTTTTAATGGTCGTTTCTTGTATTTTCAGGATCTGAAAAAGCCTTTTGATAAGGCTTGGAAGGACTATGAAACAAAAGTGTAAGTCTTTTCTGTATTTTATAAATATATTTTAAATGAAGAGTTCTAACTCATTGAACATGTATCAAGGGCTTAAAACCTTTCTTTGCTTCACATTTCCAGAAAAGGGCATATTTGCCTGGAATTTTAATGAGAGCTATATTTTTTCAAACTCCAGGAATTTGTAAAGTAATATTACCAATTGGGATTTTAATAAATGACAATTACTTCTATAAAGAATCTCTCTAAAGTATTTATTATGGTATATTACTAGTTCAGTCATGTTTGAAGGAAGCAATTATAGAAAAACAATTGAGGAATATTATAATTAATTTGTATATTTCTGATAAATGTGCATGCCTGTAATTCTGCACAAAGAATAAAATCCTAACTGTAATTTTGTACAATGTTTAGGAAAGAAAATAAAGTATTTACATTTGTACTACCTGAATGCCTGTTAATAATATTGCCCACTATGATCTGATTGAGTTACTCTATGATAGGATGCACAGAAACTTGTAAAAAAAAAACAGAATGAAATTGTGTAGATGTGTTTCTCATTCACACTCTTTCACTTCCTGATAATTGCATCTTGCAGATAGTAATAGATGCTCCAAGAAAAGGTTTTTATTTCGAGGAAGAATAAGGGAATTCTGGGGCCAGTTATTATAGCACAGACAAATTAACTGAAGTTTTTCAGACTTCCCAACTCATTCTGATTTTAAGACTGACACCTCAATGTTTTAAACAAGTCACCTGTACGTAAAGCAGCATCCACCTAAGACTACAGGTATAATCATGAGTATCTCAGCTTAAGGGACAAATTTAAAAACCCTGACATGGACTGTATTTCTGTGTATTAACCTTTCAAGGGAGTTTGTGAAAGTGCTTAAAGAACAAAGTAACATAATAAAGTCACCATACAAAGACCAAAATGGAGGTAATCTTTATGAAGCAACAGTTATAACCAGCTGATGGTGCATTCAAGGTTTCTGTGTGGGCATATCTTAGTTAATGTGGTATTTGGCTGTTTACTTCAACAAAGTTTGATCAAATCTACTCACGGTGGCGGAAGGCCAGGTGGCAGTCTGCACGTGTGCTTCTACACTCTGGTCAGGCTTTTTATGCACAGCTTGAAGTAATGTATAGTTGGGAAGGGAAGGTTTGACCATAACCTGCTTTTACAGCTTGGATTAGGCCTCTTTATCCTGTGTGGAGCAGTAGTTAAAATGCTAAGCACCTTGCTGAGCAGACTGGATAGACCATTTTGATTGTTATCTGTGTTTATTTCCTGTGTTATTTGTGAAGAAACAGGAGTTCTGACTCTAAACATTACTATTTGTCATATAAAATGTTTTTAGTTGAGAACATGTTTTTCCTTGACAATACTGAACAGGACAGCCTGGTAGTAATGTTCCATAGGCACTAGCAGGTGGAGCTGATGGGGTTATTGCAAAATACAAAACAAGTGGATAATGTCAGTCTGCCACTGAGGCTCTGAGAGAGTGTCAGTTAAAGCAAGCTGTAAAAGTGATGGTTAAAATTGGCTTGGAGAGAGAGAGACCCATTTCAGCTGTGATATACAGCTATGGGTGGACTTTCAAAGGCTACATAAGACCCTCAAATCTGACTGAAACAGAAGTAGTAATTGTTTCTGTGGAACAAATGATTTAAGTGTAGCAATCAGTTTTAATTTGAAATTACCTTTTTTTGTCCTTGTTTATTGTTTGCAGTTTTTAAATCCTTTTGCATTCACTGGAATTCCTTTTTTAATAATAAACTTGTTAGTTCATTAGCACTGTGTTTTATGACTGATTAGTGACCCAGATAAGTGAGTACTATAGATAATCGTGATCATAATGTGATCAAATTTAACTTTGACTGAAAGGAGGGCGTTAAGGAAAACTACTGCTTTAGAGTTTAACTTTCAAAAGGGAAACTATAATAAAATGAGCAAAATGGTTAGAAAAAAGCTAAAAGGTGCAGCTGCAGGGCTGAAGTAATTTTTAAAATAACATAAAAATGAAGAAAAAGGTAAGGGAAGGTGGGGTGGGGGGTAGGGAACGGGGAAGGCAGCACGGGCTTAGCATGTTCAATGTGCACAATTGTGTGCCCCCTTGTGCGCGCCGACCCCCGATTTTATAACATGCACGTGCCTGCGTGAGCATGTTATAAAATCAGGCATACATGTGTGTGCACATGTACGCCCACGAGCAGGTTTGAAAACCTACCCCTTAATGTCTATTACCAACATGTAGAAGATAGATCTATTGCTGTACAGCTTTGTTTGTTTAGTGGTAGGCTCTAGTTACTTATCCACATTTATACTAAGTCTTATCATGATAGAGTGGTTCTGCACACCCAAATTCTTTTTGCCTAAGGTGGTATTGGAATTCCATCTAAATGAGTCAGTCATCCTTTCAACATTCTTTCCCAGGCCACATGTCCACCATAGTGAACAAGCACTGCACGGTTTGGACTGCAAAAGAACATTAACCTTCTACCTGGAGTGGACTGAAGTCAATAGAAAGTCCACCCAGCTTTTTTTTTGTTTCTTTTGACACCAACAAACTTGGGATTGTTATTGCTAAAGAAACTTTATCCAATTGGCTAGCAGATTGCATCCCCTTTGTTATGCCCAGGTAGGCCTAAATCTGGTGGGTTATGTCAAGGCTCACTTTCCTGGAGCCATGGCCCAGCATTGGTGGTCTTGATGGAGTAGATGTGCAAGGTTACGATGTAGATTTCTCTCCAGACATCCACTTTGCATTCTGTTTGGATAGGGACTCCAGATGCTACAGGTGGCCATCATGTCTTGTGGAATATTTTTGAGGTGTTGAGCCCAATTCCACTCTCTCCTAGGGCCCACTGTTTTTGTTTCAGGCTGCCCCTCATAAGAAAATAGAAATCCCCTTTGTCAATAAAACCAGCTGTTGTGCCCTTTGGCATGGTTCTTGGCTCCTCCTTTTTCATTTAGGGCAGTCTGTAGCTAGGGACTCCCCATTTGTGAGAACTGCTATTCTGTTTGTCTTTAGAGAAAGCAGAATTTCTTACCTGTAAAGATGTTCTCAGAAATCTTCAGAGGGATAGCCGTCTTGGTCTGGTGTAGCAGAAATGACAGGAGTTGAGTGGCACCTAATAGACTAAACAGTTTATTAAAGCATGAAATTTCAAGGATAGAATCCACTTTGTCAGATGCAAGGAGGTGATGTACAAGAGATGGATAAAATATATACAGTCTATAATAGTGTAAGTACACGACGTGATATTACTTATCAGCAGACCTCATACAGGGCATACATATCTGATGCTAATTAGCAATAGTATACCAGCGGTATAATCATCGGTCATGTAATGTCCAATATTTTTTTAAGATTTTCAAAAATCTTAAAAAAATATTGGACATTACATGACCGATGATTATACCGCTGGTATACTATTGCTAATTAGCATCAGATATGTATGCCCTGTATGAGGTCTGCTGATAAGTAATATCATGTCGTGTACTTACACTATTATAGACTTTCAATTTTGGGATTCTAGCTGGTTTATTTATTGCTTGCTGGACAGCTATTCCCTCCTTTATACTGGGTGCTATAGGTCTGCTGTGGTCATAAAATATATACAGAACAGAGAGAAGGCATTGGATTAGGCAGAACATGATGTGGAGAGAGTCAATATCATTATACTGACAACTGAGGTAGATGTGAAAAGATATAATGATCTATGAACAGTTAAGTTCATAGATAGTTGTAGAGAATAATGAAGCCATTGTCTCTGTTCAGACCTAGAGTGATGGTATTAAGTTCTGATTCAGCAGTTTCACGCTAAAGTGCTCCTTTGAAGTTCCTCTGTAGGAATATGGCAACCTTAAGGTCAGATAGAGAATGTCCTGGAAAGTTGAAATGTTCTCCTACTGATTTCTGAATGTTGCCATTTCTAATGTCAAATTTATGTCCACTTATTCTTTTCCTTATAGATTGACCTGTTTGTCCTATATAGACAGCAGAGAGACATTGCTGGCAGGTGAAGGCATATTTTACATTGGAAGAAGAGCAGGTGAATGAGTCCTAGATGTTGTAGTTGATGTTGGATTCTGTGATGGGGTTGCCTGAGTTAATATGTAGACAGAGTTGGCATCTGGGTTTCTTTTAGGGTCTGGTTCTTGAGTCTGTTTCATTGTTGCACAATTTGTGGTTGCTGGTGAGTATCCATTTGAGGTTGGGGGCTGCCAGTAAGCCAGGATAGCCTTGCCACCCATGGCCTGTGAGAGGATGGTATCATTCTCCAGGATGGGTTGTAGATCCTTGACGATATGTTTCAGTGATTTAAGCTATAAGTAACAACCAGAGGTGTTCTATTGTTTTCTTTTTTGGGATGAAACTGTAGCAGAGTGTGCCTGGGTATTTGTCTGGCTCTATTGATTTGTTTTCTTAACTCATTGGGTGGGTACTGTAAGTCCAATAATCTGTTGTAATTTTTCAAGATGGGAGTCCTCCTCTGAGGGGTCACAACAGATACGATTGTACTGTAGAGCTTGGCTGTAGACAATAGACCTGGTGGTGGGAGATGGGTGGAAGCATATAGGTATTTATGGCAGTGAGTGAGTTTTCAGTATAATGTGGTTCTTATGTGTCCTTCATGTACTTGGTGTCCAGAAAGTGGACTTGCTGAGAGGATTGTTCTAAGCCTAGGTTGATGGTGGGGTGGAGTTTGTTGAATTCTTGGTGAAATTCTTTAAGGGCTTCTGGTCTATGTATCCAGATGATGATTGTCAGCAGTGTGTCTTAGGTAGAGTGGTGGCTTCTGGGAGTAGGAGTTGGGGAAATGTCCTAAGTCTGCCATGAAAATGTTGGTGTATTGTGCAGCCATGCGGGTATCCATGGCAATGCTGTTGATTAGCAGATACAAGTCCTCTTCAAATCTGAAGTAGTTGTGTGTAAGGACAAAATGGCAAAGTTTGCTGGCCATATCAGCTATGGAGGCATCTGGGCTGATATGGTGGCTTGTAATCTGTCTTTGTGGGGGATGTTGGTGTAAAGGGATTCAACATCCATGGCTGCCAGAATGGTGTTGGTTGGGAGGTGGCAAATAGAGTTTTCTCAGAAAATGAATGCTGGTGGATATAAATCTGACAACATTCAGAAATCAGTAGAACATTTCGACCTTTTTGAAATTTACCTTCTCAATAAGGAGTTTCTGTTTAAAAAGAATAGCTTTTTGTTTGTTTTCCCCATATAGCTTCTGTCTATATACTAGTTGCTCATATTTGTGAACTTCATCCCACTCTAAGATTTGCATTTCAGGTTTTTCTTATAGAGGATTAAATAATTTAATACACACTGTTCTTCTCAGTGAATATCTGAAATAGAAAAGGGCTAGTCTTAGAACAAGAAAAACCTAATTGTATGGTCTCCTTTCATGATACAGCATCCTGAATTCTGCCCCATATTGGGTTTAGAATAACCATTGGCATGTTTTTGTGCTGGTAAATTTTCTCAATTTACGTTCATCAGGAGCATCAATTTGTTCACCATAAAAAATTGTCATTTCACTGATAGAGCCTAAAATAGCAGCAGCAAAAAAAAAAGCTTGTGGCTGTTCTAGGATGTAAAAAAAAAGTTGGCTGTTCTAGGGTTAATAAAAAAAAAAAAAAAAAAAAAAAAAAGTTTCACTTCTAGTCTTAAAAAAAAACAAACATTTTTTACAATTTTTTTGGCCTTATTTTACTTTTTCTTTTTCTAACCTCAGGTGGCAAATCCATTTGACACTAGATAAAACTCAAAGGCTTGGAAGGACACCAGCTTTGAAGGTGCATGCTAAGCATTGCTTGTTTTCCAGAAGGAGCTTTCACCAAAACAGTATTGTCTCCTTCGCCATTTTTCCTGCCCCCCAGGCCTGAGAGTACCACATCTGTGGTGTGCCCAGTCCTTAGAGGCTCTGCCCCTACTAAAGACCTTTTAAAAGTAAAATACCCGAATGAAAGGGGAGATATTACAAATGCCTTTTGTGATCTGAATTATAGAACAGGTGTGGCCAACCTATGGCTTGGGAGCCACATGTGGCTCTTTCATGTGAAAAAATGCGGCTCTTGCCCTCCTGGTTACATAGCAACTGAGCAGCACTGCAGAGGACAGGAGGGGAGGAATGGAGCAGGAAGCACACACAAAGAATAAAGCAGAAAAGAGCCATACTGTTCCAGCCCCTCTTACCCGTTCTGACTCAAAGTGCTGCTTGTTGCTGCAGAGACAGAAGAGAGGAGCTGGAGCAGGTATCAGAGGGTTCTCTCTGCTCCTCTACTACTATTCTACTCCTCACCTCTTTCTCTTCTGTAATCAGCAGCAGTGGAGGACAGGAGGGGAAAGGAGGGAGAGGATGAGGGTGGAGTTGATAGGACAGCAATCGGCTTCCTGCTCTAGCCCTCACCTTCTTGTCCAACCCTCCCACCCCCATCCTCACCCTACCTGCTGCCTGGGGTAGAGGGCTATTCTCTCTCTGGATGGAGAGACTGGCGTGTGTACAGTCTCAGGAGCAGCAGCTAACTATGCTTCCGAGACTTGAGATTCAGTTGACAGCAGAGGGGAATAAGTCATCCAGAGGGTCCAATCAGGCCAAAATAATTTGTGGCAATGGAAACTGAGTGAATGATGAAAGGGGGTGAGGGGAGATATGGGTGAATGCAGTTAATGAATACTTTCGGGAGCAGTGCATGAAGTGAATGTTGGGGGAGGAGAGGGGTGTAAATGCTTGAAGGAGAAATGGTGCAAGAGTGAATTAATGTTTCTGAGGGCAATCATGTGTAAAGGGATACATGTTTTAAGAGTTGAGGTTGGGGAAACAGCACAAGGAGGAACTTATTCTGTGGGAAGATGGTGGTGGGGGGGTGAATATTGTTTCCCTCCCATCTTCTTGAAGTCAGCAATGAAAATTAGACTGCCTGGCACCTTATTCCTCCTCAGAATCCATGCTGCCACCTGTTCTGCAACAGGTGTGAGGAGACCAGGGCTTGGATGGGAAAAATAGAGGGGAGGGTGCTTTATGGGGGAAGTGGAAGGATCATGAGAGAGCCAGGGATAGAAGGGTTTCAAAAGAACAGGGAGAGGTAGTATGAGACAGCCAGGAAAAGGGTATGTGTGCATGAAAGTCAGCAGTGGTGATTGTGGGGAGGGTGAAAAAATAGAAATGGTGTCACAGTGGAGCAGAGGTGGTAATGGGGAAGGGGTGTGAGAACCAGTGGGGGTGAAAGGAAAGGGAGTGTGAGGATGGCTGATAGTCATAGATAGTGAAGATGGAAGGAGGAGGGAGAGTAACAGACAGAAGGGGTGATGGGACAGGGGGGACAAATGAAGCTAGAGTGCTATGGGAGTGGAAGGGTAAGAGAGCCAGAGACAGTGATTGGATGGGGAAAGATTTTAGAGAACACATGGGGCGAGGGGTGGGGGTGAATGTTGGGGAGAGGGGGTGCAGCTGAGAGAACTAGAAAGGGTAATAGTAAAGGGTATATGAGAGACAGCCATAGAGGACACTGGAGGGGAGTGTTGAGGGGGGAGGAGAGAGAGAGAGAGAGCAAGATGGAGTGAGGACAGAAGAGGGAATGGAGCAGGGTAGATAACTGGTGGTGGACAGAGGGTGAGGAAAGAGGGAGCAGAGTGTAGCACAAGTAGTGGGGAGGGAGGGTTAATGTTGGAGCCAATACATCCCTGTGTTTTTGTGGGATTTGGGGAATGTTATCCTGGAGTTGCTGAGAGAGACACTGGTAGAGGCAGGGTGGAGGATTGAGAGACTGATGGGAGCAAGAGAGAGGGAGACAGACATTGGGCAGAGCATAGGTGGGAAAAGTGGGGGAAAAGAGCGAGACTGGCAGGAGGAATGAGAGATGGGGGGGGGGCAGGATGGGATTGAGAGAGGGGGAAAGGTGGGGAATCAAGAGAGGGGACTGGTGGGAGAATTGAGAAACACCGCTGGGGGGAAGGGAGGGAGGATTGAAAGACTTGTGTGGGACAGGGTTAGAGAGTTTGAGAGAAACCCGAGTTCAAGAGAGACTAGTGGAAACAGTATGAGACTGGTGGGGATAGATTTGGAGGACCGAGAGATGCTGCTGGGAACAGGATGGGATTGAGAGAGAAACTGGCCAGGGACAGGGTGGGCAGATTGAGAGATGAATGCTCTTGGAAGTGGTACCGTATCTTCTTCCTCATTCTTTTTTTTTTTTAAACTCATGGCTCTTTAGTATTGCACATTACTGTTTCTTGGGTTTCGGTACATGAAGGTTGGCCACCACTGGTCTATTGTGCTGTTTCAGCATGGTCTTGAACCTGCAGTTCAAGTGTTGGGGAAAAAATGAGCTAAGCACTGTGGTATCTACCAAGCAGGAGGAACTCTGCCCTGAGAGCCCCCACTCCCACTTAGTTACCCCCCAGGGCATTCACTAACAAACCCAGCTGAGATTAATTTATGCATGTAGAGGTTTATTTCCTCTGCTTCTCACCCCACTATCTCTCGGAGAATATCAGAGGATTACACGAGTCGGTTTGTCTTAGATAATGAAAATCTCTTTATTAGGGGTTACTGTAATAACTTCAGTAGTCAGGCAAAGCCTTTCTTACTAGAAAAAATGACAGAAATATACTTGGCAACAGGAATTTAGCCGATTACAGAATCAGCAATAATATGACATCTCCTACCCTAAACGTGCATATGAAGGGTACCAAAGATGCGTAGCTTACTAACCCACAGAACATAACTGGGAGTAGAGTCCCAGTTTCTCACTACCGTGAAGGATTCCAGTGACAGCTGCTTTTGGGTTCCACACTCTGGCTGTATCTGCTCTCTCCACTGG
Source organism: Rhinatrema bivittatum (assembly GCF_901001135.1). Classification (NCBI taxonomy): domain Eukaryota; kingdom Metazoa; phylum Chordata; class Amphibia; order Gymnophiona; family Rhinatrematidae; genus Rhinatrema; species Rhinatrema bivittatum. Next base: position 446,192,273 of record NC_042617.1, read on the forward strand.
TCTTGTGGAACGGAGGTAAAGGGGACCCTCTCTGTCAGTGAAAAGCAACAAGGCAGGTTCAGCCCTTCTGCTCATGAATACCTGAGATGTGTGAGGTCAGATCTGTAGTGCTTTTTGTTTTTTTGGGGTTTTTTTTGCATTGGCTAAGACTGACCAGCTGTTTGGAACTAGCAGCTAACTGATGGCTTTTCCTTCCTGGATTGGCTTGGGTGCCTTGAAAGGGGACCCATGGTGTTCTGCCTCATACATTCATTCAGCAATTGTCCTCTTGTTTGTTTTTTTTTTTTTTGGGGGGGGGGGGGGTTCTGTGTTTCCAGAGCATCTTCATGGCTGGCAAGGCTCTATAGATCAGATAAGCTGGTCACATACAACTTGACCAGAGAAGTCTCTCCTTTCTGCATTTGCTGCAGCAGTACTAGCCAATGTCCATTTTGCTGACATCAGAGAATCCATCTTAGCTGCACATACAGTTAGCAAGAATTTGGGGGTCTCCCTAGATGTCTGTCTAAAATGCCTTTACAGTTTTGTGCACACAAATCATGTTGGAGCCAATGTAATAAGGCTGAGTGCATATTTTTACTCGTGCACATGTTTTTATATTAATATGCATTCTTTAATGATATGGCTGCATACCATTAGCTTACTGCATTGGGAATTAATGTGTTTTTCAGCACTCAAATAAGAAAAACACTAAAATATTTTGCACATGTTATTTTTTTCACTCACATTTTATTATATTGGCCCCATGTATGCTAACTGCATTCTGGGACTTTCATATATTAATGGCTGACAATTTTCAATGTGTGTTTCCCTGTTTTTATGTTTTAGTACAAAAATTGAAAAAGAAAAGAAGGAACATGCAAAGCTCCACGGAATGATCCGCACTGAAATTAGCGGGGCTGAAATTGCAGAAGAGATGGAGAAAGAAAGGAGGTTTTTCCAACTCCAGATGTGCGAGGTAATCCAAGAAAAGCAGTAGCTTCTTCTGTATGAATGTGACCATAATGGAGAGTGGCATGCCTTATGATTTTATGTCGTCTTATTTTTTTGACCCAGCAATTTTCCTCCTCCTTTGTATATCAAATCACTGCATGCTGGTAAGGGTAACCCCAGGGCAGGAGCAGGCTGGACCCAGGAACAGGGCTGGTCAGGTATCAAGTCTTCAGCCTGGACCAATCATCTATCTCCCCCTTGGCTTGAGCCCTTAGGTTCTAGTGGCCAACAGGACTTAAACTGAAGGTGCTTGACACGCACATTTTTACTTTCAAAAATTAACACCTGCCCCGGAGCAGGTGTTAATTCTTGAGGAGCTCCTAAAGTTAATAGAAAAGCAGAAAATGCTGCTTTTCTGTTAACTTTAGGAGAACCGGGAAAAAAAATCAACTTTAGGAGAACAGTGGGAAAAAAAAATATCGCCAGCATTCAGATTAGGAAAACAGACGCTCGTAAAATTGTGTCTGTTTTCCTAACCTGCACTGACATCCACCTTTCCTGGGCTCCCGATGATGAGGAGGCGCTAGGGACACATAGTTTCCCCTAGCGCCTCCTTTTTACCACGTAGCCCATTTAAATATTAAATCGGGTGCCCTGGAGATGTGGATCAGTGTGAGTTAGAGCGGGCGCTTAATCATGAGCACCCATTCTACATGCACCGATATTGCATCAGCCTGTAAAAAAAAAAACAAAATGCAAAACAAGGACACATACAAAATAGCAGAAGGCCACAAACGTGGGCCAATATACAGAGTAACAAATGCTAGGATATAAGAACTAGGACCAACAGTGACCACAGCTAGGAGCAGAGTCGATGCCAAAATGAGACAAGGAGCTCAGGGTGGGGCAGGTTTAAATTCTGAGTCATTGCTGGGATCCTGATTGCCTGCAGGTCCCCCAAGCCATAGGGCTTGTAGGACTGAGCAGCTGGGACCATGGCACACTGAAGGCTCCTGCTAGCAGGAGGGATAGCACTGCAGAAGGTCCTTTAAATTGTACTTCCAGCTCAGTCAGAGCTCGGGCTGGAATCTAGCACCATAAGCCTTCATTTGCAAGCACCTTAGGCTATTAGGATATTGGGATATGGTTGCAGCTAGGTTGAAGGGGAATCCAAGGCAAGCGCTTTGTTAAAAGCTGATCAGGCAGAGAATACCAAGCAGGTATTGCAGCTACTATGTTGTGTGGGTGGCTGAGAGAGAAGATGAGTTAACTGTCAAGCCTTTGGCTTTGATGGTCAGGATTGGCTTGTTCACCACCCCAAAATTGTGATGCATGCTCAATAAGTGAGTCCTAATCTTTTACAGACCAGGATGTTGACTTACCACAGGTGCCTTTAAGTAAAGAGCTGACTGAGTTAAGATCCCAAGTTATTCCTGTTAACTGCTAAGAAGGTTGTAAATATAAACAAAAAACATACCTTGAAATGTCTGTATACAAATGCTAGCAGTCTAAAAAAAAAAAAAAAAAAAAAGCAAGATGAAAAAGTATAGCAGTGAATGAAGCAGTATCCATAACTGGCATCTTGGAGGGAAAAATAATCCAAATTGTATTTATATAATGTTAGGTACCTTATTAGGAGTCACCACCCAAAAAAAGGATCTAGGCATATTGTGGCCAATACATTAAAATCCTAGGTTCAGTGTGTGGCAGCAGTAAAAAAAACAAAACAAAAAACAAATAGAATGTTAGGAATTAGTAGGTAAGGAATGGAGAATAAATGGACACTATCATAATACCTCTGTCTCGTTCTATAGGGCAACCATACCTAGAGTACTGTGTGCAGTTCTTGTTGCTGCATCTCAAAAACGATATAGCAAAACTAGAACAGCTTCACAGAGAAGGTTAACCAGAATTTTAAAGGGAATGGGGTGGTTCCCCTATGAGGATAGGCTAAATAAATTAGAGCTGTTCAGTTTGGAAAAGATATGGCTGAGGTGAGAGAAAATCACGAGTGGAGTGCAATGGGTAAATGCAAATCGGTTGTTTTGTTCTTTCAAAAAAATAAAAACATTAAGGAACTCTCCATGAAATTACTAAGTAGCACATTTAAAATAAATCTGAGAAAATATATTTTCACTCATTGCACAGTTAAGCTTTGGAATTCATTGCCAGAGGACATGGTAAATGCAGTTAGCATACCTAGGTTTTAAAAAAGGTTTGGACGAGTTCCTGGAGCAAAATCCAAAAACTATTACATTAGCAGGGTAGACTTGGAGAAAGCCATTGGACGTAAGCAGCATGGATTCTATCTACCATTTGGATCCTGCCAGGTACTTATGACCTGAATTGGCCACTGTTGGAAATAAGATACTGGGCTTGATGGACCCTTGTTCTGACACAGTATCTTTCTTATGTTATTACGTTTTCTCTGTAAAGTATGTGCATATGCATATTTGAAAGTATGGTAGTACTTTGCTTGAAATTTTTCCTGCACATAGGGTGAGCAATTTTCAAATATCCCATTTCAAAAAAACTCTTATTTTTATTTTTTTACATATTGAAAAGGCTTTGAAAATTGCCTTCTTTTTAGGTTATTTTATAGCTATGCAGGTAGGGGAAGTCTAACTTTTTTATATGCAGATGCTACTCCATATTTTCAAAGGCAACTTATGTGCATAAGTTCACTTTGAAAATGCTCAGCTAAGTGCCATTTATCGTGCATAAAATATGCTTTTCTCAAGGCATAATTTGTGCGGCTTAATTTATGCACATTCTTTTGAAAATAAAGTATGCATGTAAGTCCCATTTCTCCTCCTCTCTCCTCTTGGAATGCCTGTTGCTAGTACGCATAAAAATATGCTTGAAATCTGGTTATGTTGGTACTTTCAAGTGCACTGAACCCCAGGCTATTTTGTAACTCATTTAAATGTATAAAACCCTGTCTTATTTATGTAAATGGATTTTAAAGTTAGGCGCACAGTATGTATTTAAAAACTGGCCAATGCATGCCATTATCTCTACACTGCTAAAACTCACCTTATAAAATTGCATCCTTTTTGATACACAGTTCATCTGATATCTGAGTAATACTCTGTGTTCTTAAAGCATCACATGAACTGCAGGTATAGCAGTAGCAACTATAGAAAGATTATAAAGTTCTCACTGTAATTTATTATTCAGTTGGCTCCTTTATGGGCTATTTTCCAGCTACATGCTTAGAATATGGGAGTACATGCTCTTATAAAATATGTATTTTTCCCTCTGACGAGCTAGTGTTATATTATTTGTTTTTACTTTTATAGTTAGTAATTTTCACACATATTTACAAAAATACTTCTTGATTAAAAACTACAGCAATAACAGATGATCAAAAATAGGAAAAACAAAATAACAGAAAAATTATTAATTACCATCTTCAGTCCCCGCAAAAGAGAGTTCCAAAACACCATATGCCCAAGAGGAGGAAAATAAAGGAAAATAATATAAGGAAAATAAAATACAGCAACAGGAGAGCAAGATATAAGCAAGTTCCTTACTATGCATCTTCAGTACTCTTAAGGCCAAATTTTCAAAGGCCTACGTGCGTAAAAGCCGGGGTTAATGTGTGTGGTTGGAACTCGTGCGCGCAGTGCGCATTTTATAACGGGCCTGGCCATGTTCATAAACCCTGATATGCGCACAAGTACCGGGCCCTGAAAAAGGGGCGGGTAGGATTGAAGAGTGGTGATGCAGGAGGAAGGCCGCCGGGACAGTGGCCATTAGCCACTATTCCGGGGAAGCGTGTGCCGGCTGGCTGCCAGCGTGCATTACTTGCTTCTGCTCCAGAGGAGCAGTAAGTAATAAAATAGAAAATTTAGGGAAAAGTAGGTTAGGTTTAGAGGGTGGAAAGGAGAGGGGAAGAGGGAGGAAGTGTAGGTAAAGGTGGTAGGGAACTTCCCTCCTAGTCCGCTCCTTAATTGGAGTGGACTGGGAGGGAACTGGGGAAATTTGCCCCCCCCTGCAAGTTCCACCCGCACATGCGCACACAAATTTTCACAGCCATCCGATTTTATAACATGCGTGCGCCACTGTGCTTGTTATAAAATTGGCATGTCCATGTGCATGCGTCAGTGTGCGCTTGTTATAAAATTGGCGTTTCCATGTGCATGCGTCAGTGTGCGCATGTTATAAAATTGGGGCATCTATGTACGTTTGCCGGGAACCATGTGCACATAGAAGCATGTGCGCTGCTTTGAAAATCTGTCCCTTAGTGTCCATTTTTGGTGACTTATTAGACAAAAACACAGAGAGTACAGAAGGCTCATAAAGAAACAAACCTTTCACCATGATAACCAACAAAGCGTTTACAGGGATATTTCAGGTAGAAAGAGGCACCAATCTGCAATACCTTTAGTCTAAGCCAGGGGTCAGCAATCTATGGCACATATATCATGAGTGGCATGCAAGGCCATTTTCATTGACATGGCAATGGCGGCTTGGTAGAGTAGAAACTTAGCTGCCACATGCCACCACTGCTGCTCTGATGCAAGCAGGAAGCCTTGAGCAGGTGATACACCATCTCCCCCTGCCTGCAGCAGGAGTCCCATTTAACCAAATGTCATCTCCTGCTGCCTCTGGGCCAGTCTCATCATTCTTAATGTGAGGCTGGCCCCGCGGCAGCAAGAGATTGTTCAGTTAAATACAATTCCTGCTGCTGGCCATTTATTCCTGCAGTGGCTGAAGAGAGAGGGAAGCACCTGATGGTCAACAGTAGATCTTCTCCTGCTGGTGGCTGAAAATTAAGAGAGGCCCAGCAGGATGCCACAGATCCCATCCCGTAGAGACGAAATTGAGAGGGAGGATCTAGTGGCCCAGACCCTGAGAGTGTATGTCTGAGCCTGTGGGTAAGAGCCTAAGTGTGTGCATGAGTGAGATTGGAGGTGGATGGGTGAGAGCCAGGGTAATTGGGTATGAACCTGAGTGTGTGTGTGCGCACATGTGGGAGAGATAGAGAAAGTGTGTGGTGTGTGAGACTGCATGTGGAGGAGAGAGAAAGCAAGTATGTTGTGTGTTTCTTACTGCATATGGGAGGAGAGAGATTCAGCATGTGTGCATGTAAGATTGCATGCGAGAGAGAGGGCATGGGGTGTGTGATTTCATGTGGGAGAGTGTTGTGTGCGAATGCATATGGGAGAGAGAGAGAGCGTTTGTATGTTGGGGAATTTGTGTATGTGTGAGAGAGAGAGCATTTGTATGTACCCTCCCCCAGCCCAACTAATTTGACAGTCTTGAGGGTAACTGGAAATGAAAAGTTCCCAGATATGGAAAGTAGGGGTTTTTTTTTTTTTAATTTTTTATAAGTTTTAATTATTATTGGATAGTGTCTGCTGTTTTGAAATATTTTTTGATGGTTGGAAAATTAAAAAAGATTTGTGTGAGTTTTAATTATTGGATATTGTTGTGTTCCTCGTCTGTTTTGAAATATTCTTTTTATTGGTATGTTTTTAGTGTTATGTTTTATATTAATTTTGTTTTTTGATGTTTTATGAGGGATGGTAATGTTAATATTTTTCCATTGTTGCATTGCATACAGAATCTGGCTTGTTGCAGTTTCCACTTTTTTGTCTGCATGTTTGTTTTTATGGTCACCTCATTTTGTATTTGGCGAGGTTCTGCATGTGTCACTGAGATGCGAGGTATTTTGCTAACTAGCATGTAGTTTCTGTGTATTGATCTATAGCAGCCTGCCTTGCTCAGTTTTCCTAAGAGGGGGATGTATTAAGGAGGAGGGGAGTGAGAAACATTTTTCTCTTCTCCTTTTATAATTTAGTTTCTACATGAGGAAAAACATATCAGTTTCAATCATTTTTACATAACTCTTGAACATTTTATCTGAAAATTAATGTTAATTAAAATATTCGAGTTGTGTAAAAGGAATCTGGCGGATCAGGATGCCCCAATTTAAATCTTATTAGAAATGCAGGTCACATTACTCTCATGGTTTTGAAATTAAGGAATACCCTCATACAAGGGCTAATGCACACTTCCGCCTACCGGCGTCTTTTACTTTTATGTACAATCGCCAATTTGGCTGCCCATTTCCAAATGCAATCATAGGGTAACCTATATTTTGTTTAAAACCATGATAAACATACTGCCGCAAATTTTTAGCAGTTTAAATCATTTTTTCATTTTTTTCTTTTTTTTGTATTTTTTGTGTATTTTTTCACTTTCTCAAAATATCTTCTCAATAACGCACCAAGTCCTAAAAGCTCATTTGCTTTCTTTCATTTCAACTTGAAAAGTGCAGTATCTTAAGAAAGGCATTTATCTGGCGCTTATCTTATTCAGTAGAGCCGAAGTCTCAATGCTCTGCAAAAAAAGGCCCGACACCGCTGGTGTTTCGAAGTTACTTCTTCATCAGGGGCTAAACACTGAAAAAAAGTTGAAACAAACATTTGTTAAACATTATTCTTTAAAATATCAATCCCTCCTTTCAGGATCATAGACTTACGGCGTTTCCACAAGGAAATTCACGCGGCAATTGTTGATCCGCCATTTTGACACTGACTTTTAAAGACACATTTGAATTCTAGGACGACCAATCCGAGAGTTCGTTCTTCAGAAGCAGTACAGGAAAGCTATTTTAATGGCCCTTTAAATCAACATTTGACAGCGTCTCAAATATTGATTTACAACATTCACTAATTTGATCATTTTAGTACTGATTTTAAAGATGTGTAAAAAATCAGAAAAAAACCAGAAAAAGTTTTGGAAAAATTTTTTTTTGACAGAATTGTATAATCCAGATGAGTTTTCCCAAAAGTCTTTAAATCAATGATGACCAATCGATGGTATCATTCATACCTCTTGGTGATTCTGAACCCAATTTAAAAATCCATTTTTGTTCTTTATAATTAAGAGAAGTTCGAATATCTCCTTTTCTGATGTTCACCTGTATCATATCCAAAATGGTCCATTGTAAATCGACAAAATTGTGTCCTTGAGCGATACAATGTTTGACCATAGGGGCATCTATATTCCCGGTGTTTAATCTGCTTCTATGTTCTCTCAATCGTATTCTGATTGGTCTAGATGTCCGACCAACGTAAAGCATAGGACAGTTACACTGTATCACATATACAACTTGTTGGGAATCACAATTGGTTACAAATCTTCTTCTATATGTAATATTTGTACTAGGATTAGTCCAAGTTGCTCCGGTGAGTGACTGATGGCACATGTCACATTTTCCACATATAGTATGCATACCGATTGTTTCTGGAATAGAGGAAGGCAAAGCTGCTCTTACTAATGAATTTTTAATATTTGATCCCCTTTGAAATGAAATTAAAGGATGTTCTTGAAATATTGGATATAACTGAAGTATATGCCAATGTGCATGTATACTTTTGACTACTTCCCCAACTCTATCTGTATACTGTAACACATATACATCTTGGGAAATAGACTTCTTATCTTGATATGTTAACAAAGATTCTCTTGATGAATAACGTGCTCTTTTGTATGCTGTTTTTACAACATTAAGAGGATATCCCCTCTCAAAAAAACGTTTTGCTAAAGCATAAGCTTCATTTTTAAAAACTGCCAATGAAGAGCAAATTCGTCTAAGTCGAAAAAATTGTCCAACCGGAAGACCGTTCTTAAATGCTCTTGGATGAAAGCTTTGGTATCTTAGCAAATTATTCCGGTCTATTTCCTTACGATAGAGAGTCGTGTCAATCACAATGCCATTTTTAACAATAAGTATATCCAAAAAGGGGATTTGTTTATCTGATATTAATGATGTAAATTTTAAATTTTCATCTATTTCATTCAACCATTGAAGAAACCGTTGTAAGTGGATTAAATCTGATTTCCAAAAGAAAAAAAGGTCGTCAATATAATGCATCCATTCATGTACTTCAGAAAAAAACGGGGATTTGTAAATGATTTGTGTCTCTAATCGATTCATTACTAAGTTTGCCACTGTGGGTGCCACTGAAGAGCCCATGGCAATACCGTGTACTTGGAGAAAAAATTGATCTTTGAAAAGAAAATAATTTTGTTTCAATACCATAGACATTAATTGAAGAAGAAAAGAGGATGGAATACGATGTGTTAATGTTGATAAAGTTTCCTGAATCACATCAATAGCTACTGCATGAGACACATTAGTATACAAAGATATAACATCCATTGAAACCAATTGTACTGATGATGTTGGCAAAGTTACACTTGATAACTTCTTCAAAACTTGCGTGGTATCCTGAACGTATGATTTTGTTTTTTTAACAAATGGTTGAAGGAATTTATCCAGAAAAATTGCAAGCGGCTCCAAATTTAAATCTTGGCATACTACTTCAAAAAGGTTGCCTATCCGTGGTGTAAACAATAATAAAAAGCCTGCCTTCTCTTCTGGATTTCTTTAGACAAATCAGGAAATGCACTAATTTTTGAATTATGGAACAGTGCATCTCTGTATCCCAAAAAAAAAAAAAAAGGTTTGAACAGCAACTACTCATCAGATTCAATGCAAAATTCACAATCATATATGTCCAAATTATCTGAAGAAAGTCCAGTCAGGGTTGATCCTTCTACAAAATCATTTTAGAATTATATTCTAAGCAGTTGATTTTATTATTAATTTGAAATACCACTTAAGCTGTTTACACACACTTTCTTTCACGCTGTTGCTGCAGAATGAAAATGGCATAGGAATCTCGATTGATAATTGGAAATAAATTGGCAAACAGAAGAGTTGAGGAGTAGCCTAGTAGTTAAAGCATCAGGCTGCGGACCAGGAAAGCCAGGGTTTAAATCCCACTGCTGCTTCTTGTGACCTTTGGCAAGTTCCTTTGCCTCATGTACATATTCAGGCTGTAAGCCCTCTGGGTTAGGGACCTAGCTACAGTATCTGAATGTAATTTGCTTTGAAGTGCCTGAAAGGCAGAATATAAATCACATAATAAATAAATCACACAGATAAAAGAAATTGATACAACCACAGTCACTATGTAATAGATTCTAAAGTGCAGGACTGTCACTAGCCCAAATAAGAAATTGACTGGTGTTTGATCTAAAGCCTATGCCATCTTGAAAGGACAAAGTGACAGGAGAATTCTTATGAGACAACAAACTGTATGCCAAAATTCTTCAACAGAATCTTGTATCCCATTGTATATAGTGTCTTTTATGTACCAAAATGCCACAACTACAGCAGAAGATCAAATATTAGAGTTAATATTCAGGCGTGTGCACAAAGAGTAAAACAACCACAGCCTAGCCAGCTAAGTAATTTACTACCAAACTGCAGAAATCTGGATCATTCATGGATTTCTGAAAATAAAAAAAAAATCATGTATTGGAAACAGGTTACATATTTAGTTGGAAAAATGGAGAGAAAATTAATTGTGTAAAATGAGAGGCAACTTGTCTGCATTCTCTGGATACAAATTAAGCTTTTCTGTCTCTCTTACCTCAAGTTCATAAGAGTATTTTTCGCTGTTAGTATATAGCACTGGTCCTGCATTACTTCTCTTGTGATACTGATGCTTTGAAAGATGTGTTAACTCGTGTGTTTTATTTTAACAGTACCTCTTGAAAGTAAATGAAATCAAGATTAAAAAGGGAGTTGACTTGCTTCAGAATCTGATCAAGTATTTCCACGCGGAATGCAAGTAAGTTTCCTTTATCTTTTATATTTATTTATTGCTATAATTACTATTTTATGGTAAATGGAAAATTAGTAAACTTTCATGACAACCTATATTTCAAATGAGCCTTTGCACCGTAAGGTGTGTATGTGTGTATATATATATGTGTGTGTGTATATATATATATATATATATATATGTGTGTATATATATATATACAAGCCGTAAAGCCCGTTAAAACGGGCTACATCCCTCTGTCTCTCACCTCCCCCTCATTCTCTCTCCCCTCACTCTTCACCACCCCCCTCCCCCACCCACTCCTCTCCACCCTCCCTCTCCTCTCACTCAGTCCCCCCCTCTCCCTCACTCCCTCCCACTCAGTCCCCCCTCTCCCTCCCTCCCACTCACTCAGTCCCCCTCTCCCTCCCTCCCTCCCACTCACTCAGTCCCCCTCTCCCTCCCTTCACCCACCTCCATTTCCTCCCGGCGCCGTAAGCGCGACTTCCCGCAACCCTCACCCGGCTCCATTAACTCCTCCCGCTCCTGCCGGCAGATCTCGGGGGGGTCACTCCCGCGCGCGCGGCAGTGACCCCCCCGAGATCTGCCGGCAGATCTGGGGAGGAGAAGTAGCGGCACCGCGCGCGGTGCCGCTACTTCTCCTCCCGCTCCTGCCGGCAGATCTCGGGGGGGGGGGGCGCGGGAGTGACACCCCCCCCCCGAGATCTGCCGGCAGATCTCGGTGGGGGGGGCGCGGGAGTGACACCCCCCCCCCCGAGATCTGCCGGCAGATCTGGGGAGGAGAAGCAGCGGCACCGCGCGCTGCTTCTCCTCCCGCTCCTGCGGCCCCACCGCCATTTTTTTTTTCTGATCGACATCCTTGCCCGCACATGCGCAGTAGAGCTGTGCTCTACTGCGCATTTGCGGGCCGTCGGTCACAGGCCATTTATAAGGTAGATATATATGTGTGTGTGTGTATATATATATATATATATATATATATATATATATATATATATATATATGTATATATATATATATATATGCGTATAGGCATCGGAATGAAGTGGGAGCAGTCCCACATCCATAGCATGGCTCTGCGAGTATGAGCTGTACAGACGCCTGTAGCCTTATACTGAATCTCACAAGACTCAGTGCGAGAATAAAGGCATCTGCACGGCTAAACTCGCAGGGTAAGTGACTGAGGTCTGGGAGTCTGAGGTTGGCTGGTGGTCCAAGGCTGGGCCTATGGAGTCTAAGGCTGGCTGAGGCTTTTGCTGGGGGTCTAAAGCTGGCTGTGGGCCCAAGGCTGGCTGGAGGGGTCTGATGCTGGGGGTCCAATGCTGATTTGGGGGAGGGGGGGCTTTTCGAAGTTTGCTGAGAGGGGGCTCTGAGGCTAGAGACTGGGGCTCTAAGGCTGGCTGAGGGGACTGGGGGTCAATGGCTGGATGGGGAGGGGGGGGGTGTCCAAAACAGGAGTTTATTTTCTCCATCCTTGGTTCACTGGTGGGGTGCAGGGAGGGAGTTGGGAGGAGAGAGAAAGAAAGAGGAAGGAGAGGGCAGCTGCTGGGCTTGAGGAAAGAGAGAGGGGTTGGGGACATATTAGCAATATGGAAACATGACAGCAGAAAAGGACCATTATGGCCTGTCTAGTCTGCCCATCCTCACTAATATTCAGCTTTACAATTCTTACCATGCCTTCAGAGATCCTCTGTGCTTATCCCATGCTTTCTTAAATTCAAGATACTGTCTTTGTCTCCACCACCTCCATGGGGAGGCTGTTCCATGCAGCCACCACCCTTTCTGTAAAGAAATATTTTCTTAGATTACTCCTGAGTCTACTCCCGTTTCATTCTCATCCCCTTGTTCTAGAGCCTCTTTTATTTTGAAAGAAGGCAGCCTTCTGTGCATGGAAAACATGGACTTATTTATAAATATCTATATCCCACCTTTCCTCAAAGATATAAATGTTTAGATCTTAAGTCTTTCCCTATATGCTTTAGAACAGAAGACAGCTGATCATTCTAGTAGCCACCCTCTGGATCAACGCCAGCCAGTACGCAGTATTACAAATGAAATCTCACTAGCGACTTATATGGGGACAAAATTTCCTCTTTTTTTTCTGCTGAGCATTCCTCTCCCTTTGTAGCCAAGTATCCTTCTGACTTTTGCTGTCACCTTATCCAGCTATTTGATCAGCTTAAGATCATCTGGTATCACTCCCAGACCCATCTCTTTTGTGCATAGAAGAACTTCACCCCATTCAGTACCGCTTCCTTTGTTTTTTTGCAGCCAAATGAACGACTCTACATTTTTAGCATTAAATCTTAGCTGCTAGAGTCTAGATCATTCCTTGAGCTTTGCTAGATCCCTGGTGCTGGGCAACATATTGGGGGGGGTCGGGGGGGTACAAACTACCACATGAGTGGAGTAGGACATGTTATTTTTGTGTCGCTGAGCCCCCATGTTGTTCTTGTGGATGTTGGGGCTGAGTGTTAACTAACAAAGCACCCCCCCATTCTCTGTAGGAACAATGCCAGGAGCTCAGCATTCTCCATGTAGCACCCTTATGCTCCACAAGAATAATGATGGTAGCTTGACTTAAGCATGGGAGGAAATGCATTTCTGTTTGTAGTTTTCTAATTTTGTACTGCATGTAATATCTGGCTTATTGGGGTTTCAATTTCAATTTTTTTGTCTGTACATTTGTAATTTCTGAATCCTCTGTGGAAGTGGAAAATAAAACAGAATATCATAATGCCTCTGTATCGCTCCATGGTGTGACCACATCTTGAATATTGTGTACAATTCTGGTCACAACAGCTCAAAAAAGATATAGTAGAGTTAGAAAAGGTACAGAGAAGGGCAACCAAAATGATAAAAGGAATGAAACAATTCCCTTATGAGGAAAGGCTAAAGAGGTTAAGCCTCTTCAGCTTGGAGAAAAGATGGCTGAGGGGAGATATGATAGAGGTCTATAAAATGAGTGGCATGGAACAGGTAAATGCGAATTAGTTTACTTTTTGAAAGAGTACAAAGACTAAGGGGTACACAATGAAGTTACCAGGTGATACATTTAAAACTAATAAAAGAAATTTTTTACTCAACTGTATAATTAAGCTCTGGAATTCATTGCCAGAGGATGTGATGAAAGCTATTAGTCTAGCTATGTTTAAAAAAGGTTTGCACAAATTCCTGGAGGAAAAGTCCATAAACCATTTTTAAGGTGGATTTACAGGAATCCATTGCTTACGCCTGGGAGATATGTAGTTTGTAATCTAACTACTCCTTGGGATCCTGCCAGGTACTTGTGACCTTGGTTGGCCCTTGTTGGAAACAGGATACTGGGCTTAATTGATGTTTGGTCTTATATATTTATGTATTAAGTCTTAAAATTAGCTATGCTTCAAGAAGGGTAGTAAACTTTTCCCCAGAAGCATCACCAGGTTCAAATGCCTGGTATTAGATGAAGTGGATTTCAATAAGTCCTTTGACATGGTTCTGCTTTGGCGACTTAGAAATAAACTGAGTGTCCTTGGTATGGGCCCTAAAGTGACCGACAGGTTTAGCAACTGGTTGCGTGGGAGGGAACAAAAGATAGTGGTAAATGGAGTTCACTTTAAGGAGAGAGGGGTGTTACTAGTGGTGTGCCACAGGAATCTGCCCTTGGACCAGTTCTTTTCAGCTTTTTTGGAAGGACTATTATGGAAGGACTTTTGGGAAAGGCTTATCTTTTTGTGGATGATACCAAAATCTGCAACAGGGTAAACAACCAGGAAAGTGTTGAAACCATGAGGGAAGGATCTAGTGATTCTTGAGGAGTGGTCTAGAGTCTGATAGCTAAATTTTAATGCTAAAAAATGTCAGGTCACACATTGGGGCAGCAAAACCAAGGGTGCAGAACAGTATAGCAGATGAAATTCTTCTGTGCATGAATGAAGCGCAGGATCTGGGGATGATCATATCTGATTATGTTATGGTGGTCAGACCAGGTGGATGAGGTGAAGGCAAAAGCCAGAAAAACTCTTGGGGCACAGAGAGAGGAATGGTTATTAGAAAAAAAAAAGGCAAATTGCCCCATTATAAATCCCTGGTGAAATTTCATTTGGAATACTGTGAACAATTTTGGAGACTGCACCTTCAAAAGGAGTTACTCCAGATAGTAGCTAGCAAAACAGGCTATGTATTATTCAGGAATAATCTAAGGAAATATTTCTTTACAGAGAGGGTAGTAGATGGATGGAACAGTCTCACAGTGGAGGTGTTGAGATGAGGACAATATCTGTGTTGAAGAAAGCATAGGATAAAAACGGGTTGTTCTGAGGGAGTTCTAGAGATTGTAGAGCTGAATAGTAAGTGTAAGTAATTTTTTCTGCCATCATGTTGCTATGTTTCTATGCAGATTTACTTTGTCTTAATTATTTGAGCACATGATTCTATTTAGCCATTTGTGCTAAAGATATTAGGTATGCACCTACTATTTGATTTATATCCTTTTTATTGCTCTAATTAAGGTACTGAGATCAAATCTAGCGGACTATATTAATTCTATAGTACATGTTCCTTCTTGCAGTTGTTCATCCTATCATTAAGAAATCAGGAACTGATCCTTCAGACTTTAATATTTATTGTCCAAGCTCTTCTCTTTCAATGTTAGCAAAATCATGAGAAGGTAGTCAACACCCAACTACAGAAATTCTTAAGATGAAAATACCATTCTACATGAGGCTCAATATGGTTTTCGCTCCTGTCATAGCAGAGAAGCTCTCTTTCTAGCTAATTTTGAATCAGTTTTGATGAGATTTGATTCTGGACTTAAATACCTTTCGGTATTGTTCTACCTTTTAACAGCGTAACCATTCTATTCTCTTAGGCCTACTTCAATCCATAGTTAGTTATTACATCTACAGTCTATCAGTGGCTTTCTTCTTTCCTTTCAAATTGCTCCTACCGAGTAGTTATTGGTGATTGCAGTTCTAGCCCATTACCGTTGGATATAAGTGTTCCTCAAGGTTCATCTCTTTCCCTGGTTCTTTTTAATATTTCCATTACCTCTCTGTACTGTTTTATTTCAGCTTGATATTAATTTTAAACTGTTTGCAAACAACAGTTTATTTTTCCCTATCATGATTTCCCTTAGTATAGCATTTGATAAGCTTTCCAGTTGCTTTTCTCACATTAACAGATGGCTTTCTGATAACAATTTAGCCCTGAATCTTAAAATTGATCCTGACCTCATTGGATTACTGTGATTGTCTATCTAGGCCTACAAAAAAATACAATTCATGTGCTACAATGTATCCATTTCAGACAAAAAGAAATGACTTTATCCTAAAGTACTACCTTAGCAATTTCCCAAAATAAACTTTAAGCTCAGTGCTCAGCCAGGCGATTTTGGCCATGGCGCCACAGAGCTCCAGATAGCACCTGCCCCTTCTGGCTTCCTTTGTTAACTTCCTGCACGTACGGAGCATGCAACAGGCTTCGTGGGAGTAAGGGGTGATTTGGGTGCAGGCTAGCCAACCAGAGTGGATGGAAGGGGGTGGAGTCTTAGCAGATGGGCAAGGCCACCAGAGAAATGCAGGGTTTCTTCCTCCTTGGCTCGGTGGAGAACTGGTAGGAAAAGAATGTGTATTAGATTTTGTTATATTAATAAGGCTTTGGCCATTTGTACGCACTACCCATGTTGTGCGAGTTGTAATTTGTGTGGAGGTGAAGCAAGGTACTTGTGCCTCTGCTAGGATCTTATCTTATGGACACTAGCAAAGAGAGCATATTTTCCCATTATTTCAGTTAAAATATTTTATAACGCTTTATCAGAATATAATCTTGGATGTAATCTTTGCTTGTTAAATTCTTGGTTATTTTGCCATAAATTCTATGTATATCAGTAGTCCTCAAGGAAATAGACATACTAAGGATATGCCTGAAGAGTACTATTGTTACAAAAATATGATACAACAGGTTTGTTTTAGAGCATTATTTTGTTAACTAAAAAAAAAGTCCTTTTTCTAGTTACCTTATTTTTCCTTTTCAGTTTCTTTCAAGATGGCCTGAAAGCAGTTGAAAGTCTCAAACCTTCAATAGAAAAACTTTCAACAGATCTACACACAGTAAGAAATCTCATTAAAAATTAATTCTGCCAGCAATTTTGTCATAACTGATTAGCAATTTGTTCAGTTTTTGCTACTTTAAGGTTTTGTACTGTAGATTATTTGGCTATGCCTGGAGCCAATTTTTATGTTTTGAGCGCTATAATGTTTTCCCAAATTATAAGAACTTCTTAATTTCTTTTCAGAAAAATTAATTTGTTTTATACTTGCAGACTTCATAATATCAGAACAGATAACTCTGCATGGGAAAATGAAGCAAGTATGAGACTGGGAAAAGAGAAGCAGGCTAGCATAAGACTAGAAGAACAGCAGAGCAATGCAGAAATGCATGGGGGAAAGCAAAGAGAGAGAGGCAGTCCAGCATCCTGCTCAGGACTAGAAAGACAGCAGTGGCCTGAGGAGCCTAGCAAGATTGAAGGGTATAAGGAAATGGAGAGAGAGAGCCCAGTGCAGGACAAGAAAAAGAACAGACAAACCTGTGAGACTGTAAAGAGAGAAGAGGCCTGGCTACACTGCACAGGACAGTAGAGAGGGAGAAACAGACTCGTGGAGCCAGAGGCACAGCAGCGGCCTGCTGGGCTGTTAAGAGAGCATCAGTCCTTTGTGGTGCCTAGACAGAGAGAGATGGTCAGGCAGGGCTATGATGATAGCTGAAGACTGGTGGATAGGGAAAAGCGGCAAACTTATGTCTTCACCCAGGGCCAAAAAGAGAGGTGGGCTACTATTATTTCTATTTATTTCTAAAGTGCTACTAGATACATGCAGCACTTTATACATATACATAAGGGAAAGTTCCTGTGCCATGGAGCTTACAGTCTAGTCAAGACAAACCTAGATGATAAATGAGTCAGTGGGAAGTGTGTTTATTGTAGAAAAGTAATTAAGATTTAAAAGCAGCTTTAAACAGGTGAATTTTTAAACTGGATTTGAATATGGCCAGAGAGGGGAGCGTATGACACACAAACTCAAGAAGTCTTTTCCAGGCATACAGCACAGGAAAGTGTGGAGTCAGAAGTTGTTGAGCACAGATAAGAGTGATTTGCTGGATGAATGGAGTTCACAGGGAAGGGTGAAGGGAGAGGAAAGAAAAGATAAGTAATGAGGAGCTGTAGAGTAAATGCTTATATAGGCAAGTAAGCAAAGCTTGAACTGTATGCGGAAGTGGATTGGGAACTAGTATAGCAATTTGAGGAATTACCTGGGTATAGCGACGTTGAAGATAAGTAGTATAGCTGAATTCTGAATAGATAAGTGTAGTTCCCTGTACGGGCTCCTCCAGAGCTGCACAAGTGCATGGCCGCGCCGTTCCCGGGCCGACAAACCATGAAAACTGCGGCCATTTTGGCTTTTTTGGATGCTGCTATTTCAGGGCAGCAGGACTCACAGGACCCAGATTTTTTAGACCCCCCCACTCCGATTTTAGCCCTGTGCAGTCTCCAGGACCGCCCGTCTGCGGAGGCAGAGCAGGCTGAAAGATTGAAAAGCGCTATAGCATATGGGGTGGATGCCCTTTACAACATGTTCTGGGTCCAGGCAAAAGCGATGGCTTCCGCCGTCTCGACCAGATGGCTCCTCTGGCTCCGTAATTGGGCGGCCGACTCGTCTTCCAAGGTGAAGCTGGGCATGCTCCCCTTCAAAGGTAAGTTACTTTTTGGCGAGGACCTGGAACAGCTTATTAAAGCCTTGGGTGAGAACAAGGTCCACAAACTACCTGAGGATCGCCCGAAACAAGCGAGAACCTTCTTCCCTACTCGCACCCGCTTCAGGGGTCAGCGGAGATATAATCCCAGGGTGTGGGGTGCCTTCTCTAGAGCAAATTCCTCCTGGGCTCAGTCCTTTCGAGGGCGCCGTGCCTTCCGTGATGGTAATCCACAGCACCCCGCGTCCAAGCCCGCCTCTCAATGAGATTCAACCGGCCAATTCCTCCGTTCCAAACTTGGGTGGTCGGCTGTCCCTGTTCTTGGAGGAATGGGTCAAAATCATGTCGGACCAGTGGGTCCTCGAGATAATCGAGAGAGGCTACGCTTTAGAATTTGCTTGGGACCTGCTGGATCT
The DNA here is from genome assembly GCF_901001135.1 of Rhinatrema bivittatum. NCBI lineage: Eukaryota > Metazoa > Chordata > Amphibia > Gymnophiona > Rhinatrematidae > Rhinatrema > Rhinatrema bivittatum. Next base: position 446,211,006 of record NC_042617.1, read on the forward strand.
GTACATGGTCTCCCCGTGCGGTCATCGGAAGCAGGCTGCTGGATGTCAGACTCTCGCCAGACTCCAGGGGCTAGGGGCTATAGTCCCTGTTCCTGTGGGGGAACAGGGCGCTGGCCAGTATTTTCTTTACTTCATGGTTCCAAAAAAGGACGACTCCTTCCACCCCATCTTGGACCTCAAGAGGGTCAACCGAGCCCTCAAAATGCCCCATTTTCGGATGGAAACTCTGAGGGTAGTTATAGCGGCTGTTCATTGGGGAGAATTTCTGGCCTCTCTCGATTTGATGGAGGCCTACCTGCACATTCCGATCGATCCCGAACATCAGAGGTATCTTCGGTTCCACATCTTGGGCCAACATTTCCAGTTCCGGGCTCTCCCCTTCGGTCTGGCCATGGCACCACGCACATTTACCAAAGTGATGGTGGTGGTGGCGGCCGCCCTCCGGCGGGACGGAGTCCTACCTGCACATTCCTTATCTAGACGATTGGCTAGTGCAAGCTAAGTCAGAGACCTCATGCAGGCTGGCAGTGGACCGCGTCCTTGCTCTCCTCTCGTCCCTGGGGTGGATAGTCAATTTTCCCAAGAGCAATCTCTGACCTTCCCAGGTCCTGGAATTCCTAGGGGCTCGGTTCGATACTCTGGTCGGCAAGGTATCCTGCCAGACTCTTGAGCGTTCAAGGTGATGGATCAAGTCCGAAACTTCCTTTCCATGCCTCTCCCCACTGCATGGGTCTACCTACAGGTTCTGGGGACCATGGCTTCTATGATCGACTTGGTCCCCTGGGCTTTTGCACATATGTGGCCTTTACAGAAAGCTTTGCTCTCTTGCTGGAAACCGGTGTCAGAACTGTTTCAAGTGCAGCTTCCTCTCTCCGACTCTACCATCAGAGACATACATTGGTGGCTATCGCTCAAGCACCTTCTGAAAGGAATATCCCTTCAGACTCCGCAATGGATTGTAGTCTCGATGGACGCCAGCCTCTCCGGTTGGGGAGCAGTCTGCCAGACACAGGCCACGCAGGGGTACTGGTCCCCTGTCCAATCCTGCTGGCACATCAATTGCCTGGAGGCTCGGGCGGTCCATCTGGCTCTTTAAGCTTTTCTCCCCCTGCTTCGCCAAAGAGCAGTTCGGGTACTCTTGGACAACTCTACCATGGTGGCGTACATCAATCACCAGGGGGGCAGCAGGAGTCGCCTGGTGGCCCTCGAGGCCAGCCAGCTCTTCGCTTGGGCGGAGCACCATCTGCAGTGCTTAGCAGCATCTCACATTGCGGGCAAGGAGAATGGTCAAGCAGATTTTTTGAGTCGCCAGCAGCTCGACCCCCAGCGAGTGGGAGTTGTCCGACGAGGCAATGGAGCTGATTGTCAATCGGTGGGGTCCTCCTCACCTAGACCTGATGGCAACCTTGGACAATGCCAAAGCTCCCAGGTTCTTCAGCCGCTGGAGGGAGCATTGTTCGGAAGGGGTAGATGCGCTAGTCCTTTCCTGGCCACGCGACGTCCTTCTGTATGTGTTTCCTCCGTGGCCCCTGGTGTGCAAGGTGCTCAGAAGGATAGAGCTCCACAGGGGTCCGGTCATTCTCGTAGCTCCCGAGGGGCCCGTAGACTGGTTCGCGGATCTCGTAAACTTGTCGACGGATGGCCCTCTTCGTTTCGGTCATCTTCTGTACCTGCTCCGGCAGGGCCTGTATTTTTCGACCAGGCGGATCGCTTCTGTCTAGCGGCCTGGCTTTTGAACGGCGGAGACTGAGGAAGAAGGGACATAGGGAAGACGTCATCTCCACTATCCTGCGTGCTCGCAAGACTACTTCCCTCGCCTATGTCTGGGTTTGGAAGGTTTTCGAGCTTGTCTGCGTGGAATCGGGTGTCTCGGCACATTCGGCCCCGGTTTCACTGGTTCTTTCTTTTCTCCAGCGCAGTCTCTCTAAGGGCCTCTCGTTCGGTTTGCTCCGGGTACAAGTCTCTGCCCTCGGCTCTCTTTTGGGAAGTCTTGAAGGTTATGCGGTTGCGTCTCATCCAGATGTTGTCCGTTTCCTCAAGGGAGTTAAACATTTGAGGCCACCAATGTGTTCCACTTGCCCTTCGTGGAGCCTTAACTTGGTCCTCCGGGCTCTCTGCCTTGCTCCCTTCGAGCCTCTCCGCCGTTCCACTCTCAAGGATTTAACGCTTAAGGTGGTATTTTTAGTCTCCATTTGCTCCGCCAGGCGGGTGTCGGAGAGCCAAGCATTGTCTTGCCGGGAGCCCTTCCTACGTTTTTCAGACTCGGGAGTCTCCCTCAAGACTGTACCCTCTTTCTTGCCGAAGGTTGTTTCTGCCTTTCATGTCAATCAGTCGGTGGAGCTTCCCGCTTTTTCTCCCACGGATCTTGCAAGTACGGTTGGGGATGATCTACGCCATCTGGATGTGAAGCGCGTTCTCATGCATTATCTGCAGGTAACCAGTGACTTTCGAGTTTCGGATCATCTCTTTGTCTTATGGAGTGGGCCCAACCGGGGCAAACAAGCCTCTAAAACTATGATTCCTCGCTGGTTGAAGGAGGTGATCGCGTTGGCCTATATCTGTCAGGGCTGGGTGGTCCCGGAGGGCCTGAAGGCTCATTCCTTGCGTTCCCAAGCTACTTCTTGGGCAGTGTGTCAGTCATTCTCTCCGCATGAGATATGCAGGGTAGCTACATGGAAGTCGCTGCATACTTTTGCTCGGCATTACCGCCTTGATATCCAAGCGCCAGTCTTTGGTTCCTTTGGTCGGCAGGTGCTTCGAGTGGGACTGTCTCGGTCCCACCCTGTTTAGGGAAGCTTTGGTACATCCCATGGTCTGGACTGATCTGGGTACGTACACAGAAAGGAAAATAAGTTCTTACCTGTTAATTTTCATTCCTGTAGTACCACGGATCAGTCCAGACACCCTTCCCTATACTTTCTACTGTCTGCTCAGTTTCTTTCCTTTTCCTGCAGGTTTTCGAATGATTTTTTATGTGAGGATACATAAGAGGCACCGGAAACATCTTTATGATGACCATGGACATTCATGCAAGAGCGTCCATTTACAGAGTCCAGTTAATGTTTTGCACTTGTTCAAATTTTGAGTTCTGTTGTTGTTTGCTCGAGTTCTCTTGTTACTTGCTTGATTCCTTATTGTTTCTCTTCACGTTTTCTGCTTTGACAATGGTTATACTGAAGGGCTGCAGGGTAGGCTCTGTCCTGATATAGGATACCCTTTCAGTTTTGGTCTGTCTCCATCTGCTGGACAGGAGGCTCAACCCTTGTTCTGGACTGATCCGTGGTACTACAGGAACAAAAATTAACAGGTAAGAACTAATTTTCCTAAAGATGGTTCAGCAGGAGGCCTGCTAGTTGCAGTAGTCTAACTAAGCAGGAACTGATAAGAATGGATAAATATTTTAGTAGTATGCTCAGAAAGGAAGGGACAGATTTTAGTTATGTTAGAGGAAGATCCAACACACTATAGCCATAGTTTGAATAATCATAGAGAGGCATATCAAAGATTACCCCAAGGTTACAGGCCGAGAGTACAGAGGGGATGAGAGAGAAAAATAGGGAGGAGGATGGAAGCAGGTTTGTGGAAGGAAATGGGAAGTTCCATCTTGGTCGGGTTAAGGTGACTGCAGGCAGTAATGTCTAACAAGCAGTCTGAAATTTGGGATTGGATTTATGATGTAATTTGTGGTATAAAAAGTCAGATCTTGGAGTCATCAGCATAAATGTGGTATTGAAAGCCATGAAAACTCAGAGTACTAAGGGAAGAAGTGTAGATAGAAAAGAGGGCACAGGACAACCTTATTTATTTCTATATATTTATTTCCCACCTCTACACAGCTCCTGGCAGCTCACAATTGAAACATTCATAAAATAACAAAATCAGCACACCAAACAAATACAATAAATACCAAAATAACTATTAAAATGGCACACAAACATACTAAAATTATAAAAACAATAGAAATAAATCACCATAAGTCTTTAAGCCTTAAAACCACCTGGATCTAAAATATCCAGAACCATAACACTCAATAGTCAGTAAATGCCTGTCAAAATAGTCTTAAGAAGTTTTGTGCAGTCAACAAGCCATAGGTCTCTCAGCAATGAGTTCCATAAAACTGGTCAGGCAACCGTAAAAATAAATAAATAAATAAATAAATAAATAAAATTCTCTTCCATGACTTAGCTAGTCTAAAGAAACGAACTGCTGGAATAACCAGAAGGCCCATCTGGAGTGATCTTAATGCTCTTGTCGGATTGTAAACATGTAGCATTTTTCACTCAATGCACAATTAAGCTGTGGAATTTGTTGCCAGAGGATGTGGTTGGTGCAGATAGTGTAGCTGGGTTCAAAAAAGGGTTGGATAAGTTCTTGGAGGAGAAATCCATTAACTGCTATTAATCAAGTTTACTTGGGGAATAGCCACTGCTATTAATTGCATCAGTAGCATGGGATCTTCTTGTTTGGGTAATTGCCAGGTTCTTGTGGCCTGGTTTGGCCTCAGTTGGAAACAGGATGCTGGGCTTGATGGACCCTTGGTCTGACCCAGCATGGCAATTTCTTATGTTCTTAGCATCTGATTTACTCAAAGTAAAGAATCTGCTCTCAGTAGTTCATGTATTAGTAGAGCCATTTTGTGCTTTATCCACTGTTCATTACATCGACATCTACTATAATTCTGTACCCACCCCCGCCCCACCTGAAAGCGATACCCTCACAACAAAAGGAGACAGAGAACCAAGACTGGATGTAGATGCCGCAGCTTTATTGTAAACATAATTAACGTGAAATTCCCTACACGAGCCACTTGATCTGTCACACCAACTGTGTCTGCCCAAGTGCTGTCTGCCATGTTTCCTAGCAAAACAGCTATCGTGCCTGCCCCCTCACCTTGACTTCCTAGTAAGGGGGCCATCCAACGCCGGCAGAGTTGGCCCACCGGTTCATGTACACACCACTAGCATGAGGTAGTAACACCTGCTTCATGCCCCCAACATAAAGCTGCAGTCTCTTCACATGAACATGCATTCTAAAGCTTCCTGTATCGCGTTATTGAAAAGATCATAGCCCAGGTTGGAAAGATGAATTCTATCAGGCCTAAAAATCCCCACACAGGTCTCATCTGCCCACTCATGTAATATCTGTCGCCTGCCCAGCTTTTGCACCCATTTGCCCAACTGGCAGTTGATCTTTTTGCTACCCCTCCTCCACAATTTGTCACTCCATTTTATCCAGTGAATAATTCCTGATTACATCAAACATGTATGAGGAAACTAGGCAGCCAACTTGCTTGTCATTTTTTTATGCGGCGAATCAACTGTATGCAAGACCAGGTCCCTAGGTATAACTGACATTAGGCTTGGATAGCATATCCTTCTTGAGTTTTGCAAAAGGCAGCAGCTGGTCCCAGGGCATTCCTCTTTCTCCCATCCATAATATATGCTCATCCCAGGTGGCCAGTCCCAGATGTGACCCATGTGTGCGTGCTGAAGCCCTTTTTTTACTGCCCAGTGGACGAAGGAGCGTCTGAGAATCCAGGCGGTTCTTTGACCCTGATATTCATTTGCGAACAGAGATTAGAAGAAGCAGGTTATATATTCATGCACAGTTTGTTCTAATGTACGTAGAAACTGCATCTGACTTCCACCTGCCAATTCTTTGTATGGTATCGATATGCAACCCTGTTTGAGCTGTGTGGTGGCTGCTCCTATTCTAAGTAAATGGGTCCTGAAGTCATTGGTGTTACACCCTACTGCGATCAGGGCTGAAACTAGGATGGCTGAAAACTGATAACTGGTGAGAGGAAGATGATCAGCGTGGTTCAATAAATGCCCCCTGCCGGCACTGCCAAGAAAGTCAGTAGGTTCTATACTGGACAGGTAACCTGCCACGTTGCGTGTTTTAAGTAAAACCTGGAGCCCCGACCCACCTGATCCACCTTTGAAGGATTATGTGCATGGATTGATCGGATACCTTGGTAACCCATGTCTTTTTCTGGAAGTGGCCACCAGCGCTGACTTGTAGGGTGCCAAAACATGCTAGCGAGAATGTGGCTTGAAATAGCTTGACCTCAAAGTCGGAATTGCATATAGTTGGCAGAATTTGCCATAATTGAATCAGCAAATTATGCATAATTGGATGCCTGGAATCGAGCAGTGGCCCCGTCTTTCTTGCCCACACTGTCAACATCTTTTTCACCATGAAGCTCTTAATTGGGTCACCACATCCCTGGGCCTTCGAAAAGAAAGCTAACTCCACCAACTGATTTGATACTGTACCCCTCGATATTCCTCTGTCCTTAAGCTCTGGAGTTGGGGCCCCTTGACCCAACCCCATTCACTAAGAAATTCAACCATGATTTCGTAGGCTCTGCAATACGCGTTGCTCATAGCCGGGGCTGCCGATCTCTGCAAGAGGTTTCTGGTGTTGTCAATCCAATGCTCCATAGATTGTCTGGTGCTGGTACTCCTTCCTCATCTTCTCCAGGTATCTGTTTTCAAAACAAATCCCATTTAGCTCATGACAGCGCATCAGCGATACCATTACGGATTCCTGGCTCATGATGCATCCGTATTACCGTATTCAGGTAAAGACAAGTGAGGATCCCCTCCCTCAACAACTTGGCATCTGGCAGACTGCCTGCTTATAACCTGCACTATGGGCCATATTGTCACATCAGAATGTTATGTGCTTGTTATGTAGTTTCTCGCCCCATATAACCAGAGCAACAAGGATGGGAAAGAGTTTGAGGAAGGCCTGTTTCGACCCATGCTGAAAGCCATTGCGCTGCGGACCAGGAACCTTCACAATAAATGCCGAAGCCCCATCCCCCACCCCCGACGAATCCGAATATATGTCCAGGTCATGGTTAGAGATGGACGGGTCCTGCCACATCGATGTTCCATTGAACTTGTTCGGAACAAAAGCCATATGGCTAAATCATTCTTCACTGTCTGCGTGATCCTGATGTGATTCAGACTGACACCTGCCGTTGTTGCCTTCAGTCTCTGCAAGAATACCCTCCCCATCGGTATAACTCTGCATGCAAAGGTTAGAGTGCCGATGCCAAAGTCAGTTTCTTGGCTGACAGCGCCTGTCCCAGCAAGAGCTGAAGCTTCAGAGGTTTGTCACAAGGGAATCTGGACACCATCTCTGTTGAATCCAGCTCAATTCTCAAATATTTGATTATTGTGGTTGGACCCTCAGTTTTCTCATGCGCCACCGATGTGCTGAACTTGTGAGCTAGGCCATGGAATGCAGACAACAAACGAGCACACCTGAGAGTCATGGTGACCAACAAACAAAAAGTCGTTGCGATAATGCACGATGTTCGCCAGGCCAGTCTTCTATGCTGTAGCCCAATGTAGGAAAGAGCTAAAGAGCTTGAAATAGGCACATGACACTGAGCACCCCATTGGCATGCATTTGTCAAAATATGCACCCCTGAAATGGAAACCCAATAACGGGAAGCTGCTGGGGTGAACAAGCAGAAGCCAGAAAGCGGATTAGACGTCAGTCTTGGCCCCTCTGACGCACCTGCGGAGTATTGCTATGGCACTATCGATGTATACTGCACTGTGCACTCATTGGCTGGCAGGTGATCATTCACCAATGCTCCATGAGGTTAAGACAGGTTCTGAATTAGTCTGTATTTGCCCGGCTGCTTCTTTGGCACGAAAGCCAAAGGGGAAAGCATCATTTCGCTGAAAGGTGGAATCTCAAATGGACCTGCTATTCTGCCCTTTGCCAATTCTGAATCCAATTTCTGTTGCACTGTCTGCATGCCTTGCCACTGAAGGGGTGTTACCAACACAAATGCCTTGGATATTGCCTTGAAAAGGTATGATAATACCCTCCTGGAAATCGTTGATCAATTTCTGTGCCTCATTCTTCCTTGGATAATGCTTAAGCCAGTCCAACATCGTGTCTAGACTTATCTGAGATGGTGCCTTCTCAAACACACTGTATTCATTTTGACTTGCTAGTGCTCCCTGAATTGTTCCTCTTCAGACATCTCAAGGCTGGATGTGGGGCAAGAGAGATCGAGTAGGCATGTTTGAACTTACAATCTTGGAAGCCGCAAGATGATTTATTCTATCTCCAACAGGTGCCATTATTATGAGTGCCTGTAGTGGCCTGCCCAGGCTAGGCTGTTTGCTGACCCGATCTCTGTGTAGACCATGTAGAAACCCCAGCGTCGGCTTTCTTATTCGTTATTTGCTTTACCAGAGCCTGACGTCTTGAGTGCCCCATGACATAAAATGATTCTCTTCCATTTTGTCCTTGAATCATTCGTCGTAATTCAGCCAAACCCAGCCATTGTAGTCCCTGTAAGCATCCAATATGGTATCTGCGTACCTCAACATGGGACCATACTGAGAAGGGTCATCCTAGCCAATCACATTTAATCATGCGAGGGAATGCCCTTGTCCAGTTGATTATGTTTCTCTGAATTTGCTTGTCTGTGTCAGGTGCTTCATCACATTTCCTTTTCGTTCTCCTACCTCTTCCCTTCCTCTGCCCCTCTAAGATCCTAAATATATCTATATAAGTCTGCTTCTTGATCTTGCCTTGGGCATGCTCTCCCATAGTTGCGACAGTGCAGTCAGCGCTGATGACCCTCTGGAACATTCTGCCTCATCCTCTTTCAGCTTCTCCAGATTATTCTCGGAAGATGACTCTGAATCTGAGGAGTCTGAAGAGGTATTCAGACTGGAGTTTGACCTGGCCTCTGCTTGGATTTGCCTTTTCGCTTACCCAACTTTTATGCCTTATCAGCCTTACCTATACTTGAATTCTCACCCAAAACCCCTGAGGACTCACCTGCACTTGATCTTGCTGGTTTGCCCTGTTGACACCTGGAACTGCGCCGAGTGACCACACTACTGCCTCAAGTCATGTGTGCCCCCTTCGTGTGATGGTTGATTTGGACTTGCCACTGATATCAGCGGAAGTGGCGCGGCTGCCTGTGCCATTGGGTCTTGTGTACTTGCTGCTGTCTGTTCACTCAGGGGACCCACTGAGGGCCGAGTGAAACTTCATGTGAAGTAGGTTCTGCTATGGATTAATCTGCCCCCCATGTTTGCGCTGCTATAACGTTATTGTGGCCAGCATAACCCAGGTAGAAGTTTGGACCCCATTGTGGGGACTGTCCAGGGAGCCCCTGAGCCCAAGGGTATCTTGGCATCTGCAGCTGCATGTAAGGGTTCGGTGGGGCCCAACTTTGTATAGTATTCCAGTAAGAACCATGAGCAGGGAATCTACTACATGACCCTGACCATGCTGAGCTACCTCCTGCGGGGATCGCTTGCAGAGCGGAGACCTCTCAGACTGTCCCACCCCCTGCAGCCCCGATGTTGCCGGAAGTCGTTTTGGGCATCGGAGGAATGACGGTGACTGGCAGTTGCTGCGATGGGCCTAAGTTGGGCGGTCTTTGTGTAAGCATGAGCAGCCCTTCCATCTCTGGTGCACTGCATTGTTCAGCTGCACTTTTTGTCCCCCTCCCTCCTGCACATTGACCAATTCACTTTATCTCCATCACCCTTATCTGCTTGGGTGTGCGCCTCTCCTCACGTTAGATCTCTGGGTTTGGAGCTGTAATTTTCCCATGCTGCTGTTCTAAATGAAAACAGGCTCTTTGTTTGGCTAGAACGCTGCACCATCCCGGAGAAATTCCTATTCCCATGGAGAACTCCTCTTAATGTCCCCCACTGTGTGTTTTGCATGGTCTGTCTCCCCTGCTCGAGTGCCCCATTTACCTGTGGTGGTTTCTTACGTTTTAAAAGATGTGTTCTCTGCTGGGGGCTGTGGCAGTAGAAAGGTGGGGGGCACTTATGGGGTACTAGTTCATGGGTGGTGGTCTGCCAGATGCCGAGCATGTCGAGATGAGTGCACGTGATAGCCTGAAGCGATAGCCTAAGGCGGAGGCCAGGAAGGAGATGGGATGATGGTTGGGTAAGTCATTTAAATCTTACCCGTGATGAACTGCCATGCGCCCGGGCCTCATTCTATGATGTCGTAACTATGCCATGCAGGGGGAGGGATGGGAAATGCGGAAGCACGCCCCAATGTGCATGCTCTCATCTGTACCGAGAGGTGCTGTCCCAACCCGTAGCCTTGATGTTAATCGAGGGCTGTAATGCACTTTGCACAAGCCCTTACAAATCTCACTGGTGAAATGTGTTCTCTTCTGCTGTCTCCAGATATCAAACGAGTGGCCGAATTTTGTAGCACTTGAAGAATCAGTAAAACATTACAATAGTCTAATATAGGTGACATTAACGTTTATACCCCAGATCTAAACTTGTCCATTCCTAATAAACACTTTAGCGGTCTTACAAGTCAAAGTTTAAAATAACCAGATTTAACTTCTGATCTGATATGTACAGACATTTGTAGGTTAGGTTCAAGGATAATCCCTAAGTTCTTCACCTGTGATACAATATGGACAATTGAATTCTCAAGGTTAGTGAATCAAGCGCTACTAACTTACCAAATCTTTGCAACACCATCACTTCAGTTTTCTTTAAGTTCCAACCTTGAGGCATGCCCAGCCGATAGCTGAATAGCAGTGGAGGAAGAATCACCAGAGTATGATGGGAGAAGTAAGAAGAAAACCAGGATAGAGTAGAGTTCCAAAATCCAATTGAGTACAGCTATCAAGGAGTTGATTAACAGTGTCAGAAGCAGCAGGATAGGTCAAGAAGGATGAGGATTGAGTTACGGCCTTGGCCACAAAGACACTCTTCAAGATCGCAGCAGTTCTGATGGGAAAGGGTGAAAAGAAACATGAATGGAGTCGGGGGGGGGGGGGGGGGGTGTAGAGGGGAAATAAGCAAAAAGAAAGGTGAATGTGCAAAAAGTATGAGGCAGGGTGAAAAAGACCAAAGAGTAATATCTGTGATACATTTTGAAGAAGCAAAGTTTTTCAAATATTTCATCAGAAATGAATCATCTTAAATCTGAGCCAGTCTTATATCCAAATCAGGTTTTTTTTCCTTCTGGTATACATTAGGAAATTAAAACATGTCATGAAATATTACAGATCCAAGAATTAACTATGTGTTGCTCAGTATTTCTGAAATACACACCTTAAATTCAGAAGTTCACCATGGGCCTGATTTGCGAAGATATCTTTTATTTCTGTCTGTGGAGGGGGAAACATAGTAAATCAAGCACCAATTTTAATACATTTATTTTTGACCTGCTGCCCTGAAATTCCTTTGAATTCCTGGAAGCTGCCCTGTTTCTGTTTGTAACAAATGGTGCTCTGAAAAATTGACTGTAAAAGTACATGCCCATATCTTGAACACATGGTAATGGACACAAAAAGGGGTTGAATTAGCACAAGTTTGAAATTTTGTGATACTAAAATTGGAAATTAATTTTGGTGGGAGTACTTGTTTATTGATTTTTTAGCAGTTTTAATTGTCAGGTATGTTTAGCTGTAAAATATAAAAATAAAAACTATTTATTTTCAGTCTGTAGTTGAAGAAAAATGTTTCCACCCCAGTGTTGAGATAACTTCCTTTAACTCTTGCAGATTGGGCCCAGGCTATGTGTATTGAAATATTTTTAGTAACTGGAGAAATTTATGTAGCTGTTTAAGGAATAAAAAAAAGCAGAATATAAATCAAATAATAAATCAGTCATTTCATTTAAAGGCAAAGAAGACCCACATAGATGATGTTTTTAATAGTGAATAAAGATACCAACACAGTTATGAATTTGTAAATCAAATTAAAATTCTAACTTTATTCTGTTTGTTCTAGATCAAACAAGTACAGGATGAAGAAAGAAAACAATTAACTCAGCTTAGAGATATATTAAAATCTGCACTTCAAGTAGAGCAGAAAGAGGTGAGCAGTAATAATTATAGCAATAGTCTTTATTCCTCCTAGCTTTCTCCAGCGCATATATAGTCCAGTTGCAGTAACCTGTGATGCAACAAACCAGCATCTCAACATAGTTACACACATGGATCACATTACTGCATTTTGCACCAAGCACAGATTCTTCCAGAACTTTATGGAATGATGTAAAAGCATTTTCCTGCCCATATATGGTAGTTCCTGTACTGCTATGGCTCTTTGCAGTTTGTTTCATGTGCCGAGAGCATCAGATGTGTTTCTGCTTGTGTGGCCCTGAAGAAATCAAGAAGCTCTTTTTCTTCAGGCTCTTTGCCTAATTCCATCTCCTAGCCCTCACAAATCTCTTTAGTTAGGTTTTCTGGCATGTCTAAAAATTTTCTTTTCCTTTCCTATCCTATTGAACCAGTTCAGATTTTTCTTCAGTGTGTCTACACCAGCAGGCCACCCAGCTAGATTTATTTTTTTTAAGAGCATCTTATGAAGAGGAAAATATCTTTGATGTTACCACATTGATGTTCCTCACCATAATTGTTGGCCAATGGCTTAAAATTCTGTACCAACTGCAAACAGGAGATGCCCATTACTGCTCATTGCAAGGTTTGCTGTAAATATCTCGGGCAAAGCCATGATATATCCTACTGTAATATAATTTTGAAGATGCCACCCAATGAGGTTCAGGCCTGGAAAGATATGCTTCTTGCTTTCCTTTCCAGTGAGCTAAATCTAGCTCCTCGGAAGAGCATCAAAGATGACCTGAGGATCCCAGAACCATAATCATTGATGGCCAGATAGCACTGAAGAATCTCTCAACCTCTTCACCACCTCAGTCTGAGGATAGGGCCAAGGTGTCAAGAAATCTACTTTTCCCACTTGAACCGAGTCCAGGGATTGGAATACTTAAGAGCCAAATAGAGTTGGTACTAAGCTTTAAGCAGAAGCTTCAAAGCTTTGCTTCAATCCTTCACAAGGGTTTGAGAGACAGGGGGTTCCACACTGTTCAAATTGGCCACAGCTGGAGGTTTGTTCTACCTCTCATGCATAGACAACACTACATTGATATTTAGAGGTCCAGTCTGGAGCCTTAACGACCCCCAGAACAATGGAGGATGTCCACTCTGCTATAAGTCCAACTCTGATGTTTTCATCAGCGCTTTTCAAGCTGGAGTTGGACAGGAGTACCACTGGTGTTCCCTCAGCATTCCAAGTATCAAGGGATCTTCCTTTCAGCACCCACTTTTCAGGACCAATCTTGTTGGTGCTGACTTGGGTTCTGTGCCCTGAGCTTGTCTTGTCAGTGTCTGAGTCAAACAGGTTCATTGTAGAAACCCTATCCTACTCCTCATCATTTGGTCCTAGTGCCCAAAGAGCAGAGTTATAGGCCACTGAGTTCCTCAACTTCAGCATTTCTGAGTTCCCAGCAGTCCATTCAACCAATGTTGTGTGAGTCTGAGGAATCCTGGGGCTTGGATTACAGTTAGCCTAGTTCTAAAGGGAAATATTCAAGTGGCCTCTCATTAGGACTTTTTTCACCATAGGCCAGAAATAGGTCTCTGTCTAAACACATTTCCTTCCCTGACTTAGTCCATGGGATGGCTACAGCTGTCCCCTTTGAATTGTATGTTGAGGGTTAGTCCAAGGTTTCACTTCTTCACCACCTGGAAAACCTGGATGTTCCAAAAGAGTTTGTGGCATTCCCTGTCCACTTTCTTTTCCAGAATATATAAAAGATGATGTAGAGCAGTGGTTCTCAACCTTTTTTCGGCCGGGACACACCTGACAGATGGTTCTCAAGTGCGTGACACACTGAACATGTGACCGTCACGGGACAAAATGTAAATATACATTCTGCATCCTCAGGAACCACATTGACCCCCAAAAAATGAGTGCAGAGCAGAACTAGGGTATTACCCGTACAGCTCACCATACAAAAAAAGATATTCTGGATCTGATGACATCTCAGTAAAAGCAAAACAAACTCTTTACTGGCAAGCACAATACTCCTCCTTATGAAAAGACAGTAATTTACCACTACAAATATTTAACCAGGCCCTAAGCACTAATACACCTCCTATTGGGAAAAGAGAGCAAGCCAAGCTGCTATAGATACCCACTTGGAAATAATTGTAAAACTATACTAATAAATGTTACAAAACAGCTGATGAACAGAATAACATCCAACAATTAAAAACTCATAAAAAAAAGTAATAAAAATTGTCTAAATATCAAAATATTTCAAAACAGCAGACACATCACATAATACCCAATAATTAAAATGGCAGTCAATCAAGAAAAATAAACTTAAAGGCAGCTTTTTACTTACCCTCTCCAGCAACTCTCCTACTCCTTTCCCTTGCAGACCAATAGCACTCACCAGAAGCAGCAGTGGCTGCTGAAGCTATCTCCTCACAGTCCTCTTCCTTAGGGCCCACAACCAGTCTCTGTCTCACACAGACTAGTAACTTCCCTAACTAGTATCTCTTCCTCACACACACACACCAGTCACCTCCCTGACCAGTCTCTGTCTCTCACACACACACCAGTCACCTCCCTGACCAGTCTCTGTCTCACACACACATGCTCTGTCACTTACAACCACACACACACTGCCACTCATGCACCCATTGTACCACACACACACAAGGCACCCATTCTACCACAGGCACACAAGCTCTCACTCATGCACCCAGGCACCCATTCTACCACAGGCACACACACACACACGCTCTCACTCATGCACCCATTATACCACAGGCACACAAGCTCACACTCATGCACCCAGGTACCCATTCTAACACACACACACACACACACACACACAAAGCTGCCACTCACGCACCGAGGCACCCATTCTACCACACACCCAAAGCTGCCACTCACGCACCCAGGCACCCATTGTACCACCACACACACATACACACACACACACACACACACACACACACACACAAGCTCTCACTCATGCACCCATTGTACCACCACACACAAACACGCTCTCACTCATGCACCCAGACACCCATTCTAACACAGGCACACAAGCTCTCACTCATGCACCCAGACACCCATTCTATATAACACAGGCACACAAGCTCTCACTCATGCACCCAGGCACCCATTCTACCACAGGCACACAAGCTCTCACTCATGCACCCAGGTACCCATTCTACCACAAGCACACAAGCTCTCACTCATGCACCCAGGCACCCATTCTACCACAGGCACACAAGCTCGCTCTCAATCACCCAGGCATCCATTCTACCACAGGCACGCACACACACAAGCTCTTATTCATGCACCCAGGCACCCATTCTACCACAGACACACACAAGCTCTCACTCATGCACCCAGGCACCCATTCTACCACAGGTACACAAGCTCTCTCTCATGCACCCATTCTACCACAGGTACACAAGCTCACATGGAGCCTCTTCTCATTGTTTGGCCCAATAAGCCTGGCCTCCACTTCTCAGCCGGCTCTGGCCTGACCTCACGCGGTGCGCAACGTCTCTCCAGCCGCTTCCCGCGGTGCGCAGGGTCTCTCCGCTCTTCAGCCACCTGGGTCAGCTGGGAGATTGTGGAGGCAACATTCACAACCCCTAGAAAGGATGGAGTCATGGTCATCGTTAAAGAGTGATACATAGTGGCTGAATTCAGGTCCGTGATTGCAGGGTTCTGGAAGGAGCCCTTGTGCATGGCTCCCTGCCTATGATCATCACTGCGGTGACCAGATTAGATACATTAGGGGGTGGTATATTAAAAATTCCATGGTAGTTGCAAATGAAGGCTCATGATGCCAGGATCATAGCTCTGGTTCCAATTGAGTTTGAGATGCAAAGGAGCAGGAGGACATTGCTAAGTCAAAAAAGTCTTTTCCATGGTTATGGATGTTTGTAGGCTCTCAAGAATAATGACAAGTAAGTGTTGGAGCTTATGATAGACACACAGTTTGTGCTTCAGATTCTATTTATTGCTACCTCCAAACCATTCTGCACATCTTGGAGATTTTATGGTGGTCAACTTAGGAAGTAGTTTTCACTCAAAGAATGCTTCCCAAACTATAAATTACACTTAATGAGAATTACGCCAAATTACCTTCCCATCCAGATTACTAAGGTTCACTCTGTTCTAGGATCTGCTCAAGTTTGAAATCTCTCTTGCATGCCAGATTGGTAAAATCTCTCCCACAGTTGAGAGAGTAGGAATTTTATTCTTGGTCCTTTTTTTTCCCCAAAAAGATAGGAAGATTTTGTTCCACCTTAGATTTCAGAGCCTTGAACTTATTCTTGAAAAAAGTAAAGTTAAAGTTCAACACTACCTTCAGTTCTGCGTTCTGCTTTTTGAACTAGCATCAGCACTGCAGGTATTCACATTGTGTCTTGCAGTTGTTGCAGCATTTCTGTGTGAGCTGGAGGTTCATGTATTTCCTTCTTTGGACAATTGGTAGGACAAGAGGGCATCTTGGGAAGGAGCAAATGAATCTATATGAATAAATCTGGGTGCTACAGTGGCTAAAGTTTGTCATCAACTACCCAATTCCAATCAGAGCCTGACATCTCAATTGGAATTTCTAGGGACTCTGCTAAACAAAACTCAAGCCATAGCTTATCTGTACACCAATAGGGCCAAAATATAGTGGTCAGGGTGGAAGGAACAATTTAATCAGCAGACATCAGCTTGGTCCATGTTGAGAATGTTGACCGTCATGGCTTCCACAGTTCATGCAACTCGCATGGTGCATCTCCATATGTGTCCTTCTATATTTTTATTGAATTCACAAGAATTTGATAAATACATTTGAATAAAACAGATTATTTGGGAGGATACTATCATCATTGTATAACATAGTTTGTTTGTACAACAACATTTTAGTATCAGCAATCAACATAAACCAAACCTTTTGCAAATTCTGAAGTTGAATTTTCCCAGAAGAAATAATGAACTGTATAATTATTCTAGAACAAACATTTATCCCCAAAAATTGCTTTTGGAAGACCTGTAAGACATTTTCTATCCAACCTTTACTTTTCACATCCTGAATTTCCCATAGAGGACCTTACTTTTTCCCAATAGGCTTAAATAAATTGGCTTGGCAAACCCTTTGAATATTGACCTCTTAATGTCGAAATGTATTGACTAATAATTTCCGTCCCACATGTTTGTTGTGTTTCCCAGGAATTCTTTGGAAGCTTTTATGCTTTAATAATAAACCAGCAAGTTCTTGTTCCTGTTTTCAGTTTCAAATATACATTGGTTCTCAGTCACAAATCATATTATGATTACATGCCCACGATCTACAGCATTTCTTCCAACAACTCCTACATCATGTTGGGCTCACTTTTATTTCTCTGCAACTCTTGTAAACAGATGAAAAAAATATAAGAAGTATTCTCCCAGAAAGTTGATCTCTTTGCACAGAAATACATTGATTGACATGATTTTTTTCTGAGACAACTGTAAGACAAGGACATTAAACAGCAAGACCTCTTTGTAGCACTTGTTGACCTTTCTAAGACTTTTGATACAGTGGAAAGAGAAATACTGTCAATTTTTAAACTTTATGGTTGCCCAGAGCAGTTTAAAGTAATAAAAGAATTTCATGATGGAATTACTGGCAAAGTTTCGGAGGCATGAAATGTTGACTGTTTTGATATATGCCATGATGTGGGACAAAGCTTTGCTCTTTCTTCCACAGTTTTTACCATGTTTTTAACTGGGGTTCACTGCCTTTTCAGAACCTCCGGTCAGGAGTCTACATTCATACTAGTAGCTTGGAAACTACTACATATGAGCAGTGAAAGAACTATGCATGTTCCAAAAAGCTTTGGCGGAATCTGTTTGATGCTATGATCACATGACCCCTGTGTATGATTGATAAACTAAGTAAAGAACTTTGCTGTGTTCTAAGCAATATCGTATCCACATTTTCATCATGAAAGGAGTATCATTTCCTTGGCATGCACTTCCAAGCCCTCATTAATTCAATGGGCAAGAACAAGAGCCATCTCTTGTTGGCAGAATACAACACTTACCCCTGAGCCCAGTCGCTGCTCCAGCTTTACTATTCTGAAGTAATGATGCACTCTAAAGTGACAGCGAAGCTGCTATGCTTTTTCTCCCCTAGCTCTAAGTGACCAGTAGCGGCCATAACGTTTGATGTGATTTCTTGTTTTGGCATTGTTTTGTTTAGCTTAATAGATATAGTAGTCAAAATATAGTTTAAAGTTAATATATTTGTTTTGCATGAACATAAATATTAAATCTAAACTTGTAGAGTGCATTCAACTTTGCATAAAATACATTGCTCTGAGACA
This sequence comes from Rhinatrema bivittatum, assembly GCF_901001135.1. NCBI lineage: Eukaryota > Metazoa > Chordata > Amphibia > Gymnophiona > Rhinatrematidae > Rhinatrema > Rhinatrema bivittatum. Next base: position 446,229,184 of record NC_042617.1, read on the forward strand.
GCAAAAATGTTCACATGCTTAATGAATTGAATGAATGTTTGTCTTTGTTGTACTATAACTGAAGAATTTTTCATCTTTTCCTTTCTCTGGAATGCTTTTGCCTTTTCTGACCGAAGTCTAGGAGAGTAAGTGATTCAGTATTTTGGCAAATAATAAAATTGCATGCTTGTTGTTTTTATTTTGACTAGAACTTCTTCTTAGTTAACAGAAGAATTTCTTATTTGTGTGTGCGCTAATTTAGTTTCTCCTTTCCGGTCTGTTTATTGCATAGAACTATTAAGAGAATCTATTCTCTCTTTGATTGGATAGTAAATGTACTGTTTACAATTATAACAGCTTTTGCTGCTCATTGTTAGAAAGACATTAAATGCAGTTACTGGAATCATCTCCTGAAAAACATCCACTATTAGTTTTCCATATCTCTTTATATTAATGATATTTCACATTCGTTTTTGCCTAAATGTATTCTCCTTTTAAAACATTTCACTATAGCAAACCAGATGTCATTTAACAAAATATTCACATGACCCCAGAGGACAATTAAAACAAATTAACAGGTTTGTGGGTCCCTTCTAACAATCACTCCACTGTCACCATCCCTGCACTACAGCTGATCCTCCCTCTCTATTCCATTCTCTCCAGTTGATCTTTTCTTTTCTTTCCTCTCAACCTCAGCCACCTCCAGAGGACCTCCTCTCTTAACCTCCACCCATTCCCTCTCTCACCTTCTCCAGCCCATTTCACATACCCCAGCTGGTCCTCTTTCACACCTATGCCCTTCTTATAATACTCAGCCGATCCTACAGCATTCCCTCCCTCTCACCCCATTCTCCATGCCATCCTCCCCCCCACCCCCAGCTCCTCTCTTAAATCTCCCAGTCACCCTTCTGTCATTCCCCCTTTCTCACACTCCACAGCCAACCCTTTCCACCTGATCTGACCCCCCTCCTTCCAAGCGCCTTCTCCAAACACCTCGGCCAGGGTCAGCAGCAACATTTTCCTTTGGTTGCTGGGCCAAAGGTGGGTGACATCTGGTGGGAAGAGAAGGCAGGTTGATGATGGGGAACATTTTTCTCTTGGATAGTTTCAGTGGTGGATGAAGAGAGAAGAGCAGTGGCAATTGCCACTGGTCGATGTACACTCAGCCTTCTCCCCTGATGGCTAGTCCCAAACCTGATGATGATCTGCAAGCAGCAGCAGTATTAGTAATGAAAGTAGCATGTGGCCTGTAAGCTAGTGCAAGCTCACAGACCTTGCAGCAACCCTGATCCCTCCTTCATGAGGAGCTTTCTGTTAACACAGAAACTCATGCAAGGGCAGAGCCACTGCAAGGCCTTGAGTGCATTCTGCCTCACAGGCTTCACACTGACTTGCACTATTCAAGCTGCTTCTGCTGGAGCCTGAAGAGTGCAAATATTTGAGGCACTTGTGACTCCAGCTGAAGGTTTTATGACAACATTTGGACTCACGACCCACAGTTTGGGAAGCTTTATACTAGAGAAATTCACTTTCCTTTGCTTAATCGATGGCAGGAAAGAGGGATTTTTTTCCCCCAGGCTTAACTGATTGCTGCTGCTAGTATGCGAGCGGTGGTTTCTCTTGCTTCCTTTTATATTTGACCTCCCAAAAGGCTGAAACCAAACATCTCTATGGTGGTGTGGCCTTAACATACAGGATAGAACTAATTATTTGTCTGGCACCACCAGGGCTCAATACTGAACAGCATGGTTTGGAATGTAAGCTAATATGTACATGTCTCCCTTCACACTGAAAGGCCCAAAACTACCAGGAAGAATTTCATAACTAAGATAATGTAAACTGCCGGAATCGGTGATTATCTTCTGCACAGGTGATTTTATATGCTAGCAGGGGCAGCAGAATGCCTTTTTGGTTGGGGGAGGGCATGAACATTGCCCCAAACTCCATCCCCAGTAGTCATTCTCTTACATTCTTCATGTAAACCATATAATGCAAATTTCAAAATTAAGCTAAAACACTGTGCAGGAAGAATAACTCCCCTCACTCTCCCGCATTCACTTTCTTCCATCCTCTAACTTTCCCTCACCCCACCCTCCACCTGATCCCTCTCTCATTTAGTTCCCCTTAATCCCCTTACTCAACCAAACTCATTCATTCATTCAGTCCCTCCCCCCTATACAAACCCCTCACTCACCTCCTTGACTCCTACCCCCACAGTCACCTCACCTCTTTCACTCCCTTTCTGTCACAATCCCTTCGCTCTTTCAGTTCCTCCCCACCAAAATCCCCTGTCACCGCCTTCACTCACACCTCCTCACAATCCCCTCACTCCCCCACAGTACTTCAACCCACCACCTTCACTCCCACACCCCAAACTCCCAAATCCCCACAATCCCTCATCTCAGTCATTCCCTCCCCCCAACTCACCTTCACTCCTTCTCTCAGCAGAGAAATCTTATCGAAGGCAGATTGAACAGCAGATTATTTCCTTTCCCCGCCCACCCCCCCCCCCCTTTGATGGCTGCCATGATGCCCTCACTCATCCTCCATGTTCTCAAAGAGGAGGAGCATCACCACCTTGCAGTGCCTCGGACCTCTTTCTTTTCCTTGGCTGCCAGAACCTGAATTTCATCATTCAAGCATCAGCAACCGAGGAGGAGGAAGCAAGTCGAGGTACTGCAAGGTTGCAATACTCCTCCTCTTTCAGGACATGGAGGGTGAGTGAGGGGATCAGGGCAGTGGTGGCCACTGGAGGAGGGAGGTGCACATAAGCAATAATGTGCTGTCTCACATTCCATTAGTGAAGCTTCGGTTGAGGTGGAGGGTGAAAGTGAGTCTACATATGCTCGGTTAGGAGAACTGGGAGCAGGAGGGAGGGGGAGTTGTTGCCAGCGGTGGCCCAAATTTTTTTGGGGGGCTGTGGCCCCGGGCCCCGGGCCCCACTGATGTCTATGTATGCCGCTTAAAGAGACATGTCTTGTATACCTCTAAAAGTGCTTGAATCTTCTGTATGTTTGATATATGCACCAGGCCTTAAAAGTTGTTTTGAAAATAACTAGAATATCGTTTCTAAAAAGAACTTCCTGTCTACTTTGAGCACAGGGAATTAGTTTGAAATGATCAAGGTCTATGCAAGGCCCCACCTTAGTTACTCCTGCCTCTGTACTCATGACTGATTTATGAGCTGTGATGGATCAAGGGAGGCTTTTTAAAATGCTATGAAAGTACTGCAAAACACAATTATATAATTTCTTAGAAGTAAGGTCAACAGAACAAGTTGTAGGTGATACCTTTAACCTTTATTTCTTCATATCCAAGTAGACAAACATAGCAAATTCTTGGCTTCACAGTCCAATAAAAATGGGTAGCTGAATATTAAATTCCTTAAAATAAGGAAAGCAAGACGTTCTGACTAGATATTCCAAATTTGAGCCTGATCCTCAGATGAATACTCATTGCTTCAAGGGGGCTTGGTATATGACCAAAATCCCTAAGGTGATGATAAAGCCAGTTTTTACTATAATAAGCATTCTGCTCCTAATGACAGACAAGTGCTATTAGGTTCACTATGCATTGGATACACGTTGAATAGGCGCTAATCCCCTTATTGCATTAGGGGATTGATTAGCACCTATTCAACCCGCGTCCGACTGCGGGATATAGAGTGCGCTCAGCTTAACGTACTGTATTGCATTGGCCTCAAAGAAAATAAGTACCATTTCTTACTCTTAGCTATAGATTTTGATGCATAATAGATGTGTTAATTGGGATTTGTCACCTTTTATTTTGGAGCAGTTTTAGCCTGTTCCTAAAGCATTTTTCCATCTTATCCTTCTCTAAATATCATAGTTAAAAGTGGGAATTTAAATTATGACAGGATTATTTATTGCTTATGATAACCTTTTTTTTGGATCAACAGTAGAATCTTCCAAAGAGGAGTTTTTGGTTTTTTTTTTTCTAAGGGATACATTATCATTTTAGGCTAGGTAATGCCAGTAGTAAGTTTCGAGAGTTTCTTTTTCTGGAACTCTTCAGAAATATCTGTTCTGTATTTACTGTGTTTTTAAGTCTTTTATCTGGTTTTAATGATGTAGTTTTGCTTCTATTTATGTTTTAGCTGTTTATGGATTTTTTTTTTGTGAGCTGCATAGAACAATGAATAGTATGGCATATAAATATTTTAGTAAATATATTTTGTGAGGTACATATTCAGGCACAGTCTGGATAGCAAAGTTAGCCAGATAATCTTATCCAGCTAACTTCAGAGGTATATTCAATAGTGCAGCTACATTATTAAATATAGCCAGGTATCTTAAAGTTAGCTCGCCCTAGCTTGATAGTACCATTGTAGAAATCTCATCTTTGGGAGACTTTTCTCACTCCAAATGACGTCAAATCTTCACTGAGGTGTACTGTGCTGTTGGTGCGTCTCACTCTGCATGTCAAACTGGCCCCAAAACCCTAATTCACCACCAAAGCCTCACCTCAAGTTATTAACTGGCCCTCCTATAGTGATATAAATAGTTGACTACTATGAAGGCCTTAAAAAGAGTCTTGCTCTCGCTCTCTTGCTCAGTAATATTTTATATTTTTAATTATTTAGTTGTGTTATTTTAATTTTTATCTGAACACCTATACATGTATTTTATTTTATGATTTAAGTATGTACATCTATACATGTATTTTATGTCTTTATTGTTTTGAATTATTTAATTGTGTTGTTTTAAGGTTTTATATTTATTTGTTTAATTCTAGTTGCCCCTGAGGCAGCTCTATGAGCGAAACTCGGCCAGAGTCGGGCATTGAAATAAAGGGCTTCTTTTGATCGTCCGATTCTCATTGTCTTTACTGTAACACAGCCAACTGGATCGGCTTCCGATTTGTTTTTTGGGTCCATCCCAAATACTAATTTAGCCACCTAACATCTGAGTTAGATGGCTAAATGTTTTTTTTTTTGAATAGGGACTATTAGTATTTCTAGTTAAAAACGAGATTGGTCTAATATGGTTACAGTATTTGCAACTGTTCAGTTTTAAGGTGTGAAAAAGCACTGGTTATTTACTCTGACTATCCTTTTCTATTTAGATTGTTTCCTTTGTGATGTCTGAGGAGATCAATATTCTATTCTTGTATTATTTATTCATATAATTTGAAATTGATTTTCAATGAATTTTCCATTGGAACTAATGGGTGGTATGTTAGTAATAGAGCAACAGGTAGTTTCCTTGCTCGGGAAACTAGGGTAGCATTAGAATTTCAAATGAAATAAGTAAATAAAAGCTGATCATTTTTAGGAGATAGGAGAATGCAAAAGGTGACTTCTGATCTGAGACTATGATTTAACTTGGAGCATGGGGGAGGGGACGTCTACAAGTAAGATGGAGCAGTGAGAGAGTAGGAAACTGTTGTAAGAGAGGTCAGTGTAGAAAGTAAGTCTGGACTAGTGTAGAGCTGCAGAATGCCAATAAATGAAACCTGATAGAATGGAATTTCTTTGATGCAGTTTTTGATGGTAGGTAAGATTTATCAGTATAAAATAGTATGCCACGTAATAAGATAAAATTATACTGATCCATGACTAACTTATAGAGGTAAAGGTTTGACACTGTTTTCTATGTGGAAAAAGTGTGCCAAAAGAAAATTTAGGGTAACCTTCACAAAAATGTAGGCACATGCCACTAGGGTGCCACGTTCAAATAATTATCAGTACATTATGCATAAGACTTTTGAGAGAATAAACCACATTTTGATAAACCAATATTCTCTATTTATTTGGTATAATTGTTTTATGCTGTTACCTGTTTCGTGTGATACTTAGAAAAGAACATAAGAATGGCTAAACTGGGCAAACAATTGGTCCATCTTGCCAGAAGATGTGGTTATGGCAGTTAATGTAACTGGGTTTAAAAAAAAGTTTGGATAAATTCCTAGAGGAGAAGTCCATAAACTGCTATTAATTAATAAGCAATAGTAGCTTGAGATCTATTTAATGTTTGGGTACTTGCCAGGTACTTGTAACTTGGATTGGCCACTGTTGGAAACAGGATGCTCGGTTTGATGGACTCTTGGTCTGACCCAGTATGGCATGTCTTATATTCTTATGTTCAGCATCCTGTCTCTGACAGTAGCCTCAGAGTCGCCAGATGAAAACCACAGTTCATATAAGTGCTCCCTGTAGATTTTATTACTTTTATGAGTCGCCATATCAAACTAATGCTCACAGTGATATACTATAACTAAATTATACATAAAATATAAAATAAACACACAAATGATTAAATGTATAAATAAAATCAGTAATATACAAATTATCATAATATAAAAACAGACAATAGCAGCATAAAATACTTCATGAATAAACTGAGCACTTTTTACTAACTTCTGAAATTTAACAATCTGCAGTAGCTCTGTTTGAAGAACTTAAAGAATTCCATAGTTTAGAGGTGATAGCGAAAAAGGCTTTGTTTCTTGTCCCAACCATTCTGTCATCAAACACTGAAGGAACATGTAAAGAAACTTCACCAGATGAGCAAAGTCGCCTATAAGGAGTATAGTGATGGTTTCGGAGCCAGATTATGCAAAATCTTGAAAACAAAAGTCAGGATTTTAAACTGTTTTCTAATGACCACTGGAATCCAATATAAAGTATTATGTGATCCCAAGAATGCAGACCCAACTCTAGCCTGGCTGCAGAATTTTGAGCTAGCTGTAATCTTGCCGGGTGCTTTTTCAGTAAACCTGCTAAGAGGGAATTGCAGTAATCAGCCCAGTTTCATCACAAGAGCTGATAAATCTGATTGAGCGTCACAGCTGACATAAATGGTAAAGATGAAAAAAGCAAGATCCCGCCATTGCTGATATATGAGGGATTATTGACAAATTGCTATTCATAAGCACACCTAAAATCTATGTATATAATGTGCTTAGGAGGAAGTGGTGTCTGTCTGCAGCAGAGAACTGGAAGGCTCATTTGCATTCTTTCCTTAGCAGCACTAGCAGAGGACTCCAGGGAACACTGTAAGCCATTTAGGTTTCAGCTTTCACAGTCCCTATATTCATTCTAACAGCAGAGGACCAGAAGGCTCATTTGCATACTTCTCCCAGGAGTCCCAGCAGAAGATTCCAGAAGACACTGTCAGCTGTCTAGGTTTCAGCTTCCAGCACTGTTTCTATCAGCAGAGAATTAGAAAGCTCATTTGCATACTTGTCCCTTCATCCTAAGCAGAGGACACTGTAAACCATATAGGTTTGAGCTTTGACAGCCCCTGCACTCTTTCCAGAAGCAGAGGATCAGAAGGCTCATCTGCATACTTGTTCCTGAAGCCCTAGCAGAGGATTGTAGAGGACACCTTGAGCCATCTAGGCTTCTATTTTCACATCCCTCTTTTATTTATTTATTTATTTATTTATTTATTTATTTTTATTTGTTTGTGTATTTGAAATTTCTTATGCAGCTTCTTAAAACAATTTATCCAGAGCAGATAACAAAGTTACAATCTCAAAATTATCACACATACAAAATAAACATTAAAACATAATCCTATAATAGCTCACACCATTCTAAAATATAGGACTAAAACAAAGTAATCAAATCAATATAAAACTCTTGTATGGCTGGCCAACTCACCTATATGCCTCTTCAAAAAACATTGTTTTAGCCTGTTTTCTAAATTGTTTCAAATCCCACATTTCTCTCATCCTTACTGGCAACTTATTCCAGGCTGTAACTGCTGCATATGAAAGCACCCTTAACCTCGTTAGCTCATACTTAAAAGTGCAAGCTGAGGCAATCTATAACAAATACATCCCTTCTGAGTACAAGGGTCTAGAAGGAGTGTTCCAGCATACACTGTTAAGTAAAACTATGGTTGATCAATGTTAGGAAGTTCAAAAATCACTAAAGGCATTAATTTTTACCTCCATTTTACCGAGAGCTTATGTAAATCTCTCAGCAGTGGCGTGATATCTCATCGCAGTAGGGCGGTGTAATGTTGGACAAGCTGTAATACCTGTATGAGTTTATCTGGTAAAACTACTTACAAAGATCTACAATAATCCATGTGGTTTAAGACCAATGATTGGGCCACCATACGAAATGAATTAGGTGGCAATAAATTCTTTAATGGTCTTAACAATTTGAGCTTATAAAAAGCTACCTTGGCCACCTGACACTTTTGTTGCTTCATCGTCTGTTGGGAATCCAGGTATATATCCCAAGACTCCGTATTTCTGAAAGAATTGGAATAGAAGTACCATCCAGATAAATCTATTGAGGTACTTCTATTCCACCAGCGCTTACCTACCCAAAGAATCTTTTTTTTTTTTTTTTATGTTCAGAAATAAACAATTTTGAGTTAACCAATCTTTTCTCAGTCTTAAAGTCTTGAAAATATTTATCAGGCAATTCACCATCAATCTGACATGGCAAAATGTCCTTCAACTTCAAGTTCTATAATACAACCAGCTCATTTAACTGTTCGTTGTAAATATTTAAAATGCTATTAACCTTTTCTTTTTCCTTCCTCTCCCAGTTTAAGCATCCCTGTTTTTTGTAACTGCTTTCTTCCGCACTACAGTTCCAGTTTGTTTTTTCTTTCTATGCACCACTGTTTTAATGTAAACCAGCATGATGTGATTTTATCATGAATGCCGGTATATAAAAACCTTAAATAAAAATAAATAAATAAAACAGCTGAATATCATCAGCATAAATAAACTGTAAATTATCCAATGACTGTAGAAGAGCTCCTAACAGGCAAAGGTACATATTAAATAAAACAGAAGACAGTAGCTGAATATAAGTGCTCCAGCTCTTCTTTTATAATTAATCTGTCATAATGAAATAATAGAAATAAGTCAACACAGGAGTGGAGGAGCAGCCTAGTGGTTAGAGTATGGATCAAATCCCAATTCTCCTCCTTGTGACCTTGAACAAGTCACTTTACCTCTAATGTCTCGGGTACAAACTAACCCCGTCATTCATCAAAATGCATTATGGTGTTAACGCACGCGAAAAGTATGGTAATGCATGGTGTGAATGCAAATTTGGAGGGAGCAGGATCGGGGAGGAGTTTGGGTGGGATTTAGTTAAATTAGAGACAATATCACACTGTGCAATAGGGATGTGAATCGGTACCGGAATCGTTTCTGGTATCGGGTTCGTAGAAAAACTGCAGGAAATCTTCGTTCCTGTGGTTCTGAGCGGTTTTTTTCGGCTGTCCCAAGCCAAACCCCCCCCCACTCCAACCCTTTAAATTTAATTATTTAGAATCCCCCAACCTCCTGACCCCCCCCCCTAAAACCTTTCTAAAGTACCTGGTGGTCCAGCGGGGGTTCCGGGAGCGATCTCCTGATCTCGGGCCGTTGGCTGCCAGTAAACAAAATGGCACCGGTGTCCATTGCTCTTTCCACGTGACAGGGGCCGACCAGTGGCACCGGTAGCCCCTTTCACATGGTAAGGGCAAAGGGCCATCGACACCATTTTGATTAGTGGCAGCTGATGGCCCGAGACTGGAAGATCGCTCCCGGGACCCCCGCTGGACCACCAGGTACTTTAGAAAAGCTTTTGGGGGGTCGGGAGGTGAGGGATTATAAATAATTAAATTTAAAGGGTCGGGGTGGGTTTGGGGGTTGTTTTTGTGTGCCCTTTCTTCCCGCCCTCCCCAAAACGATAAGAGAACTCCATGAAAATTTCATGGGGTTTTCCTATCGCTTTCGGGGACACCCCGATACTTGACGAGTTTGAAAATATCGTACGATATTTTCAATCATCAGAAAAACGATTCACATCCCTACTGTGCAAAAGCATAACACATGCTATTGCACAGTTTTAACGCCGGAAATAACGCCACCATTTTTCTGGCATTAGGTTGTGCGATATGGCCATAATGCAATTCGCGATAAATTTTTGGAATTGAATTTTAGCCATTTCAGGGCTTGGGTAGAGAGGGAGAGGGAGAGAGGAGTGGAGTAGAGAGGAGAGCCTCTTGGGGGGACTTCACTGTGTTCATCTATTTATATCTCTATAGGAGGGCCATCTAATAGGTCGAGGTGAGGTGTTGGTGGTGGTTTAGGGGCCAGTTTCACATGCAGAGTGAGATGTACGAACAGCACCGTACACCTTGGTGAAGATTTGACATCATTTGGAGTGAGGAAAGTCTCACAAAGATGAGATATGTTCTTGATAACATAGTACAAAATGTTTTGTGTCATAATAGATCTGCAATCCTCTCACCAGGAAGATAAGTCATCATGTGATCTTTGCAACCACCAGTTACCCAACTATGTTCCTGATAATAGAATCTCCACTGACCACTGCGGTCTTAACTTTGACCTCCTGAGCCCCTCCTACAGAAGACTTATCCTTGCATAAGAAGATAATGCATCACTTGCAGTGGGTCCTTTCTACAGGATCATTTCCTGCTGTGCAAGATTGATGCTATCCTTCCCTGTGACCTTGCTCATTTGTGGTTGCACTAGGCTGCCAGAGTGGAAGTGATACAGTAATATAATGTCCCTGTAGGCCTCATCATTCCTCTTTAATCTCTGTAAGCTCCTCTAGATCTGCAACTCTGGCTTCCAGGGATTGCACTTGTTCCCTTAAGGGGGGGATACAAGTTCTTTCAGTCTAGTGCACACAAATGTACTTTCCCAAACTGAAAGATAATCATACATGTTGCATCCAATGGTAAAAATCAGATAGCCCCCATCTTGCTGCTGGACTTCTGTCTTCATAATAATAATTTTGTGTAAATTGTTTTGCAGGCTGTTTTAGGCTAAGCGACATAGGAAGATTTGGTTGTATTTGTTTTGCAGAATTACCCTGTTAACACAATCTTGATTAATGAAGTGTCCAACCTCTGTCTCCTGGGAGGCTATCTATATAAGGAAAATAAAAGGCCCGGTGGGTTCCACTACTTACCCTACCTTCTCAGCAGAAAAGCTTTAGAATAATCAGCAGTTACAAGCAAAATACCTTTATAGAGTTTATACAGTTTCCCAGGTGGGATACAAATATTTTATATTAAATCTAGCTGAGCATAATTCTAAATCACTGTCAGATTCAGCAGCATCAGATTCTGAATCATAAGCTAGATTAAGGTATTAACTATCATCATAGCTGTCTGGAAGAGGTGACTGAAGCATCTGCAACAGTTTGTCAGTCTGTGGCAAAAGTGGAACATCAGGCTGATTATAATAGAACAGGGCATACATTTCAAAGTATACTTGATTCACTATGACGTAATTGCAGTGGTCAGGAGGCAACCTCTATGTAGATTTCTTCATTTTTTCCACTTTAATGCATAAGCTTCTGCTATCTTATTCCTGGTGATGTCTTGATAGACATATCTGATAGTGAATTACACCTTGTCTACTATATATTGTCACTGGAAGACTGACTAATACTTCTCAACAGCTTCTTGTCATCCCTTATTTCATTATAGTTTGATTTACAGACTTTTTAACATGTCCAAAATATCCAGAAACTGCATCTGCTCCAGTAGGAATGTGAAGTGGAGGAATAATTTGAGCCACTTCCTTCAAACAAAGTGGCTTCTGATCAAAAATATCCTCCTTTCATTGGATACCTGGCCCACTTATTTCATGTGACACCCTGAAAGAATGTCATCAATGCGTTCTGCATCAATGATGATATATTTCTCTTGTTTACTTCTTCTTATCTTTGAACAGATTTGTAAAAGTATTGTCTCTTTTGCTTTGTGGAGATTCTGAAACTGACTGATTTACATATATTCATCTGTAGATGAAATATCTCAACACAAAGTACAGAAAATAGATGTGTGGATGCTACATAGAAATGACAGCAGAAAAAACCAATCGGCCCATCCAGTCTGCCCAGCAAGCTCCCACCCTTATTTTCCCATACTTATCTGTTTCATCTGCCACCAAGTTCATGGCCCTTGTTGGTAACTGTTTGATTCAAATTTCCTGCCATCCCCTGTCATTGATGCAGAGAGTAATGTTGGAGTTGCATCAAAGGTGAGCATAAGACTTAATGGTTAAGGGTAGAAACCACCGCATCAAGCAAGTTACCCCGATGCTTGGTTACCTACTTCTAAATTCACTTTTAAGGAATTGCCGGATATGAATTTATTACCTTGATTTTTTAAATTTGCTCTTAGTATCAGTTATATGATATTCCATTACTTGCAACAAATTGAATTTTTCTTTTGTATTGTAGATAAACAAGATGACATTTGTCATAACTTTGTATTCCATTGCAGTAGTTTTTGTTGCAGTGTTGACTTCCTCACTTTTGACAACAGGTGCATCATGCTTTCCTGTAAACTGTTGCATCAAATGTTTTTTTGTTGAATCACCTATTACTTAAAGAAATCATTGACAATGGATTCACTGTTGTGATGCTGTGCTGTTTCAAAGTCCTGGACAAGTTGTTCAGCAGCAATTAACCAGTTTGGAGGGTTCTTAGAGTAGGCTTGGGCAGGTCACAAGGGTCACAGACAAATTCATTGGTGCAACTATTAAGGGCCTATTCATTCCTATCTAATTTCAACCATGTTGATGAAATGTCAACATAACTAGTAGATATCTTCTTCATATTTGTGACAGCATGCAGGAGAACTCTAACCCTGTTGATGGCATTGGCATTTGTGTGTGAAATAACTAATCATATCTTTTATAGATTTATTTTAATCTAGACTACATTCTTATAGCAAATTAGAAACAGAGAAGACTGAGATTACAATAAAATCCGAAGACTATCTTGGACAAATCATAAGATATCTATCATGAAACATAAATAATTACAAGTAACAATGAAATAAACTAAAAGCAGGAAATTAAAATCATTACAAAAACAATGTCATGAACTGCCTTGTATTCAGTAAGTTAAGTAAAGACAAATGGGAAAATAAAATCAATGCATAAAGTCAGAGGTGCGTCAACACAAAATTAAGGGACTGTCCACAGTCTAAAAAGATGTGTAAAATAATTTAATATTGGCAAACTCCGTTTGATAAATTGAACAGTGCCAAGTCTCAGGTCCCCCGACACAGACCCTGCTTCACCAGGGCTGCATTGGGAGGGATAGTGACCTTTATAAACATGTCCAAAATAGGGAAAACAGAATAGACAAAAAGCAACATACCAGAGTTGAAATCCAGTCTCAAAATGCAGCTAACAGCAGCCAAAGCTTTCTACAGTTTTAAGGTGCATGAATAGATGCACAGCTTTTCAAATGTTAAATTTATAAATAAAATGGTGCCATAAGGTCTAATAATAAAGGTTGACCAATTGAAGAATGAAAAACTAACCAATAGCAAGGCAAGGAATACAAAACAGGAAAACCAAATACTGTTGAAAGCTTATTTTAAAAAGCACTGCTTTCACCTTTTTATGAAAGGTTAAATCTGTTTCTAACCGAAACTCCAAGGCAAGGCATTCTATGGAATTGGTGCTATTCTTCAGGACTCTCAACCACTCAGCTTTAATTATTTAATCCTTATTTATTCTCATCTCTATCCAGAAAGGAAATGGCAAATGAGAATATCTGTCCTCTGTCATTCATATGCAAGTAACTCATTAGTCATGTACTTTATTTTTCTTGTTAGAAACAGCTAATCTCTAGCCAGAAAGCAATTGATGTCAATATTATCATTGTTATAAATTTATTTTAAACTGTTTATCTTCAGACATAAAGTAACAGAGCATATTGACCTTCAATGCACAGGTTTTCTTATGCATTCCAAAGGTATCTCTGAACATTACAGATATAACATTTGTACCTTTTACACCCCAGTACAGATAAAAAAAAAAGCAAAAAAATAAAATCCACCTTCCTCCCCTACCACCCCCCCCCCCAATTCCACCTCTGACTCTTTCCCAAAGTAACATACTAATTCTGCAGTCACTTCATGCTAAATACATATTTCCATGCCAATAAGAATTATAAAGTAACATCAAAGTTCAATGTAGGGTATAACTCGGAGAAAATTTCCTAATAGACATTCTCAACCGTATCAACATCATTGTTATAAATTTAAAGACATGACAGCATCAACTAGTGTGAATCCTTGAAAGTCTGGAAATTCAGAGCTCATAATGCATGGATGTTCTGCATTGGTATTTTGACCATGTTCAGTGGCAAAATATTGGTTCAATCTGACTGCTCAACAGCTTTGAATGTCTTTGATAGCAAACGAAGAAAGTGTTGCGCTAGCAGCAAGGTTATCACATATCTCCTTGATTATTTCTTTTAGTTTATCCAGCCTTTTATTGAGATCTGGAAACAGTAATAGACCATTCCAGCACTCTTGGCACGATGATCCAGAAAGTCAGTGCATTGTACATCAATTTGAAGGCATTCCTGTAATGTTTTCTTCATAGTACTTTGTCAGCTGAACAAAAATGGCTGAAAAAACAAATCTATTAATTTGCTTGTTTATTGCAAATATCTATATCTATGTCTGTCTATATATCTTCAGCAAGTTGCGTAGAATGAACTTTGCTTATCCACTGGGAAACTGTCAGGTTGTAGACTTGAGCATTCCAAATGACCTATGTAGCAACAAAGGAAAATGTCCAGATAGGAAAACCGTGTCCAGAGATGTTGGACTCTCACAGATAGTTCCTTTATCAGTAGGTAGGAAACACCCTCTTCCTTGAGTGGGGCGTAACCAAAATGGATTTGTTTCCAGCATTGCTGAACTAGAAGGTATTAGGTTTATGCTCCAGGAAGAGATCAGATTCTATAATAACATATGCCTTTTCCTTGAAATGGGGGAAAGGCATATCCTCTCCTGTACCTAGTAGTGAAATCTCAGAAATTCTCAGAACTTTATAGTTCTATATTAGCCAAGACAGATATGATTCTCTCTCCTACTGGAATTGGCCATCGTAAAAGCTACCAGACTAGGACTCTCCCAAACCTGAGAGTCTGAACCAAGGCACACCTTCCATCTCTATATTCAGCATGACTTGGTTGGTGAGAGAATAGTTATGTGTGTTTGGTATGTCTGAGGGAAGTGTCTTGAAGTCTTCCTGCCTTCTAGGAAATGTCTTGTTCCATACAAAACTGTTTGAATACTGTAATCTGTTGGAATTCAGTTTGACTAATTCCTATATTGTCCATTTTAAGTGATGCTGGGGCTTACGACCAGTTTATATAAGGGAACCCTATTTCTAACCAACCTTTAATTGTCAGAATTATGCAGGGATTGTAAAATTTTAAATCTCTCATAAAGGTTTCGTAGTATCATGGAACATGAATGTGGTTTTCATCCAGTTGTTTGAAAACCACCCTTTGAACCTCACAATGCTTGTGAGTTCAAGTTCCTGAGTTGGAAGTCTTAATCTGTTCATGCCACCAGATGTGATCAGTTAAAAAAAAAAATAAATAAATAAAATCATTTGGGGTAATCCTGTCCAAATCTGCAGTATTGGTTATTAGTTTGTGAATGCAATTTAAATAGTAGTAGAATGGTTAATAGAGCTGAAGGTGTCCTGCACCTGTACTCTTTAGAAAAACAGACAAATGGCTGGCAGATGAGGTTTAGTGAGAAATAATGCTGTGTAATTTGCCACCAGTAATGACATTAGTTTTTGTTGATCCCATGTACTGTTTATGAGAAATTCTTTACAATTCTTTTAGGATTCACAAATACGCCAAAGTACTGCTTACAGCTTGCATCAACCTCAAGGAAACAAAGAGCATGGTACTGAAAGAAGTGGAAATTTGTATAAGAAAAGTGATGGGTATGTACATTTTTCTTAAAAGAAAATAGCAGCTGTTTTAATTGCTCTGTATTTTTTTTTTTAACTTTTATTTCACTTTCTTTCTTTTATTTTAAGGATACGAAAAGTATGGCAGAAGAGAAAATGCTCTGTTAAAAATGGATTTCTTACAATATCCCATGGCACAGTGAGTATTGTAGGCATGGAATAAATGTTGAGTACTCCTAGACTTACTTGGGGTGAGTGTTGTATCATGCAGTTTCCTTTGTGAGCCAAGTAATACAGTTTGTGACTGAGAGGTTTGGATGCAGCTTTTTCCCAGAGACTCTTCCAGCACTGCTCTTTTATCAGCCAGCAGGTATGTTTGAGAGCCATGGTTTTGGTGTTCTCTGTGCAACATCATCAGCTATTCATGTACATCCCTTTGTGCGGACGCAGTAGAACTCACTCACTCACCTTTCCTTTAAATACCATCAATACTACTGCTTTCATGGTCACCCAGGCTTACTGCTTTTCTTCTTCTTCACCTGAGAAACCTTGTATTCCTTGCCACATTTCTTCTCAAGATCAGCATTAAGAAAGCTGCTGTGCTATTAAGCTGTTCTTTGTTTTTGTGTTGCTGTTTCTCCACTTAATGTGTGTATATTCTAGTTCAGTATCAAGTGTTAGTTGACACTAGTTTACAGCATGCAATTGATTATTTTAAAAAGGTTGAGAATAAAGTAGCGTTAGTTGTTGTATAATGGTGCTATTCAGGAGAACATTTTGATTGACTTTCAGTGGATTCAGCAACATCTATTTTCCTCTGTTGCTCTATCAAACCCAGTTTGTCCTGTCTGACTTCTTGCCAGTCCTGATCACTCAAAACTTTGACATTTTACCTTTTTTAAAGTGGAAAAGTAATGGCAGCAGGATACGGATTCAATCAGGAGCTGAAATCAGCAAATAAGACAAGGAAATTGTCTACAGATTGCAGCTCCTGACAGAACCGTCTGATGTTCCAAGGCATTTTTACTGTGTAGTAACTTAATGGGGTAGATTTTACAAAGTTACGCATATGCATACTTTTGTTCGCGCACCAGGCACAAACAAGAGTACGCGGGATTTTAATAGATACGCGTGTAGCCACGTGTATCCATTAAAATCCGGGGTCGGCGCGAGCAAGGCTGCCCAAAATCGGCAGCCTGCGCGCGCCGAGCTGCACACCCTGCCTCTGTTCCCTCCGAGGCCGCTCTGAAATCGGAGCGGCCTCGGAGGGAACTTTCCTTCTGCCTCCCCCCACCTTCCCCTCCCTTCCCCTACCTAACCCACCCCCCTACCTTTATTCCAGAAGTTACGCCTGCTCCGGCTGTGCGATTCCCCGGCCCGGGAGCTGTTTCAGAGGTCTCTGCCACACCCGCAGCTCCACCCCGAATGACGCGCCGCCGCGAGACACCCCCGACATGCCCCCCAGGAAAGCCCCGGGACTTAGGCGCGTCCCGGGGCTTGTGCGCGCCACCGAGCCTACTCAACATAGGCTCAGCGCGCGCAGGGGGAACTTCGGGCAGGTTTTCGGGGGGGGGGGGGGGGGTACGCGCATATCCCTTTGAAAATCTGGCCCAATGTGTGCAAAAAAAAATTTATTTATTTATTTATTTTTTTTTTTTTTACAAGTTAACCAGTTTGTGTATTATAGAGAAACCTCATACAGGCTATCTGATAGTTCTTTCCTAAAATGTCTTTTCTCTAAAGATGAGCAGTTCACGTCAAGTCACACAGATTGGTGATGTAATTTGATAGGGATGACATGAAATGCTTCTTCCAGCATTTTCCAGTGAAGACAAATACCTATTTGGGCATGAGTGATAATTCTTGCGGCCACATCGTGTGCCCTAGTTTGTTTTTTTCTGTTGGAACAGATGGTCACATTTCCTGAGTTCTGCTGAGATCACTTCAGTGTTTTGGGATTTTCAATTCTACCTCTCCTCTTTAAGGAACAATGTATTTTAATGTTTCCTTTCTTGTTTGACTTCCAAGTACCTGGATGCCCCAGAAGAGTTGATGGTAATACCCATACCAGAAGGTACATAAGAAAATGTGGAAAATTCTGCATTCTATCTTTCTGGTT